>NC_053115.1:5829908-6144491 GCF_010015445.1 Perca fluviatilis | reverse complement strand
CAGAAAGCTAAATTTCTTTATCATTACGATCTACATTACCTCACGCTGTGTATAGTTTTAGTCAAAACGACAAACGAAAGCAAGGTTAAAACCGAGAGAGCAAACGCGGTCGCCCTGGCATCATAAACCAATCAAGACGTGAGGTTATGTCAGAGTAATAACTACACCCTCTCAGTGTAAATATTCATTAACACATATTTGATAGATAATTCCCTAAAAAATGAAATGAACGTCATCCACTGGGCCATCGAAGCCACGTCATAAACAAACGCAGACCAACATACAGACTGGACAGCTGACAGAAACAGGAAACAGGAGGTGAGGTTTCGCCTGGCAGCTGAGCACAGCGTGTAGGATATGGTTAAGCACCTCATGTCTGGATGGAAATGTTTGCAGCTCACCTGCAACATTCCCAAAACAGACAAATTTGGTGCTTGATTTTAAGTTATTAAATGCTGAGAGGCTATTGCACCAGACTGATCTCATAAAGTGGCGTATGTAGGACACGCCAAGTCATATGCCGTTTATGCGTGTTATCAAGACACACAAACGCTTTTTAGCGTGTTTATCAACGCCGTTCGGCTGCCATTGACCTACATTACGTGTGAATTTTCGCCATAGCGTGTAGTATGAAAGGACGTAAAAGGAAAGTCCGGGGTGGTGGATGTGTAAAACACAGGACTTTCACCCAGGAGAGCCAGGATTGCGTCCCGTGTGTGGTGCTTGTCACCCGTTATTTTATTTTTTGTTATTTTTTTTTTTTGTTTTTTTGTTTTTGTTGTGTTTTTGTGTTATTAAAGCCTTTCCCAATGTTCTTTTCCTAAACCCAACCTTTTTTTTTTTAACACGCGTGTGACGTTCTCGCGATAAGACGCCACGTGGTGTGTATGTTTACATCTGCCGTATACAGCGTAGACATACACAGCTCAAAATGCGTACAGATAACACGCCACTTGGCTTTAGGAAAGTGGCGTGTATCTTTACGCAAAGTCATGATGTCATGTTGATTGCACTCATTCAAAATGAGACCAGGGACTCGTGTGCATAAAAATAAAAACCATTCGGCAGTATATAAAGTGTTTAAACAAAGAGAGACAACTTAAATTTCGTCTACCTGCACAATTCATCTCATGAATTCTCTAATTTTCTAAAAAAAAGTTTTGTTTATTTATATAATGCATAAAACACCTTTGTCTGAATATGATATAGAAAACTAAATGATTGACTACACTACTTCACAACCCTAATAAAAGGTGTTGAATCAGATGTCAATGCAAACCACACCACAGTGCAAAGCCAACTCCCTTTCATTTTAAACCGTCTGTATCTTGATGGAGATGAGTCCATCAGTCAAATCAGCTTCTTTTGTGAGTGATCTCAAGTAAGAAAGTAAGAAAAAACACATCACACATTTTACCAAGATTAAATCCCAAGGTAGAATACGTTGATTTTACTCTGAGAATTAGAAAATACGTATTCATACAGTACTTGGTAAAAGCGATCATACAGGGAAAGGGATTGAGCAAAATACTTTTTTTACTGGTACCATTTCAATTTAACTTATTTTTATTGATATAGCAGAGGCTGTTGCAAACTGTTCTGCAACCCATCTAGTCTCTCATACAACTTCACAGCATGTACAACCCAGCCAATTATGTATTAAAAAAAAAACACTACTTTTGTCTGAAACCAACACACCAACAACTAATTCAATACACCAACTTGACAGGACTAAACAGGATACTTAGATATGTTTTGCAAAAATAGACACAACCTGCACCCCAATGTTGTACTGTATTCCTGAAACACAAAACCAGCAGTGCATTCATTTTGTAATGCAACTTAATTGATTGTCGTTGCATGCACAATGACGACATTTTTGTCAGCATCCCTGCCTTTATTAGGGACAGATGACGGGAGAAGACAGTAATTAATGGCTGCATGAGTTAATGGCCGTCCTGAGCATTTTGCAGTCTCCATAGAGACGGAGGAGCTGCACGGAGCGCACCTGAGGCTGTCCACTCTCCGACCAATAGCCTTCCCCTGGCATGGACAACCGTCTGCCTGGGCACACCACAGGGGCCGGGACACACTAACCTTTACCCTGGAAATATTGTTCTGCTTTCCTTTGTTATCATTTCCATTCATGTAATACAGCACTAATGAGCGTGCTGCCCTCGTAGTCCTATTGCTAGTGCTTTTCCTCTTTTGTGTTGTGTGAATCAAACATGCAAAAATCACATGACAAATTCATTTACCAGAAAATTCCCTTTATTCGTCTGTCACTTGTCTTGCTTTGTGCCAAAAGTGTTTCAAGCAACTGAGGGCGTCTTGTATCTAAAAAATCAAATGAGGGGTGAAGCCGGCAAATAAATCTGAAAGAAACAATACAGCAAATACAGAACCTTATTCCCACACTGGACCAGAAATAACTCCTTAACATTCAGCTGCAAGCAAGGGTGCACAGTCAGTTTTTCAGCCTCTCCGTACCCAGCACAACGTGTTCACAAATACTGAGCCGTCAGATGAAAGAGAGGGCCGCTCCACTCGGGGATTGGAGTCCTCACACTGAATGCATGAGTGACTGATTACTTTCTTACCAGTTGAACCTCAACTCTCTACAAAGAAGAGCCTTAGCCCCAGCCTGAAGAGGCCAAACTAGAAACAAGGGCTTTCCAAATAATACAAAAATCACAGATTGGTGCGTTAAGGATCTTGCGTCATTACAATGCATACAGCTGCACTTCCTCAAATTTCAAGCTTTTTTTACTTTGCCCCCAACCCCCAACCCCCACACTGCCAACTCAATTTATTCACTTGTAGTACGGAGCACAAAACGTACAGCCAGTCTAGTTTGTAGAAGCAGACGCAGGGGACAGTGTTAGGTTGTTCCCATCAGAAACAGCAGAAGGCTGAAGGTCTATGTATGCAACAGCTGTGTCAAACAGCAGGCTTAGAAAAGTTGCACAAAATTTTTTTTTAAAAAAAGTTCATCCTGTGTTTTAAAACCTGGGTCAGCATTTGCGAAGGTCCATTTCTGCATAAGTGAGCACACAAACCCCAGTGCCTGTTCAAATAGTCTGCAGCTCTCTCTCAGGCAGCTCATGACAACAGCCCAGCAGCAGCACTGTTTGATCTCCAATGTTTTCCTTAATCTGGGTTGTCAAGGTTCGCTTGTTGGAGGCTGTTTACTTTACTTCTCCTACAAAAAGGTGTTTTTTTTTTTATCCTCAGACAATGACTAATCCAAAGACCAAGAAGGAGGGAGCCCTGCCAGCAATAGTTGTTAAAGCTGCAGTTTCCCTTTCGTAAATTTTCAGATGGTTTTAGTCCTGCTGTTGCCAGCTGCAGACTTACTGTAAAATATATTAGGCTAATATTTAATTATTGCATGTATGCAGTTCACTCTCAATAGACTTACTCTGTATCTTTATTTATTTATATATATATATATATATATATATATATATATATATATATATATATATATATATATATATATACAATTTTGTTGAAGATACCAATTCTGTCTGACTTTACAAATTACTAATAAATGAACATGGATTAACTACACAAGACGTGCTTATAATATGTATTATATATATATATATATATATATATATATATATATATATATATACACACATATACATAATATATATATATATATATATATATATATATATATATACACACATTGAAAAACTGCACTGTAAAATGTATTATCATACCTGTTAGGTGTCCATTTGTCTGTAATACACCTGTAATAAAATATTAATTTAAATAGAATAAATCTAAAATTGACTGCTTTGAATGTATTTTTACAAATATGTTTTGTTCAAGTACATTCCTTTGTACAGTGCATTAGGATACTACATAACGTTAATCTACTTACACACTATAGCAATACCAGGTCGTTTTTAAATTTAACTAAGTCTATTTTTCACAGTCGATATTGAAATGCTCTGTAACTTCAGCCTATATTGACAGTTAAGAAAATGTCAAACTCTAATCCACACCATGTCTGACTCTAAACCACTCCGTTTAAACTTTGAGCAATACAGTTAAATAAAGCATGTCAAAAACGTCAACTTTTGTTGAGGTGTGAATTTCAGTTGTGACAGCTATCAATAAAAAAAAATGTTTCTCTTTAAATCCTTTGTGTTCAAAGTTGAATATCCGCTTTAAATGTAGCGTACACTCAGCCACACCGAACAGCCTAAGATATGACGGACAGCCAGATAAAAGTCGACCTGCCCGTTAGCTAAAACTCTTACAGTTATAACAGCAATAGTTTCGGGCAGCCGGAATGCCTTCCTCCGGTCTTTCGGAGTTTGGAGGACTGCTAGCACGTGGGGTAAAGCTCCCTCCCTGGTCCTATACGTTACTCAAAAGAAATCACGGCACTCAAACTTCCCTTTCACCGTGTAAACTGAACAACTTTTACGGCTGTATCCGCAACAGGTAGCTAGTAATTCACTGTTAACCGGCTATCATCAACCAGCACTTCAGAACCAACTGGTTATAAAAAGGTGCATTTCCCCCCCGGGGGTCTCGTGAGCAACGTTAGCCTCAACTAAGTTAGAAACCCAACTTTCCAACAAACAAAAAAAAGTGGAGGATACAACACTCGTAGTAACAAAAACCACTCCTGTTACAGAGACGTTAAACGGCGCTACCACGCAGCCTACGTGCTAATAATACAGGTGTTTGTTTATCTGTTTATTTCGCTAATTGTAACAATTGCAGAACGCAGCAGCAAAACGCGGAGACAAACTCCGTGTGTGTATCTGAGTGCAGCATGTCTCTCTCTCTCTCTCTCTCTATATATATATATATATACACGATACAGCAAAGCTAACGTTAACATAATAGTTAAACTTACCAGAATGGGAAACGCTTTACAGCAGCTAAACAGGCGCACGCGGAGGGTACCGATTAGCTAGTGTGAGATAAACCGTGCACGCGAGCTTGTGTACCGAGAACGCATGCGAGAACAAATCACACCGTAAACACCGCACGTAAATAGGCTATTACTCCGCCCGCCGCTGGTGTTGGTGGCGAGGTGGCGGAGGTGTGTGTGTGTGTGTGTGTGTGTGTGGGGGGGGGGACTAAATAACTAACTTAACTACAAGGAGAAAGAGATCATCTTACCGAGGGCGTCGAGAGAAAAAAAAAAAAAAGAAGCAAAATTTGGACTTTCACACTCGCTCCTTCCCAGTCTGCCTCGCAGAGAAAGGCACGAGCTCCTCTCTTAATGTTGTTATTAGATTTTTTAACACGCCGAGAAAAGAAGGAGAGAGAGAGAAAGATAGAGAGAGAGAAAAAAAAAAGGAAGAATCGCGGATTTGGATGTTGTTGTTTTGCTGTCCAAGTCCGTGACGTCATATCCACCTGCTCGTAAACAACGTTCGTTGCGTCGCGGTTCCTTCATAGAGAAAACATCACCGTAGTCGCACAAGTACAGTTCAGTAGCAACTTAGTAGGTCCTTTCAATGGGGGAAATGTAATGATATGCTTTAGTTTTTAGCTGAAAGTGTGACAGGAGAGAGGGGGCTGTCAGAAAAGCTAAAATGTCTAAGCTGACTAATTACAACCGAGGCAGAATGAACTTATTATTTCAGAAAATTCTCCTGTCTTTTTTTTTTTTTTTGTGTGATCCGAAGGTTCATCATAACTGCTCGCAACCCTCACTGCAGAAAAATGAAATGCTTTGACAGCATCATGAAAGATGTTTTAATCTCAACTGTGAGGAGTTTTAACTATTGAAGGAGGTGGTTTTTATGGTTTTTAAAAAAATGACAGTGTAGATTACAAGAGTGTAGGTTCTGTCGGTTTGGTGTGGGTATATTTTTCTGGCATGTGGGCCAATTTCTTAATAACATTTTGAAGGGGGGGACATTAACTGTATCTAAATTTCAACAACGTTATTAAGAATCTCTGCATAGCATATTATTTTTTATTTTTTTGTGGTTGAAAAGTTTTGTGGACTCCTAAACAGTCTGTCTGTCACAAGAAGAGCAAAAACATGATGACAGTAATTAAAAGCTCTGTCACTTACCCCTGCAGACGAGAATTATCATGGGCCAGCTCAACAGTCCAGTTAACGCTCATTGTAAAGCAACATTAATTTAACCTCAAGAGAAAATATTTGAAGTCGTTTTTTTGTCCTTGATCAAGGTCTGAGAAGCACAGCTCATTTAGCTAGAAATGGCATTACATTTATCACGTCTGCATCTGGGAGCAATGCTGCTGATCAACTCGCTCAGGAAAGTCTGTTTCTTAGTAGAGAGCGCCACCCTCTGACCATGATCAGTCAGAATCAGACTCAGACTCAGACTCAGAATCAGAATCAGACTCAGAATCAGAATCAGACTCAGAATCAGACTCAGAATCAGCTTTATTGGCCAGGTTTGCGTAAACAAACAAGGAATTTGACTCCGGTTAATCTTTGCTCTCAAAGTGCAACTCTCTCTTAACATATAAAGAATAAAAACAGAAAGGACAGTAAGAAATATAAAAAAAAAATACTGTTAAGTATGCAGTTTAACAATACAATAGAATTTACAAATTTACAAGAAATATACAATAACCATTGAAGAGAGGTAAGGAAAAGTGCAATATGAGTATAGTCTGAGATTTAAGATTTAAATATAATATAGTGCAAGGCAGTTCAGTGCAATGGTAAAATATTAATAACAATATTGTAATTGTAAGATTGAAATATACATGAGGTAGATGAGCAGAACAGTGTTGCCTTTGTCCAATGTAAGGGTGGGGGGCTATTTCTGAGTGTTCAACAGAGAAACAGTAACAGGAAACATTCCTATAATATTACCACAGAATGACCATTTTAAATCTGTATGTGTCATTATGACATTACTCAATAATCATATTTTTATGCAATGTACTGTGTTACACATGAGTTACTGTAACGGCTCAGCGACTGGCACCAAACACAATATAAACAACTCATAATTCATAGTAACAGGAAAACACAAACTGTCCTATTTCCTGTCACATGCATACTGTGAAAAACACTCACACAGCCCTATGAACAATTTAGAGACATACAGTACATTTAACAACAACAATTTTAACACAAGAGAATTGATGTGTTTAGGGTTCAATGTGTGTTACATATACAGTAAACAGTTTATAGTTATAGTAATATTTACATATTGGTTACATCAGTGGTTCCCAACCTGGGGACCGGGAACTCCTCAGGGTGGCGGCAAAGATCGCAAGTCTGTATCTGGTTTGAGGTTGAGGTAAAAAAATTAATATTTGCACATGTTAAACAGATTATGATAATACACTAGAATATATAATGTATACAAAAGTCGGTATAAAAACTATATATTTTTGTTGTCGCTTAGAATTGTAGGCAGGCTACTTAGTAGGCCAAACATGCGGGACCTCTTAACCTGGGACCCTTGCTGTCATCAGGTCAGCTGCTAGCTGCTATCATCCTCATCTTTCCTGCTGCCACAGCATCACTATTTTATGAATGAAACATGGCAGAGAAACGTAAAAGTGCTGATAACTGCTCTGTATCAAAAAAGAAAGTAAGGCTCTATCTCGAGAGTTACCTCAACTTTGGTTTCTGGGGTTCGGCTTTTCTTAGACATAAGTAGGGGGGGCGCCAAGGAACCACTGGGTTACATCATATACGTAAAGTAGTCATATAGTAATATGTCTTTATCCCCACTGTAAAGCCGCAGTGAGTGTATAAGTTGTAGCAGTCACACAGACATGCATCAGTCACTGCATGGCCTACAACCACAATGTTGTGTTTAATGACCTTTGGGCCACAGACGTCCTCTGAGCCATTCAACTGATTGAGTACCAAGCAGCAGAGTTGATTTCAAACCTATGAATTGGGGCAGGTAACACTGATTCACATATAGCCAGAATGGAAAATTCAAATCTATGAGGAATTACATTATGCATTATCGTGCATAATGTACCTACCTGCTCTGCTGTTTTCTGTAACCTGATATGGTATAGATTTATGTGTAGGGGTATCTGAGTCAGAAAACGACTCCATCGCTGTTTTGGCTAACCCTGTACGCAGGTCTGTCAGATTTTCTTCCAGACCGTGGAACCATTGGCGAACATGTCTGTATGTCAGACACTGAACATTGTGGAAGGGTTTGTATATTCTTTTTCTTCTTTCTCTTTATGTTTCTTATTGTGAAATGGATACCCCTGGGTCTGAAATAGAGAATAAAGTAATAAAAGCAAGACGAGAAATTCTTAACATGAAAGATTTGACCTTTTGACACCCCTTAGAGAAATCAACAGCTAAGTTATTCTTATTTGGCTTTTGAATGTGTCCGTTTTACTCAGTGGTGAATTTATGATGGCATTCATCTTCATTAATTGTTATCTGTTATTGTACAACATGACGCTCATTATATTCCTAACAGGATTTGCAGTTTTGCTATGATTTGTATACTGAGCCAGTCTTTCAGATTACTGCAGGGTTTTGGTTTTCAAAAGGTTGTAAACATGATTGGCTGGTGTAATTAATGAGAGCATCCCAATGTGTGCGTTAGGTTTATGAAGACAATCTACCGCGTGATCTTTTTTTCATTCTTCACTGGCTTGATCTGCATGTCAATACTGGATCCATGAGCTCAGCGGAGCCCAACAGCCATGTGTCTGCGTCGGAATTTATTAGCATGTTTTGTTGGTGTCGCGCTGGCGATGTGTTGTGTGGATTAAGGCCCTGACTGGATGGAGTGTAGTTACAAATTAATTGAGGATCACTATCAATTACGTAACAGCCTCTCCACACACATACGCGTGCACACAACAAAGTAATTAGCTTTCTGTTAATTAGGTAATTAAGCAAATGAATGGGAGCGCCTCTTGATTTCCAAAGGGGGAAGGATGGCTTTCATACGCTGTTTCTCTCCCTTGCTGCTGGGGGCTGCAGCATTCAGTAATGAAAGCAGGAGGCTATTCAGATAATGACAAGTAAAGAACTATAAAGTAAAAGAAGGACAAACTAGAGAAGATGATGCATGCACCATTCTGCAGTGGTAGGTGGTTGATGTGGCATGGTATTTTTTTTTCATTTCCAGTCTTCGAACATAAATAAACAACTATAAAAATGTCATACTTTTTATGAAGCATTATAAGGACAATGTGTAGATCAAAGGCTTGCACCAACTTTTCAAATTTATAGGCCAAACATGAATTTGTGTGACATGCTTTTTCTTTGTTTAAGTTACCCCTTGAAGGAACATACATGTATCATTAAATCACAAATAATATATATATATTTTTTAAAGTGTATTACTTAACAAATTTAAACTTGGGCTCTTTAAATTATCATTTTGGTTTTTCAACGTTACATTTTTCACAAACTGACGAATCTGTCCATTGTTGTGGACACTATACACTTTAATAACAATTCAGTATGTTTAATTCCAGCATGATTCTGATAATAATTCATGATGCAAATATACATCATTGCTTACAGGTGAATGAGAAAATAAGCCTCTCTTTAATGCATTGTTTCCATAAAGTGGACAGTTATATGTTAGTTATATATTTTTTGCTACATCAAAAAAATAAGAAACAAAAAACTGCAACAAAGATTACACTGATAACTCTATGAATTTTTTGTATTTCTTATTTTGTTAAAATATATATATATATATATATATATATATATATATATATATATATATATATATATTGTATATGTTCACTTTGCCCAGGATGTTCCTGACGTTTTGGGTGTGTCTCTGTATGAGGAAAAATACATTTAATATAATCTTAACCTAGAAAGACTCACAAATTTGCCGCATGTTGCATTAATGTGCCTTAAAAGTGGCTTTTGAATATTTTGAATTTTCTGTATATAGTTTTTTCTTTTGTGAAACAGTATTTTGTGGGGTTTTCCAATATCCAGTAATTGTAGGTATTCCAGAATTAGTATATTTCTCTTACCTTGTCATGTGAGACTTTTTACACAACTGCTAATACACTCAATGTACCACTAGGCCTAAGAAAATGGCATACTGACATGAAGCATACCGAACGGTATAGCGTGACACAACTGTATATCATTGTGACAGTGTGCTGCAAGTCAAATCGTACATCATAGTCTATGACCACTTTTATATAGTACTAATACATGGAATTAACAGTTTAATTGACATTTTACATAATACTTGCATTTTAATTCTAAAGTGCATGCTTAATCATACTTAGTGGTTCATTTTGTCAAGTGGTAGAAAGATGAAAGTCCAAAGACAAGGAAAAATGAATTAAGTGTTACAATAAGTTCACACTTATAAATGTGAAATAAGTGTCAGCAGGGGGGGGGGGGGAAGGTCCGCTGTCTCTGTTACCACAATTACAGCTAAGAACATTAAGCTTTGACCTGCATGCTCTTAGTATTTCATGAGTGTGCTGTAAAACCATAACACTTCCCTCATTTTATAACAATGTAGGTAATAAACGTCCTTTCTTTTGGCATTCATATGTTTCATACACAAATGATGAATAACAGCAACTCAAGTCTATTGTCGCAGAAAACAACTTTCAGCAGCGTTCAGTTTCAACGGCATCGCTGAAAATAAGATTTAAAAAACATTTTCTTTTTATATTCTACAAGTTTTCATGCAAGGGTTAGTCTGAGGAGTTGCTTTTGAAATGCAGCACCAAGGTTCTGTAACAATGTGTGCGTGTCAGTGCAAATCATATAACAGGAGCATTTCTTTCAAGATCAAGAGGCTTTTCTGTGTAGCCGCTGCTGGCAGGATCAGTTTTTTTTTTTTTTTCTCCCTCTGATCATTAGAGAAATGTTTCTGAACCACACAAGCCACTGGCCTGTGGATCCTTATAATGTTTGACTGCGGGTACAATCACATTTCTGAGATGGTTAAATGTGCTGGTCCTCACCAGCCAGGCTTTTGAACTATTTCAATTGGCTGTGGAAGTGCAGCTCAGTGTAGGCATGGTCCGCACAGAGTGGAGGTATATACCGTATATGCACTCTGCTCTGGTTTTCTAAATTACCGACAAGCCTTCTGAATGCATTTTATAACCACAGGTGACATAGACACTCTAAAATCTAAGCAAGTTAGCAACAGTGCTCTGTAACAAGTCTACTTATGCCCTTGTCGTTCTTAAATGCTCTACTTTAAGTAAAAATTGCACTTTGTGTAAAGTCTATGTGTGTGCACACTAAATGTTGCACTAAATTAAGAGTAAGAAAAGTGCAAGTGTATAAAGTAAATAAAGTAGCATAGCTACAATAAGAAAGAAATTAAAAAGTTATGTTGTTGGGTTTCCTGCCAAAACATCTGCACACTTTTTGAAATCAAATTTAATGAAGGTATTTCCCATCTTCCCTCAGGAGACATACCAGTGAGAGTATAATGTGCAACTGTTCCAATTAAATGTGATGAATCAGCACTCAGTAGGATGAGCCAAACATGAACATGTTTCAATGGTGTGACATGCTTTTTCTTTGTTTAATTTAACCCTTAAAGGAATATATATATATAATATATATATATATATATAAAATACGGTTTTTATAAGTCTATTACTTAACAAATAATTTTAAATTATCGTTTTGGTTTTTCAACGTTATATTTTTCACAAACTGACACATCTGTCCAGTGTTGTGGACACTACACACACTAACACAATAACCATTCAGTATGTGTAACGCCAGCATGATTCTGATAATATCGCTTGGTATAAGTGAAAGATGCTAAAAAACTGAGGTATTAACGCACACCCCACATGTCAGAATGGCAACACTGTCTTTTCATATTTATTGTTGGTTGTACTGTTAAGGAAAGAAACACACATGATAATAATAGTATTTTCATTTACATTTTATTTACTTTGTCCATATCACTGCAAAAAGGAAATATTGTCCCCTCATAACTAACGTATCGACCAGCCCGAAGCTGCACAATAAAAATGGTTTGATATACAATAATACCAGAAGCATTCAGTTTATTGTAGCCTACACTGCAATCGCATAACTGTTTGGGTGATGAAGTCTCACAAAAATGACCCAGATTTGTAAAAGGAGCTGGTACAAAATGTTTTTCTATTTTTTTTATTAATAGTGATGCTATTTCTCATTATGGACATGATCAAATAGGTGAGGTCAGTGTAACTTCTGGTTTAAAGTGTACTTTTCTTTGAAGCAGCAGTATAACTTGACTCAATGACTGAATTGAAACTCGCCAAATCTGTCATATTTGACTTTTTCATAACGATAAAATTTGACATATTGTATAAAAATGTCACAAACAATGTGCAGTATACAGTCTGTGACCCCATATAGGAAAGCAGAGGGGCTACTTTCAACATGGGGTATCGAAAGAAATGTCAAATGCGGTGCAGTTAAGAACATTCATAAGAGGCATCTTTCAAGATGGCTTTTGCTCTTTAACTAAGACTACATCCACACATCCTTCCCTGATTCGCTACGCCCCTATCACGTCACCCTTTTCTGGAAGAAAACAAACAACGTCAACCTTGACTACCAGTGGGTAATTCAACATGGATAACTACTTACAGCCGCTGCTGACCTTGTTGGCTAAGCTTGCAGCTGTTGCGCAGTTAAATTCTGCATTTTATAACGGAGATTATTTCCGAAACGGTGGTAAAACATCTGGACGGAGGTCGTTTTCGTTTTTTAAAAACACGGTTTTAAAAATGTATTAGTGTGGACGTAGTCTAGAGCAGAGTCTTCTTCCCTATGATGGCTTTATAACTAAGGGACGCTGTGATCAAAATAGGTATTCATGTGCAATATGTCCAAGTGTTACCCTGATTTAAATTTGATGTACGCTTGATGAAGTTTCAAAAAACCAAATGGGACATTCAATTCATCCTCAAAAGTGGAAAAACTCCAGCTGTATAAAACACCATTGGGATGCAAACTTCTTAAACAGCAGAGAAGTGCCTTGGCACTGACTAAGTAGACTTAATTAAACATAAACATGACATGAATTAAGATACCCTACATAAACAGTTAAAACACTAGTTCTGTAGCAGCTACTTCTATACCAGGAATACATTGTGAGGTCCATAGGCTGTGCAGAGAACAGGACCAGGACAGTTCAGTTCAGTTCAGCAAAAGGAGGAAGTCAAAACCAACATGAACTAATGAACTCCGGATGAGATTTATGTTGGATATACATTCTCTCGAGAGTTCAGAGCTTTAGGACCCACCTCAAAATGAAACAAGGCATCAGTCATAACAAGTTATAAAAATATATTGATAACATTTCATTGTTGAATGCAAAATAATATCCTTGATTAGGTTGTGGACAGCGCCTTAAAGGCAGGTACAGAGTTCAGGTTTAAAATAAAAAAAAAAGAAAAAAAAAGAAGTGCATTACAATAATTTAATGTCTTGAGCGTCCTCCTTCAAAGGCATGATGTTCCATGTGAGCTGAAATGTCACAGTGATTCATGGTGAGTATTAACTCTTCTGTTAGGCATACAAACATCATTTTACATGCTAGACACCATTTGGACCTTGATTACAGAATTACCTTTTTGTTTTTGAATATAAAAACTTGTATACCCATCGCCAGATTTTAAAGCTATAGTGCGTAGTTTCTGTCGCCCCCATGAGGAATTATAAACAATGACGACAACGCTGTCGGCGCGTCCACATGATACGAGCCTTAAAGCATTCCCGACCTGGCGCGCGACAGTGTGCTGTTTATACTTGCGCGTGGTGGTCGTGACACTAGTTGCGGTCTTCTCCTGAACAGAGGTGACCGTTTCTATGGACTAGAAGAAGAAAAAAGGTCAACAACGGCAGAACTGGCAGCAGCAGCATTGACGTCAATTCGAGGATCACACGGGAATCAATTGTCGCTCCCATCCCATCCCGAGCCCACGAAAATACTCCCGTCACATCTCGATCATGTGACTGCTTCCCCGAAAAAAATTCCTGTCCTGCAAAATCCCGAGAGAAAGACTCCCGAATCCCGTCCCGCTCCCGTTTCGTTCCCTATGTTGTCTAAAGTTATCAGACTCTGTGTGTGTGTGTGTGTGTGTGTGTGTGTGCACAGCTGCAGCGGTGGCCCGAGGGAGCGAGAGCAGCTCCTCTGCGCTGATGTTGTTGTGTGAATGCAGCGCTGCAGAGCAGAGCCGTTTGTCTCTCACTGCTGGGTGGGTTAGGTTAGGTTAGATTAATTTTTCGAGACTCCCGTGGGTCACGGTATTCCCAATCAACAAAAGGTATTGTGAGTTGTAAGTGGTTCTCTTTTCTAAAACGAAATACCTCGCAATCTTTGGGCGCACTCACCGCATTGCAGCGCCATTTCTTAATTTAATCTCCGGCTCCGTCCCGCTCTAGTTGATTTCTATGCTTGATCCGTCCCGAACACGTTACCGACAGTAAAATTGACTCCCGTACCGCGGGACTCCCGCGGGAATCACGAAAAATTGTCACCCTCTAATGTCAATGTCAAGATGATATTGGAGTCAATGGATGAGAAAGAACAGCTGCTCTTGAGCCTGCTTGCAAAGAAACAAAGAAAAAGAAGGTGGAGTGTCCGTACTTTGAATAACGGCAGACATAAATATGGTGAGTTCGATATCCTCGTGAAACAAATGAGGATGATAGACGAAGAGAAGCACTTTGAATAATTCAGATTGTCTGCACAACGATTCGATGACCGACTTCGTCGGATCAAGTCTTTCATTCACCATAACAGAACTCATCTTAACCCGGTAAGTTTACAAGAGAGACTTGCAGTCACTCTGAGAAGCTTGACCTCGAACTCATCTATGCTTCCTGTTTCCGCTTTGTCGTGCGCCGCTGAAAAAAAATCCGCCAGCGAGATCTACGTCACTTTGACGTCACGTTGTCACGCGACCGGTTGGGAGCGGCGACTGTAAAAAGGCCTTTACGCGATGGCGCCCCCACCCCTCCTCCACGCAGTTGCTAGCAGCTAAGGAGGAGAGCAACATGATTAGCTTTGTAGCAACTCATTTGGCAATGGCTTGACTGTAACAGATGTTTATTAATATCAAAAAGTTATGCACTAAAGCTTTAACAGGAAAAAGGTTTAATTTAAAAACTAGTATAATAAGTCTACAAAAACCTGCTCCGTTTAGCTCATTTTAATATAAGGAACACGTATTTAACATGTAGTGACAAGACTAGCCCCTGTGAATGTGATGTGTGGAGCAGGTATGAAGGCATATGGAGCATATATAAATATAAAGCCCAGGGGTCTTATTTATAAACGTGGCGTACGCCCAAAACGGGGCTGAAAATGTGCGTACGCCACTTCCCACGCAAAGGTTGTGATTTATAAAAAACAAACTTGACGGGAGAATGTGCGGACCTCCACGCAAACTCTGACCCATGCGTACGCACATTTTGGAGACAAAAAAGGAATTGGCGACACAAATGGTGAGGTGGTGAACTGAAATCAGACTGCAGAGAGTAAATGGGAATAAGATTACTCGTAATATTTTCTAGTAAAGATGCCTCACGCACATTATTTCACTCCATATCGTCCACTTTACCATGAAGATGAAATCCAGCAGTGTTATTTGTGCTTGTACTGAGTGATAACTGTTCCATAAACACCTCCAACTCAAATCTTAAATAAAAATTTGTTCTTAATATTTAATCGCCGCTGTCTCGCCATCACATTGTCCGCTACAGAAGCGCAGGAGGAGATGGCCCGACTGCATGGAATACAGGATAGCATCAAATACCCTACCATTGGATAGCTGCAGAACACAGTGTAAACAACTAAATATCTGTCTTTAAAACTGTGCATATATCATCAAATGTCAAAGTCTGGAAATACAGCCGTTAAGCTCTCGCGCAATCATTACCCTTAATGTACTCATTATCAGTAAAACCTGCATGAAGAAAAGTGTGTTTGACTATTACACTTTATTTCGTCTTCAAATTGTATCTCGGAGTGGGGAATACCACTAGTTGATGCTGTGATTTTGGCAAGGTGTTAACAATAACAATTGTTTTTATATACATATATATACATATACATACATACATACATATATATATATATATATATATATATATATATATATACATATACATATATATATATATATACATATATATACATATATATATATACACACATATATACATATATATATATACACACATATATACATATATATATATACACACATATATACATATATATATATATACACACATATATATATATATATATATATATATATATATATATATATATATATATATATATATACACACACACACACTGTGGTGACCCCCGTGCGTAATGCTGCATTATGGCACTGCTGGCCCTGCAGGAGGACTACACCAATGGAAGAATCAGGAGAAAAAGAGACTTCAGGGGCCATGACGATGACTGGCTAATATGCCGATTTAGATTTTCTAAAGCTGAGCTCTTGGATCTATGTACTGAATTGGGTCCAGTAGAGAGGGCAACGTGCCGGAACCGTGCCATCCCGATCTAAATACAGGTCCTCGCTACTCTGGTGGAACCCGGCTGTTTCCAGAGGGAAATGGCAGACAGCTAAGTGTTTTTTTTTATAAATATTATATATAATCTTCAACTTTATCACTAAGGCTTGTTTGGATTTAATATATAGTTCTTTTAAATCTTATTATATACGTCTGGTATATCGAAGCTGTCCCCGAGTGCCGTAATGCCTGCCGTTTTGGACATATTATTAATATATGTAGTCTATAGATCAGGGTTCCATACACTGTGCAAGAACAGGCCGAAATTATAATTCAATTTGCAGCAATTCCTGAACGTCTGAGAAGTTTTTTGCTTTTTCTCTGCCAGTCTTCATGATTCGGTGTAACAACTGCCAGGGTCATATACAGATCAGCATTCACGAGGTGCTTTGCATTGACTATTTATGGTTAAAAATGGGCGTGTACAGGGCGGGATAATTGGCTGATCCACGTACGCACGCTTGTAGGTGATCTCTGATTTATAAAGGGAACATTGCTTACAGGTGTGCATACACACGGTTTTATAAATCTGACTTTTTTTTGGCGTACGCCATTTTGGGCTTTTGGGTGTACGTACACTTTTAGAAAAGGATCCTAAGCACAGCCTACAGCAGCTCTGGCATGCATGCGTGATCTGGTTGGAACTATGTGCTTCAAATGTGCATAGTTCAATCCGCAGTCAATATCCTGGACATACTTTTTTCTACAGTCTGACTTGACTCTTGATATGTGAAGGTTTCTGACAAGGTATCTGTAAAGCTTAAGCTCATTCCATTTCTAAATCCCAAAAGGTACAAATCATGTAAGTGGGAAAAAAATGGGCATACTTACACTTATAAAAAACAGCTTTAAAAGATATGGATGGGAGGAGCTCATAGACTTTTCCCAAGATATTTGCTTCGTTAGCAAGAGATGCATCACTATTCCAGACTTGTACGACATCTTCCCGATCCCGAACGCTAACACTGACACCAACGACCTCATCGTCTGGAAAATAAAAGGAGACAAAACAGACGGTGAATAAATACAGTACTCTTCAATGCAATTGCAATTGGGAGGGGTGGGATTTCTTTTTTTATTCTAAAAACAAGAACATCAAATATTAAGTATGGACTTATAGTAGCTCACCTGAGGCACAGTAATCTGCAAACTGTTCCCCAATAGTGGCAAGTAACAATTCTTTCCAAACTGCAGACTGGAGCAGGAAGAACACAGATGAGCTCATTAATAATTCAGTTATTTTTAATATTGTGTGATAGTATTGTGTGAAAAAGGAGCAAAACGGAGCACAACACCTACAGTGCTTTCTTTTGGTATTTTCATCTTCCATACTCCTCCTTTTGCATTGCTTTCTTCCTCCCTGTTGGTGTAAAAAAAGATATATTTAAAATGATACTAACTATGCAACCCTAACCTAGTTACCAGTTTTTACATTATATACATATTTTACTTAAAATGAATTCAAGTGACGTAGAGATAAATGTTGGATATGGTAAAAAAGTTAATGCAAAAATGTCTATCAGAATGGGTTGGAAAACCTGTGAAAGTATCAAACAGGTAACCTTTAATATACTGTATGCCCTACCAATTATCATGCAACATGTCTGATGGTCTTATAATAATAATAATAATAATAATAATAATAATAACGATGTAATGTTGTTGTGATATACTTAAATATATATTTACATCCCTTTCAAGTTGAGTAGGTGTATTGTTATTATTACATTATCAGTTTTTCTTCTATGTCCAATGCAACTGGAGAAAATGTTGTATTGCATGTTAACAGGTTATAACATTACATGACAGTTACTGCATGAGCTACAGTTAGAATGTGCCCTCTGTTCATGCTGGAGTTAAGGAATATAATCATAATATTTATAACAACAACAGACTCACCACAGAGGCCTCCGCTCTCCGCGCATTAAGTGATAGCTACATCTCAAAGGCAGGGCTGTGGCTGGGGGGATGTTGTTGTATACACTCCAGAACATCTGAAAACAAAAAAAAGAGACAGGTCATGCCTGCAACCAAAAAGAGTTGCTTTCCTTTCTTAAAGCTCCAAGACAAAGCTACCATTCTGTGACACAATTGCACAATAATATATACTGACAATAGCCTGGCTCCACCCTCCTATGTACTTCCGCTCAATTTTCATTTTTCTTCAGTACTCGGTCTGGGTTTGCGGTATAATCTTGGGTTTTCTTCGGCCAACTCTTTAATGGTCCAATCAGCGAACAGAGGGAGTGGCTGAGAACGAGGACGTTGAGGTCGTGCGCTAGTTTGAGTTGTAGTTCCGTAATGGCGGCGGAGAAAGATGCGAGCAAAGCCATTCGGTCCGTTGTGGCAACGCCGCCGAATATCCAGAAGTTAAAGCCCGAGCAAAAACAACCTCTGCTGAGTTGTGTTGGGGGCCATGATGTTGTGGCTCTCCTCCCCACAGGGTTTGGGAAAAGTTTGATTTTCCAGCTCGCTCTGTTAGTGGTGAAGGAGTTTGCTAAGGCGAACGCTAGCAATGCTAAGCCAACGTCATAACCAAATGTTAGCGATTGGTTATGGCAGATCCAGAGTGGCTCTGGGCAGATCCAATAGTTTGAAACTTCAGAGTACCCGCCTTCAAGGAAGTTAACACTTGTCAATGGAGACTGGCCAGACTCTCTGTACAAATGAAATGGACCAGAGTCTGGTAGGACCAGGCTAATGGACCAGAGTCTGGTAGGACCAGGCTAATGGACCAGAGTCTGGTAGGACCAGGCTAATGGACCAGAGTCTGGTAAGACCAGGCTATACTGACAATACTTATGAAGCCAAATCCAAAAAAAGGACCACCATGCTACAAGAAAAACATTTTTCCAAGTGCTTTGTAATTTCACACATCAAATCAGACAAAAGCACATTGTATGACACTTTGCTCGTTCGTGTATTTTCCAGGTTATGAAGCTCAGCGCAAATTCTTTCAGGAGGACTTCTAATAACTTCAATCACCGCTCTCTTCCTAAAACTATTCCGCTGTTTAGAGGCGTTCATTTTCAGTTAACCGACCAGAATTGGCCACGAAATTCACGATCCAATCGCAGCATTACACCCGTGCTTTAAATCTGTTTCTCTCTCTGCTGCTGCCAGCTGTCGTTTCAGGCAAAGCGGGCAACCCTCCTCCTCCCCTTCCACCTCCAGTCACCATCACCCTGGGTCCTCCAGCAGAACGCTACGTCGACTCCTTCGCTCCGGTCTTGGCGCTCCTTCGCCGCCACCACCAGTGTCTAGATTCCATTGGGGGGGGGGGATATGTCTTGGCTTCTCTAACCATTTAGAAATTATTTTATAACGATGGAATCTAATCTCCAAAGTCTCTGTACAGTTCATATTATGCACATGTACAATACATCTTTGCATATCTGCAACGAAGTCTCTCCTGATTGAATTGTTATGGCATTCTTCTCTAGACTCATATACTCCACCATCATTGCCCTCAGGGGACAACCTGTGAAAAGCCTTGGATTTTAGCTTTAATGTCCCAATCAGTACAAAGTACATGATAAGAGTTTGACTGCATTTTGTTTGTCTCAGCTTATTTACACTGAAACTACGGTTTCACTTCTATGTTTAAAAAAAAAATTTGAAATGTAAACAAAACTTCTTTACCAAAATCTTTACCACAAATATTACTTACTTAGATTTGGCTGTTGTATAATGCCCATTTTTTATATTAAAATATCGGTCAAGGAGTTGACAGACCGCCGGCATCAGTCCTGTGTTCTGGCATTTCGGTGATGATTGCACAAACATTATGCTTATTTTAAGTATAGTTCACATACTGAAAGTCCCCATGAAAACATTAAACCGACTACCCCTTTACAACATACATGCCATCAGAGCATGACATCAAAAAGGTAGTACTGCAAGGCACTGCAACATACAGTGAGTGCAGAAACACAGATCAGTTTGAATTTCACTGGTAAAAGCTATGATGTCAATCAACAGTACACTACATACGGAGGTCAACCATTTTGTTAAAGAGTAAGATCCTTTTTTTTTTTTTTTTTTTTTTGCTATTGCCAAACCCACCAGACTCCATTTCAAAGTCAAAGTATCTTTATTAGTCTCCCTAAGGAGAAATGTATTTTGGACACTGAGAGAAATTGCTGCAAGAGTTACAACAGAGACACACAACAAGCACCGGGTTAAAACAATTAAAAGACAAATACACTATACTGTAGTTTTACAGTAAACATTTGGGCTACTAAAAGAGCTATGCAAATTACAAATTACCATTTTCTATACTTGTGCAAAAAACCCCATCCTTCCTACATTCTTCTGTTCTCCCTTACATGCCTTACAATCATTCCTACTTCCGTAAGCATCCATGCATTGAGTCATAAATAAACATAAATTTATCCATTCATAAATATCCATACATTCAGTTATAAAAAAAATGCATTCATTCCTCCATTCATATCCATACATACATTCAGTCACAGATATACATTAAAGAATTCATAGTCACACGTTCATCTCTGCTCATTCATGAGTTTAACTGAGAGAAATAAATTAATTACTGTTAATTCAATCAATTAAATAAACAGTAATGTTATCATCGTAAAACACACTTTTAAAAAGGTCCAATATGTAATAAATTTACTGTAATAAATCCCCAAATGACCCCAATGCGTCATCAGATATTAAGGAAACATGCTAAGTTGAAATACTATATTTTCTGACAACAATGCTAATGCCAGTATTTTCTCCTTTTGAAATTTCAGTTCCATGACGGATTTCTGTTTGTGTTTTGGCCTGTGTGTTGTTATCAACTGCCCAGTTTGACAGCCAGGCCGGGTTGCCAGATATACCTGTAAAAAATAAACTCAGCGCGCTACAGCTGTTAACGTTAGTACAGCCATGAAAGCAGCAAACAAACGGGATCAACGGAGATAGATTCTACCCGACCTAAAAAAAATGCACGTTTCTAACAGTTGCGTGACCACAGACGTAAGAAACCCCTGGTAAATTATTGGAGATGTATTTGAAAGATGGAGACAGCTTAGAGCCCAAAAGGACGCTGAGTTGGCTAATTTCCTCCTGAACAGGTAAGCATTAGCTTCAGGCTAATTTATCACAGCCACTAGGGACGGGCATTTTATGTCATTTCAACATTTGTGTACTCACATTGAATTATATAGCTAGAGTACCTGAGCTGGTTACTCGCAAAATCAATTGAGACACAGCCAGTAAAGTGACCCCGACTGGTCCCTGCTAACGCCGCCATGCTAACGTTAAACTGCCTGTCTCTCTTAGACGCTCTTAGTTATGCTCTTAGTTATGCTGTTATAGACTGCCTTCCGTCCTTCCTTCCTTCCCTCCTCTCTCCTCCTCTCTTTCCTTTGACTGCTCTCTCCTCTCACTTTCCATTTGTGTGCATCCCTTCCCACGGGATGCTTGTTACTAACATGGCTCTGAGGAGTTTGCTCACCGGAGTCCTTGTGCTTTGATTTTTTCTCACCCAGCATATTACCTTGGAGTACATTGGCACCAAGATCTTGTTGCAGCTGTCGCCGTGGTCATGCTGCACTCCCTACTAAGCCCTGCGGTGCCCTGCAGTGTCATGCTGCGTCCTGCAGCTTCCTGCTACGTCCATCCATGCTCTGCTGTGCCGTGCTACATCCTGTAATGCCCTGCAGCGCCCTGATATGACATGAACTACTACGACTATCATTTGAAGTCACTATTCCATTATCTTTAAAGTGACTATTATTGCCACTGTTCATCACATCCCCAACCGGCACCGTCAGACACCGCCTACCAAGAGCCTGGGTCTGTCCCAGGTTTCTTCCTAAAAGGGAGTTTTTCCTCGCCACTGTCGCATTGCTTGCTCTTGGGGAATTATTAGAATTGTTGGGGCTTTGTAAATTATAGAGTGTGGTCTAGACCTACTCTATCTGTAAAGTGTCTCGAGATAACTCTTGTTATGATTTGATACTATAAATAAAATTGAATTGAATGGAATTAACGTTACCGGAGGACCAGGCAAGCAGGCCACGGCTGTTTACAATGTGTAGCCTGTTCGGTGGCCGTAGCCAACAACGGGGAGTTATTTTAAGCCAAGAGAGGGGGGCTGTAAATCG
This sequence comes from Perca fluviatilis, assembly GCF_010015445.1. Classification (NCBI taxonomy): domain Eukaryota; kingdom Metazoa; phylum Chordata; class Actinopteri; order Perciformes; family Percidae; genus Perca; species Perca fluviatilis. Next base: position 6,121,856 of record NC_053115.1, on the reverse strand, counting down.
GGAAGAGAGGACTGTGAGTTTGCAGTGTGTATTTCAGTCGGGTGGAAAAGGACGGCAAGGTAGCGGTATTTTTAGTGGTTCCTATTGTAATTCTAAGCCGAGGAAGTGTGTCTGTCTGGCATGTGGAGAGAACGGCGAGGTTGTGGATTTTTAGCAGTTCCTACTACAGCTAGCTAATTCTAAGCCGAAAAAGTATGTCTGTCAGTTGGATACAGAGCGCTGCGTGAGCACTGGCTTTTACGACTGTCAATATAGCCAGCATCTAACGTTAGCTACTCCGCTGTGCTGTGGAGTAATGTCTGGCTATGTGAGACAAGCGTCTAGCAAGATTGTTGGATCAGCCTGGCAACCTACGTCTGGGGAGGAGGGGGCGGAAGAGACAACTCTCTCCAGTATTTTGGATTTGTACTGCAGTAACTATTTTTAAACACTAGCTGTCAGTATTACATATTGCACCTTTAAAGTCGACAAAAACAAAATACAACTATCAAAAGCGTCTTGGTTCGTCTTTTCACTGTTCCAACAATCACCACTCTGGTTTGGTTGAAATAAAGCCTTAATTCACCAATTTACATGTGGAAATATGCGGGCTCTATACACGCTATTGTTTATTTACAAAGTAAATAGAGTCTGGTGAGTTTGGAGATGGCGATTTCAGAGCTGTTTCTGGTTTAAACAAAAGGATTTCACTCTTCAACAAAAAGGTGTATCTCTGTAGGGATCCTTTCCATAACGTTGTTGACACTTAGAATAACAAGCTGAGTTTTGTCAGTGGCAAAAACAGCATTTTTAGTGGACGGAAATTGACGATGCACATTTGCACTGTATGATTACATTGCAGCCTGGCTCGTGGCTGTTGCTTACAGCGTTCTCACTCAATACTGGACCAATTTCAAAAGAGCTGTGTTCACATTAGTCCCTTACAGGTTCTGTAGGTAGGATTGTGGAGATCCAGGACTTAGCCAAAAAATTTGAACATCAATAACTTCTCAGTCCCTCCTCCCCTTAAGGGAGAATAAATGTGTGTGCATGAGCAGTGATTGACACGCAGTTAGACACCCCCCCTGGCCCTGACTGGTGCATCTGAACAGGGAGCGCTGGATTTTTGCAAATCGCACTACAGGCTGTAGGTGGTGCCAGAGGAGCCAGATTTTTTTTTTATTATTCCCTGATTCATGTAGTTCTACTTAAACATAGGGTCAGTTTCAGCAAATAGGACAGAATGTTTGTTTTATAAGTCTTACCTACTGCACCTTTAAGATACCAATGCATGGGGAAATAGGGTCCAGGTTGGAAAAAAAAAACAGGAATTATGCTTTAAGATGATATCAAATCTCACCTGAACACTTTGCACGGTGTAGATCTTCTTCAGATTGGATTCACATTCTGCAGCCGTAGTGCCCGGTAATGACCTTAAAGAACAAGTGAAAACTGTTTTAACCCAAAGTAATGATACACTGATGGAACAAGGAAATAAACAAGCTGTGTTGCCTACACACAAAACATGGTCAGGTTCATGCTTTGTTTTCTTTATTCTTTTTGGTCAGCTAGTCTATAATACTGAGAGTTGACCAGCTTTAGAACAGAGTTTTTCTATATTTTTGAAGATTTTGTAAAAAAACAGATGGAGCTTATTTTCATGCCAAAATTACATAGATTACATATAGATGCACCAAGCTGTCTTAATTAGGGCTGCAACTAACAATATAATGTCGATTTTTTTTCAATTAACTGTTCACTGTTAATTGCTCATCACAAGTTCTGAGAGCCCAATGTGACATCTTCAAATGTCTTCTTTTTTTCAGACACACAGTCCAAATAAATTCGATTTAAAATCATATAGAACCCAGAAAAGCAGCAAATCGTCACACTTGAGGCTGGAGCCAGAGAATTCATCATCTCGACTTGATAAAACAAGTAGATCCACCAAGAAGTTATTGACTAACTTCTTTCAGTGTTATTGGGGTCTGTGATCTGGGAATTCTTATGTACTTTAAAAAGTTTCAGGAGTAGGCTAAATTCATTAATATTTCACTCCTTGCAGGTCAGCACGTAACACATAAACGTTAACGTTAAAAAGTTATGACTTTTATGCGTTTATGGGTTACATAAAAGTTGTGACTTTTATGTGTTTGCCTATAGGCTATTTTTCAGCAGCGTCATCCAAACTTTTGGAAACCTTTGCTGCAAGGCGGAAGGTAAAACAATAAACAATACAACAAGGTCTAATAAAAAAAGAACGAAAGAACTCTTATTTTGATAAGAACGTTTCCGCAGCAAGGTTACAATGTAGCTTATTACAGTCTCGCATAAGTCAACACTAGCTGCCTACATATTTGGCTAATGGAAAAGGTGAATTCTTGTATTCCTTAGGCTAACTGTGCTACTTTTTGGACTATGTACCCTATCAGGCTACCCTGCTGGGAAACAGAGCTAAAGTCAATTGAATTGCATGTTTGAAAACCCCAAAATGACAGAGTAGGCTATGTCCACCGTGTTACGTAGGAGCCATAATAACGCGTCGTTACTTGTTAACAACATAGCCGTGAAAATGCTTACTTTCTTACGGAATGTCTGTTAAACACGCTCATTTGCTCCATGTTGCTTTCATGTTTTAATACCAAAAAAATAACAGAGTAAGCATGTCCACTGTGTTACGTAGGAGGCATTAACTTGGATAACATTATAGCCGTGAAAATGCTTACTTTCTAACGGTACTATAACTAGAAGAATGTTATGTTTAACCCTGTCCCGCTACATTTGCCCCCGGAGGCCTGCGGAAAGCTGTGGCCTTGAGTAATATTTTTTTCCTCCATCATTCCTGCTCGTCCCGGGGGGCTATAAACTCAGACAACGCGGAAGACAGGGGGAAATATTACCTGTCCAGCCAAAACGTCCAAGGTGAGTGCAGAGGCAGCGTTGTCGTCTCGTCTTCTCGGTGTTTCTTTGTGATATTTTCCAACTCTTTCTCGTCGATGTCAATGTTGTTTTCAGAGGAAACCGTCTGGCCGCTCAGGGCGCCCCTGTCCATCTGTAGATCTGGCTGACCAGCCGGAACCGCCATTTCAGCAGGCACAAAGCTAACCTTTTTATATCTCCTTGTGTATCTCCTTAATAAAAGCACCCGGCTAGTCTTTATCTCCAGATACGAAACACACACACTACCGCTTTTCCGCCTACCGACTGGTGACGTCTCTGCGTCACTGGGCAGAAGACAAACGTCACAGTTGGTCCATCCCAGAGAGCAGGAACAAGAGAGAGAGAGACTTCACTCTGTCAGTTTTTCGGGGAGCTGACCTGAATCACAAATCTCCCACCAGTCCAGCTCCATGTAGGCCTAGTTAGACGGGATAACTAGCGCTACAGAAATATTAAACTGTTACTCTAGAAAATAACTCCATAAGGATATATATATATATATATACACACAGTCGTGCTCATAAGTTTACATACCCATGCTTCACCATACCTAGATATTGGCATAGGCTACTTTCCATAAGATCATCTCTCAATGCAAATCAAACCAGCTATTAGGCTAACTGAAATAAACCCATGCCAATCTCTAGGTATGGTGAAGGGTATGTGATGATGTGGGGGGGCTATTTTAATTCCAAAGGCCAAGGTAACTTTATCAGGATGCATAGTATCCTGGATCCATGAAATAACTGGCCTTTAAAAATAAAAATCTGCCTGCCTCTATGGGAATTTAACATAGGGGTGTGTATACTTATGCCTCCTGTATTTTACGGAAGAACATTTATTTATTTACGATACATTATTCATTCACAAAGAAAATTGGTGCCGTTAAAAGGTCGTATTTTTCTTTAAGATCAATTTCCAAAAGATGTTTTTTTTATTCCTCTTTTTAGTCAAGTTTAGCATGGGTATTTAAACTTATGAGCACGACTGTGTGTGTGTATATATATATATATATATATATATATATATATATATATATATATATAAAACTTTATTTTACAGACTCAAGGTCCAGATAGAAAAGTAGGCCTACACATATTACAAGAGGGGTAGCCTACACACAAACACACATAACATAAATACATACAGACATACTGACTACCACATATTACATAAAGGGAATACACAAAACATACTGTACATACATACATGCATACATACAGACATACAAATAGCTATGCACAATAATTAAAACAGGTATCAGCACATGAATCTGTACATAAAATTGCTCAGCACAGCATGGAAGGTGGGAACATTACTCATCACAAACAAATGGCTAGCACTGGTCCATCTTAAACACTTCAACAGGATTCTAAGTGCATCATTGTATGCCACCTTTATCTTATGTCTTTGCTTATATGATAACAGGTGGTTAACTTTGTTGTTAGCAACTGGCTTTAAAATGTAGGTTACTTTTTTTTTTTACACATTTAGGTTACCATAGGCTATTTGCACTACGGTATGTAGCACAATACCAACCAGACCATAATCCATAACAATTCATAGGCCTGTACAGAAACACTTTGACCTGTAGGGCTATAATAGAGCGTGACCGATTTATTGGCCAGGATGTGAAATCAGATGATATTAGAGTATCATCACAGATATTTCGGTCAATAAGTAACACAAAATTCACATAACATGTCAACCGTAGAACACAGTCAAGTTTATTTAGCACCTGCAGTGAAAGTGTCTTCCTATTATCAATGTTGCCCATTGGCATCAGCATCAAAAATCCTGTCGGTCGGGCTATACTTTATTTATACTATTTTAGGGCCTACTTGTCGTTATATTTCTGATTCTGAGTTAAAGTATATTTTTTTGGCATTTTTTAAATGTTATCTCAAACTGACCAAATATTTTTTGGGGATTTTTTATTTACAGGAATCATGTAATATTCTAGAAAGTCTGCAACACTTGAAGACCACAGCACACCTGCTGCCACCAAAATGTATTTTTCTACTCCTGAAACAAAGGTTGTCCCGGAGCACTATTTCCAGAGAAGTGGGCAATTCATTCATTTTTTTTTTTTTTTTTTGTGGAGTTAAATGCAACTGCTTCCTTTCTCATCAGCAATGAAAAAAAATCTGCTTTTCTCAGGAGGCATGACACATGTGGAGCAGTAGCCTACATTAGGCACAATGGAGAAGAGGGAATGAGAAGTTGCTCAGCTTTCGATGTATAGCAATGTAGTGTAGCCTATATTTATTGTTTACTATCGGCCCCACCAGGAGGCTAGACCTGAATGAGTCTGGGAATTGCTCTTTTTTATTACCTCTACATTAATGTATATAGGCCAGAGCTGCACTCAGTTCTAAGTAAGCATCTCTTATCTGAAAACCAGGAAAGAGCATAGACTGTTATTTACAGTCAATGGGAAAGAGTGATCCCCACTTGTGCAATGGGAATGGGCAAGTTTTTGTCTTTATTTTTATTGAGTGAGGCGCCACCTTATTACACTTTCTTCAATCTCAAGCCCCTTCTGCCTGTTTTAGGGCACGTTGGTGGAAGTAGTCTACTTTGCAAGTTCCAACAAGACTGTTTTTTCTTTAACCAAGCAGGATGCGAGGTTTTAAAGCTCAATCTCAGCTGTTGACCATAAGAGCCCCATAACATGCAGTTGGCCTATGTGTCTAAACTTAATGCTAAACTTAACCTACACATGCCCATTTGATAGTAGGAACCATTTTGTTGACCCAGTGCTGTTACTGCGATTTAGTATTTGCCTGAACACTGTTCTCTCTTTATTCCTTTGGATGTAATGGGATCCGGCTCCATTGTGGTCACAGTGTCACAAAGAGAACCTGGCCAGGCTTGGAATGGAAAATGTTACAGAGCATTGGACTTGGGCTGAGCATGGCATGACCATTGTTGGTTCTGGTCAGTTGTGGACAAGGCCAATATTTGTCTGTCAGATATCATTAAAGGCTAACATGCCAGATTCCTTCTGTGCTCATGTAATCCTTAGAGCTGGCTGCAGGGGGTGCTGGTGAACCACTGCAGCATGGGGTGCTGGTGAACCACTGCAGCAGGGGGTGCTGGTGAACCACTGCAGAAGCAGGTTCAGCCACAGATGGCAACTGCAGTTCAAAGTACACAATTTCTGCTGAGAGCAAGATTGTATTATTTATATCACATATTCTAGATAATTTGATTCTGGGTTGTTTATATCCGGAGAAGTCATATTGCACTTAGGCAGTGCTTTAAAAAAACAAAACAGATAACCTGTAATTTCTCACTGAGTTTTTTTTTAGAATGCAAATGGGCTCTTCAGCTGTTTTCAAGCTGCTTGTCAAATCCTCAGCCATCATCAGACATCAAATATAACATTCTTTATTCGACCCACTTTTCCTCTGCAGATGTATCCTCTGAGATCCCACTGTATGTATTATGCAGCTTTTTTATTTTTTACCTTATTTAAACCCACACTGTTATTTGCTAACTTAGTCATCCTTCAATATCTCACATCAGCTGTAGCTGTGATACCTTTCATTCTAAATTGTAGCTGTGTGTTGAGTTTGGGAGAGCCTAAAGTGAGTATCACTCAGTAAACCATTTCATTTGGCCTTTTAGATTGACTTATAGCAACACATAATATGTGCAGATGTGAACATTGTAATAAATGGGTGATGCACCTTATAACTATTTACTGTCAATTGTTCAGTGTACCTTAGGCTAAACTGTATGTGCATTCAAAACAATAAGGACAGATAGTAGTTAGTTTGGTAGTCTGGATAGTATTGGTGATGAATCAAAGTGTATAATCGTATTTTTTTATGGCCTCCTAAAAAAAGAGCCAAGACATAGAAATGAGTTACAGTTACACATTGACCTATATGACCATGAATCCTGTATGAGTTAAGAGGCAAAGTAGGCTATATGATTTTTATTACTTTTATTACTTTATTACACTACTTGTCTTTATTTGTCTTTTGTATGTTCACACAGTATAATATTATGGGCTGTGTGTGTGTGTGTGTGTGTGTGTGTGTGTGTGTGTGTGTGTGTGTGTGTGTGTGTGTGTGTGTGTGTGTGTGTGTGTGTGTGTGTGTGTGAAAATACAGAGGCAGTCTCTGTATTGTCTGTCCTTTTAAAGGTCTTGTACTCAGATGTTGTGTTTAACAAACACTTCTTAGGACCTCTTTAAGATCTCTCTGTTGCATTTGTCTGATTCTGCTTATTTCTAGCTTGATTAACATTCAACGGCTTTTAAAAAAAAATATTTGAAATGTGTGTGTGTTTCGAAATGTTACTCTAGCAATAATTAAGACTATAAGTTGACATTAATGGACATACATGGTGTGCTTGACTGTTCTAATAGGCCTACTCCTATAGATAGGATAATTGTAATATAATATACAATATGTTTGCATAAGCCCAGTGTTTTCCTAAAATCAAAGTATTTTTTATAACCTGCACATCCAATATTGTGCAATGTTAGAGGGCATATCTTTCAATCTCTGTCAACATTTGCATCTCATCAGTGCTTGCAGACAGATTGCAATAGACAAAGACCGGCAGATGAGACTCCTGACTGATCCCAGGCCTGCTAACTACACGCAAGCGGACGTGCGTCGCTAGACGCTGCTGTGTGAGATCCACCGCTCCCACCTCTGCAAGCTTCCGATCTCCACTCGGCATGTTTGCTTTTTGTCGGCTATAAGTGAGATTTTAGCAGCCGTTGACGAGACTGTGGATGCGTATTTGCGCCATGCTTCTTCCTCAAGAAGACGAAAGGGACACCTCCGCCATCGGTGGAAATTGAAATGTGTTTTCTGAGCCCCAATTGTCTGCTGAAGGGATGCTTTCCGAGATGGTGTATAAAGCTAAACCAGGCTGCCTCTATTCAGCAGAGACTGGAGCAACAGACAGGACTGTGTTTTTGTACCGGACACTTGTGAAATGAAGGACAAGAAGAAGAAAAAGAAATAGTAGATGTTTGTTATTGATGGGGATCACAGCACATCGGGGTGGGTGCGAACCCATGTTGAACGGATGCTTCTGAGTGGAATTTAATCCCGAGTGTTTATTTCTTTTAAAGGGGGTGCTGGCGGATCGTGTTGGTTTTGTGTTAATGTCAGCCTTGGCAGGACGGGCTATATACCACACCGCTCGTCAATGAATTGATGTGGGAATACGCGCTACCTCGGCTGCATAGATGGCAAACACAAGTGAGTTTGGGGAGAGCAGCCCGTCCTTACAGAGCTATGCGTCCACGGCCTCTGCGGTCAAGGTGGCCTCCCTGGGTCTGATCATGGGCATCAGCCTGCTGGGCAACGCGTCGCTGTCGCTGCTGCTGCTGAAGGACAGCTCGCTGCACAAGGCTCCTTATTATTTCCTCCTGGACCTGTGCCTGGCAGACGTGCTCCGCTCGGCCGTCTGCTTCCCCTTCGTGATGGCATCGATCGGCGGCGGCTCCGCCTGGCCGTACAGCGCGCTCAGCTGCAAGATCGTCGCCTTCGTGTCGGTGCTCTTCTGCTTCCACGTCGCCTTCCTGCTCTTCTGCGTCAGCGTCACCCGGTACATGGCGATCGCCCACCACAGGTTCTACTACAAGAGGATGAACCTGTGTACGTGCGTGGCGGTGATCTGCATGGTGTGGACTCTCTCCGTGGCCATGGCTTTCCCTCCGGTTTTCGACGTGGGCACCTACAAATTCGTCCGTGAGGAGGAGCAGTGCACGTTCGAGCACCGCTACGTGAAGGCGAACGACACCCTGGGCTTCATGCTGATGCTGGCCGTCATCGTGGGGATGACCCACGTGGTTTACATCAAGATGCTGTGCTTCGTCTACGATCACCGCAAGATGAAGCCGGCTCAACTGGTCCCTGCCATCAGCCAGAACTGGACCTTCCACGGGCCCGGGGCCACCGGGCAGGCCGCCGCCAACTGGATCACAGGCTTCGGCCGCGGACCCACTCCGCCGACGCTGGTGGGCATCAGGCAAGCTTCGCACCCCGGCAACAGGAGGCTGCTGGTGCTGGACGAGTTTAAGATGGAGAAACGGATAGGGAAGATGTACTACATGATCACACTGACCTTCCTCATTCTGTGGGCTCCTTATATAAGCGCCTGCTACCTGAGAATATTTGTGCGGGGAGCCCCGGTCCCGCAGCTCTACCTGAGCGCTGCGGTTTGGATGAGCTTCGCCCAGGCGGGAGCGAACCCCATCATCAGCTTCCTGTTCAACAAGGAGCTCCGGGTGCGCCTCAGAGCCTGTTTCCCCTGCTGCCTGGGAACACAGACACCCATGGAGCCATACTGTGTCATCTGAACAGTATACAGGCACTAAAATACTGCCAAAGACACATTACATCTTGTTTCAGAATGTACAGACTGGTCCCCAAAATGTGTTTGTAGGACTACAAGCACACAGGCTGTTGTGGAGGGTGAACCCACTGCAGTTCAATTTACCCACATTTTTATTTGTGGCAAAGCTTGTACCTGCTATTTTATTCTGAGACAAAAAAAAAAGTTGAATATGATTTAAATTCATACTATTTTATGCTGATCCGAATCAGACTAATTACAGCTATATTAAGGGATAGAAGCAGAATGTGATGCTTTTACAAAACAATCACCTTTGCTACCTTTTTTATTTATCCCTCTAGGTGAATTCCAAATATAGAGTAGCCTCTATGACAGTTATGGGTCATGTTATGTTCTGTTGCTCCACTACAATGTTGTACATGAATGTCACTTTGGCTATCTGTTTCTATATTTTGAAATTATATCCCGTCACACCCTTTTGAGGTTGTTTGCCTTTTTGCAGACCTGATGACTGACACACAACAGAACTATTTTATCAGCTGATTAGAGTCCGTTTCTAGCATCTGTGACATTGGGTTCTAGTCATTTGGATACCACAAATGAGAAACAGATCTCAGTATATTTTTTAATTAGGACAGTGTCACACGTGTAAATAATGTAAAGCCATTCTCCCTCGTTCGTTCTGCTTTTTTAACCAGACATGTTGCATATGTCATAACCCACTGGGATTCTTTGTGTCAAAAAAGGTGTTTTGTTTAAAGATATTTTGCAAGTTATTATTCTTCTTCATAGGTCAGCTGTGTTGAGAAATGGGTTCATTTGCATTCCCGTGTGGATATAAAGTACTGTACAGATAGCATTCTTTTTCTACCGATATGGAAATGTTAACAATTTGGTGCTTTGGAAAGGATGTTTGCATTGTTTGTATTTCTTAGTAAATAAATAAGGAAATGGATGATACATTGTTTGGGTTCTATAATCTGTTTTTTAAATCCCCTGAGAACAGGCGTGAGATTGTTGCTTTGGTTTTTAAATGGTGAGGCTGACATACTGTACATGTTTAAAGATTTTCCACTTGAGAAAAAGTGAGAGTTGCGCCCTATATTTGAACAAAGGGGTTGCTTAATCAATACAGACATTATAATCTTTGGGTTTCTAGTGTGGAGTTCTCCTTATCGGGCCATAGGAAACGGTCATGTCTTTGGTATTTTTATAAGGACACTCCAGCAATTTAGAATTGCTCTTCCATAAAGTTGTACGACTCAAATTAAAAGAAGAATGGTCAGAATTCAAGCAGCAGAGGCAGAATCTTGATTTTTAGTCTTTAGAAAAGGTCAAGCTCCAAATCCAACATTTCCCATAAAGCAACTGGATAGCATCTAAATGCCCAGTTTGTTCAAACCCCACACTTTCAGTTTGTAATGCTCACTCTGTGTTTAAATGAGTCTCGAGGGTTATTTCGTAGACCTAAAAAAGCTCCTCCATAGCCACAAAACACATCTGTTTTCAAAGACTGAACAGAACTACTTTTGACAAGTAAACTGAACTTCATGTGTAAAATCGGCAGAGTGCCCCTTTAATAACCAAGAGGGTTTGTTAGATTCGACCATTAACAATGTGCGTGTGGTCGGTATATTTTAGGCGGATTTCAGTACTATTAGACTCAATATATAAATTGTTGTCAGTGTGGAGAAGGCGTTTAGCATTTAGACCTTCATTTTGGGGAAAAATAAATAAAAATGAACAGTTAATTGCATTACAAATACGAAAAATCATCATATTAAAATTAGATAGAGATTAGAGGTGCATTAATAATAACCTCAGTGAGGTAGGAGGGGGCCTATGTTGTGGAGGGCTTTGTACTGTAGGGGATGATGAGGAGAATTTTGAACTGGATTCTTTTGGTGGGGGTTCAGGGGATATCATGACCTCATATATATCTAAAAATCCATACGGGCCTCCTTGTATTCCTCCTTAATTCCTTGTATGTGTTTAACATTAGGTTAAAGGGGAGAGTCTAAGGACACCTTTGCTCTTTGGTCCTGACATATTTCCTCGCTGGCTTTGCTGGCTAGCAACAAAATGTGACCAGAAATACGATGTGAACCGCTTGTAGGTTGTCTAAAAAGTTAGATGTTTGATTTTTCCTTCTCAACAGAGCACTCACAGCTAATTAGATTTGTTTCAATAGGCCGTTTGCCTGGCACCTGCTTTTTAATCAAACTCCCTCAAACCCCAATCCCCTCCTCTCTCCTTAAGCCAGTAGCAGCCTATTGATTCCGCTAATTGCTGATGCATTCATTGGCATTGGTCTCCATTACACCAAACCGCTAAAGCTGAGCCGTTATCTCAGTACGCACTTTAATCACTGTGATTTAGTGAGGTGTTTTGAGCGCTCTGATCTGCCATACAGCACCGAGCTCCTCAACACACTGTCTGCCCTCAGTGCATCCATAACCATTAGCATCACAACATGCCCACTCGCTTGTTCCTGACAGCTGGCTGTGCTCTGCTAGCAGCGTGCTCACGTCTCATGGTGTAATCGCTGTGGCTCCTCAGCTGCACGAAGCTCCTCACCTGCACGTGCTCTCGTGCAAATGCAGGTCGGGTAGTTTTGGCACATCGTGTTGTCTTCAGGGCACGCAGGCTCCGTTGTGATGCTGGGGAAATGTGACTCTTGTTGCTGGACTTTTACTGCTGGCTCTTTTATTGACCTTTTCAGTCTTTCTGACCACGAAGCAAATACGCTGACCTCTGTCCTCCTCACTGACTTTTCCTAAAATACAATTTGAACAGTTGGAAAAGTATGCTTTTTTTTTTATAAAACAGTATGGTCTGATGAGGTTAGGGTCAGTCAGGAATCCAAAGTTATTAACTTTACTTTGGAAATTATCAAACCGAGGAGTACTCCATCAATTTAACATTGCACACCAGGGATCAGAATTAACACAGCAGAACCAGAGATAACCCTTTATTCCAAGCATTAATTGTTCCTTGTCAAAACTCGCGCCTGCGTTACCCAAAATGCAAACTTGCAAAGTGCAAAGTTTATTTGAAGATTTGGGTGTGTTATACTAGTAGCAGATAATGTAGCATCAAGCCACAAGCATCAAGCGGAGATGAGGAGTGGTCTACAGTATACAGAGGTCTGGTCTAACCCTTCCCCCTGCCCAGTTTTTTTTTTTTTTCATTTTCAAACTTGTAGTCTACAGCCTCAAACGACTGACTCAAGTGACATAAACTTAAGGACATCTATCCGATTTCACGCAGCTCCCTCTTCAGCAACAAAAGGCCTTATACAACTATTTTTATATTTATATAATGTTTTGTACATTTGCAGAAGTACTCCTTCTCAACACCTGTAAAAAGACTTTAATGTAAGTAAGAGTTAAAGGTTGAAACTAATGATTGTTTTAATATTGATTAAACTGCTGTTTATTTATCAAATACATTATTCATTGTTCTATAAAATGTCAAAAATTATAAAAAGAAAAAAAAAATCACCCTATAATTTTCTCATGTTATAGCCAGATAAAACCATCAAACCACCTGTTTAAAGGCAGCATATACAGGTCATTACATCAACTCTAAAAACGCCCACCTTGCATGTGACTTAGCATATCACCCCCAGTGAAATAAGGTGTGTTTCATGTTTCTTCTTCATGAGGGCAGCTGAAAGACCCTTCCTATTACCAAATACACATGAAGAAGAAGGCTTGTTTCCATGTGTATTTTGATTGCAAAAATCTTAAAATATATATTAATTATATTGATTAAAGTCAAATTAATTGTGGCCGTTTAGCTCAGTTGGTAGAGTGGGCACACATATCCAGAGGTTATTCCTTGATGCAGATGGTCCAGGGTTCGAGTCTGACCTGTGATGGTTTTAACCCAAACCTAACCCTAACCCTAGTGCCTTCCATGCAGCGGTGCCTGGAAGACGACCATCAAACCACCTGTTTAAGGCAGCATATACAGGTAATTACATCAACTCTAAAAACACCCAACTTGCATGTGACATGATTAATAATAACTGTATTTGTTGTAATATTTCCATTTCTATGTCTTTTATAGCATGCTTCTCAGATTTTATTATTCTTTCCTTTCGGGGCTTTCTACCTGCAGAGGGGGTCCTACCTAATATGTTAATGTTTTTATGTTGTTTTTTTTTATAAATATTTGAAAGATTCCTTGGTTGTCCTTTATAACTTTTATTCTGCCTTATTTATATTTTAATAATTTGATTGTGCTTCTGTCTTTATTGCTAATATTTATTATTATTATTATATTATTATTATTATTATTATTATTATTATTATTATTACACATTGAATTACTTGCCTCAAGATTTTAACATGATAATACCATAGACTGTACAGTCTATGGCTATTACACATGCCACTGGTTTTTATGCATTTTATGCATTGGTTTTATTCTATGATGTATTTTAAATTATTTCTGGTTATTTATTGTGTGGCACTTTTTACTTTTAAAAGCACTTACAAATACAACATTTATTAGAATTTTTTAATTGTATGTGTATATTTTTTAACCTCAAGGGCAAGTAATTCCGACAGTATTTTAGACCCTTTAAATGTTTTTATTTACATTTTTGAGGTTAAATAATATGTTTTTAATATCGGGATAGAATTTCTTTTGTATTGCAATGCCGGCCTACTTATTTACATAAACCTTTATATATATAATTTATTTTAATTATTTCTTTTGTAATGTCTCTAGGAGAGAGACCAGGGCAGGTGTGGAGGTGACCTTTTATTTAAAGCTGTAATCTTCTGCTGTCTGTCCTGTCCAGTGGTTCTTTTAACAGCTTTTAACATCTGGCCTTCTTTTAAACAGCTTTTATTTAACCGAACACGGTTTCTTTTAAGGAGGTTTTGAAGTGTTTTATTTACACCAGTGGTCCCCTTGTGCCCGTGCCCCTCGCAGCACCCATCCTGGGCGTTGCGTTTTAACCAAAATCTTACCCTAACCCTAACCCTAACCCTTGCCTAACCCTAGTGCCTTCCATGCAGCGCTGCCTGGAAGACGACGTTGGTGGCTTAAAACACCAAACACCGTGTCTGTATCGTATACAATGCAACATATCTATTTTCAAATGTATTAACTGAAACAGACAAAGCAAATAAAAAATATACAAATAAACATGCGGTGTGCTGAGGTAAAAGAAAAATTCAAGTTTGTAAAGTGGCAAAGTTGTGCGTGTTTAAGTAAAAAACACAGTATATGGAGCAGTCTTGTACTATTTGCAACACAACTCTCATCTCATTGAGAGCAGGGAGCATCTTTTCCCATCTGGCATTGTGTTAATTATATTACTGGTTCTAAAATGCAAGGGGGCATTATCCTTTAAATATATAGTAAATTCAACCTGAACCAAATGATGATGCGTTATTAAATATATATCTTTATTTAAAATAAAATAAAAAAACAAACAGGCTTTTTAAAGGCAGAACAGTGCTAGTGGCAAACAGTGTAACTGTAAGTGTCTCAGAGGTAGTAATTGGAATAGCTGTATGGTGGGTGACATTTGGATCTCCCCTCCTCTGTGGTGATACACAACAGGTTGGGCAGGCAGGGGCAAGTGTGGTGGAGTCTTTTCCCATTGAAAGGAACCTGGAAGCAGAAAGAGAGACACCTTTTGGTATTCATTTTTTTTTTATTTTCATCAGGCATAATGGATGCAATGGAAGGTGGTGAAAGTGTCAGTCGACTTCGCAGTCCTAGGATTGTTCTTGTTAACTGCTTCTTACGCATAGTTTTTTCAGTAACACTTTACTTGAAGGTATCTACATAAGTGACATGACACTGTCATGACACATGAACCCTAACCCTAACCCTAACCCTAACCCTAACCCTAACTTGTCATGACAAAAATCGAAGCGACAGAAGCGTTATGTCGTAAACTTTTATGACTTGTTTATAATGTTTATGACACGTTCATGACAGTGTCATGTCACTCTTATGTAGATACCTTCAAGTAAAGTGTAACCGTTTTTTCTGGCCTCTTTTGTGAATTTTGAAGGTGAGGGTCGAGGTGCTTAGACAGCATCACTGCCATGACACCACTGTATGGAGACAAATCACTGACGTGGGATGCTTCACAGATGAGATGACAGTAGGCTACACCTGTCGACGATTTCACCTTGTGGCTCATAGGGTGACAGTCGTCTCCTTTCTGGCCCGTGGGCGTGCACATACGCAGGCTGCGGATCCACAAGCTCACTGCACAGCACATGCCTTCTCCACACTGAGAGTCCTTCTCACAGGCCTACACACACACACACACACACACACAAACACCAGCACACACACGCACACACACACACGCACACACACGCACACACACACACACACACACACACATACACACACACATATTAATATTTACTCATTATTACCTTTATGACTGTTGCTATCTGTTACAGTAATATCACTGTTATATTATGAGACCATTTCACCATTTCAGGTTTGAAAAATTGTTTCAAATAAAATGTGGTCCGAATGAATAAATGGATGAAGGCTTTATTTCGAACATATAGAAAAAAAAAGACAAATGAACAGCCAGCTACTCATAATTGTGATATTAACAGGAAAATGCAGGTAGTGTGGTTGTGAGCTTTTGTGATGGATGACAAATGTATTAGCAGCACAAAATACCGCAAACATGCTCTTACGTTATCAGTATATTATGGCATAATGTTATTACACTATCAGTCATATCATACCTCAACAAAACACCTCAGGATTGGGAGGAATTTATTGTTTTGAGTGTGTGGATGACAAGCTGAGTGACAGTTCTCGCATTGGACGAGCTGAAGGAAACGCAATGAAGAGGAACAGAAGTGATTTCATGCGGCAGACGTGGATGAAAATCACTTTCTGTTTTATGGCTGCCTGCTCCTCTTTCAATTCACATCAGCGACCAGAGGTTTGTTGTGACAGGGATGGCTGTTTTATTAGCAGGTTATGGCCATGATCCATGCTCATAGAATTATGTAAATCCTGATCCAGAAAGGGAAATCATTCAAAAGAATTTGCAACTTCACTGGTGGGTTGTAATAAATGGATGTGAATAAATGAATAGATATACTGCACTTCTCCTTTTACATTATAATAGCTCTTGATGCTTTTAGAATATATATAAAAAAGCCTCACATACTGGTTGTATGTGTGGCATCAAATTCCAGAGAGAAATTTAAGAAAATAATTTCTTTGTCTTTCTTTTTTAGTAAGTCTCTTTAAAAGTAAACAAAAAAAAACTACATTATACTAAATAATAAGTAATTTCCATCACAGTAAAAGCACAGTAAAATTCTAATATTTATAGCCTACATAATTATTTGGAGAATCATTTGATGAAGATAAATGTGACAATGAGTCTTTGGTCTAAGCATAAATAAGACATGATACACGCACAAATAAAAGTTTTTTTGTCCTTTACTGTCACTTTATATACTTATTTGATGTGTTTTTTACTACTATATTTAATTTTCTTTCAGTTTCTTTTGCATTGAGAGTTTAATTTCATACCAAAGTATCCTCCATTTGAAGTGTCAAAATATGACAGCATTTTTTGTTGGTTATAACTTATGCTAAATGTTTGCCCTTCAGACCAAAAAAATACAATTAAGCAGTACACATCAGGCAACATTTTCCTTTGTGAATATAGTTTAAAAAAACAAGTACTTGCATATTCCCATCACACCCCTGTGGTATCTACCTGTTTGCTCTCACTTACCCCTGTGATGACTGCCGAAGATCCGTGGGACACCAACAACAGGGTGAAGAGCAGTAGGAAGAAGGACCTCATGATGAAGAGCTGTCTTTGCGCTCCAGTGCCCTCCAGGGTGAAAAGTAAGGATGCTGATGCTGACAGACCTTCCTGCATGTGCATACGTGACAGACAGCAGAGACAAGTGGCCTTCAAACTCATGTGTTCATGGCTGGCGGAGGTTTATAAACCCAGCCCGCCATTCAGAAACTCTGTGACTCACTCACACCAGAATCACCTCACAGGAGTTACAAAACCAAAAACAAGACCAAGGTAAAAGTTGACATGACATTGCCCATACCTTTCATTTTTCTAAAAATGCTCTTTTCCTTTTTAAAATGAATTGTTTTAATGCCAGAAGCAAAAGCGTATTTTACACTCAGAGATGCTGAAGATGGTCTTGATTAGGGCAAACGTAGTGTGGTATCCTGTTATATTCCTAGCATCTTTATTTTTCCACTCCACCTCTTTATATTCCAAGGCCACAGCTTTGAATACATCCATTCAAACCCACTCTCCACAGTGTACTCGCCAATGAAAGTATTTCTGAGGCCACTGCACTACTGGAAAGAAGTACACTTGAGTGGTACATCCCACTTTTTTATTTCAAACTGTGAATTCATATTGTTCTGAGTTACAACAATGATCATATACTAGATAAATGTACTCCAACACGATGCATGGTGATATTGTCACAATTGTCATTACAAATAATCACATCAAGTCGTAATATATATTGTTGATCTCTTACCCATACCCTAACCCCTCTGTGTGGTTGAATGAATGCTTGATGGTCCATTCATTACAATCCAAATATAATAAATCTCACGATGAGTGGGGTGATCTGTCAAGTGTCCCAATTCAAAAATAGTAGTGCTGAAACAAGTACTGATTAATCGCTTGACAGGAGATTATACGTCAACAAATTTGATAATCAATTTTTTTTTTTCAGCAATTCTTTTAAAATAGTTTAAAAGTTTTTCTTTTTTGCCCATTTTAGGCCTTTACTTGATAGGACAGCTGAAGACATGAAGGGGGAGAGAGAGGGGGAACGACATGCAGCAAAGGGCTGCAGGTCGGAGTCGAACCAGCAGCCACTGCATCGAGGGGTACACCTCTATATATGGTTGCTTGCTCTACAAGGTGAGCTACCCAGGCGCCCAATCATCTGAAAATCTTTTGCAGCCCTCCAATAGTCGTCACACTTTGGAATACAGAGAGCCACTGTACACCTTTTCAAACAACCACAATTGTATGTTTTTCTTCGAGCAGATTTTATTTTTGACATTTAAAAGCGGCAAAAGGAACCTGACATTGCAAACAAATGCAAATGATGATGATGATGATGAGTGAGCAAGCTGTGGAGAACTCAGATTAGCGAAGGAGCCTGACATTGATGAATTTCAGAGCAGTGGCACCTCTTGTGTAGCTGACTGACATGGCCAATCAACACTTCAGAGCTAAATCTGTCTTCATCACAGCCCGGCAGAGTGACACTGACAACTGAGTCACGCAGGACGACAAGAATAAAATAAAGCATGCGGTAGTGACCCATACATCTATTATATTGAACAATGAAAATCATGCAAGGCAAGGGAAGTTTCAAACAGGCCAATCCAAAGGGGGGAAACCAGTTTTAATAGACTAAAATGAGAAATTTCAGAAAGACCAGCATGTAGTTTAGTGCAGTGACAGTGCAGTAATACGTTGCTCCAAATTAAACAAGGGAAAGAAAAGTACAGTAAAGATACTTAATCAATCATAGGTACGAGAGAATAGCAGAGTTGTTGATTTAGATTTGAAAGTGGCTAGAGTTGGGGTTCATTTAACATCATCAGAAAGTGGCTTCCATCTGTGTGTAGCATAACAACTAATAGCAGCTACACATTGTGTAGTTTTGACTCAAGGTACTACCAGCTGACTGCCTCCAAAATGCATCCATCACTCAGAAGTATATCGATTTCACATGAGTTTTATTCATTGATGATTGAAAGGAACAATATCCAGGTACAATAACAGCATACCCTTTAATCTCAATGTGCTGGTTCTGTGGTGTCAGCATCTCATATCATTTTAAAAGCATTCATGTTATTTTATGTATTGTTCTGAGGTGAATCAAAGAACACGAACCAAGGGCCTTAAAACAGAGAGCTGAACAATCTGAACAAAAGTGAAGTGAAGCTGCACATCAGTAAAAATCTAATTTGGTACTGCCTCAAGTGATTGCTTATATTTAATTTTTTTTTTTTTACTTTTTTTGTGTTACCGGGAGACAGGACTTATCATTATTTGGTTTTATGACATATGAATGGATTATTACTATTATCTTTAGGGGCCTTTGTCTCATATGTTTCTCTAATTACCCCCAATTTATTGAGAATATGATCTCCTAAATTTAAAAAGTAATTTATTACCAGACACATTTTTATGGAGGTGCGGGGGTTTAAAAAAGCATCAAGACGGGAGTGTTGGGCAACCTGACAGGCTTGACATCCTCAGCTCCCCAGTGTGTCAACAGAGATTACTGGCTCCAATGACCTACCCCCTTTGGCAGTGGTGTTGGTTTTAACTAATGGTTATATGATCTCATGAAAAAAGGGAGGCGTGATGTAGTGCTTACATCCTTCCCTCTGTGGCTCAACCAGCAGAGTGCCAGAGGATGAACCATGTAGTTTACAACTGGAAATAAATGTTGGATTTCACAGACTGCATTACAGCCAGAGCTTATCCTCTGAGCCTATCCCTCTGTACCATCTCCAATCTCATTTGCTCCACATCCATAAACATGTGAGAGGAACGCATGCAGCTAGATTATGGGGTTGGGGCAAACATCTGATTCTTTCTGCCAGAGCATGTCATCAGAGGATCAGCCCCTTGGATGACATAATGTCGCTGCTGTTGCTCCCTTATTCTTTGCTATACAACATGCCAGCATCATTTGCTCACACATTATCAGCATTGTTTTCCGTCTCTATTGCATGAGCCTCTTGTATAAGGTTTCATGTTGGCTAGTCTTGCTTTGCCAGACCTTCCTCCACAACGCTGTGTAGGAGGGTCTGGCTAGTCCACACAGCATTCCGGGATGGGACAAAAACGTGCTCTGGTTTATTGGCATTTCTTTAAAAGGTCCCATGGCCTGAAAATGTCACTTTATGAGTTTTTTTAAACATTAATATGAGTTCCCCCAGCCTGCCTATGGTCCCCTCGTGGCTAGAAATGGCGATAGGTGTAAACCGAGCCCTGGGTATCCTGCTCTGCCTTTGAGAAAATGAAAGCTCAGATGGGCCGATCTGGAATCTTCTCCTTATGAGGTCATAAGGAGCAAGGTTACCTCTCCTTTCTCTGCTTTGCCCGCCCAGAGAATTTGGCCCGCCCATGAGAAAGAGAGAGACATCATGGCTTGCAAACAAGCAAAGTGGCAGTTGGTCAAGGCCACACCCCCACCTTCCACCTTGCCCCCCCTCTCTCCTCCTCAATAGCATTTAAAGCTACAGACACAGAAATGGCACATCCTAAGGAAAGCTCATTGTGGGACTGGCTCTAGTGGCTGTAATTCTGCACAAAGGCTGGATTTCGGGAAAGAGACTTCAGATACAGTATTAGGAGACCGCTAAGGCCTATATAAAAGCATCCAAAAAGCAGCATGTCATAGGACCTTTAAACCAATCACAATCTTCAGGAGTGGCGCTAGGCGCCGGACAGAGCCACGGTGCCGCTGCAAAATAGCCTCAGGAAGGAACTTGTTTTGGTGGAACGTGTGTACATTCAAAAGGTGTTTTAGTCATGCAACAGAAAACTCCGATTGGACAGATAGTCTAGCTAGCTGTCTAAATTTACCCTGCAGAGATCTGAGGAGCAGTTAACCATAGTCCTTAAATCGACCAGAGTTTTAAATTCCAACACAAAGAAAGCGGAAGGTAACCGACATCCGACAGAAAAGAGTGAAATCCGGCGAATTTCTGGCGGCAACGGAGCAATCCCGTAAGTGGAACGTCGTGGATATAGACTACATGTTGGCTGACTCCTGGTAATGCCGGGCCCCACCTGCTGGGACAATCCCAGAGAAAAGATAAGGGAGGAGACAAGACAAGTTGCCGTCAAGTAACTGGTCAGTGGTCACTGTATTTTTGTAAGATATCATACGAATTGTTGTGCATACCTTTTCATACAATATCATATTAACACGTTCATGAGAAGGCATTGGTATGGTTGTGGCTAGAAGGGATACAGCTACGGCCCAAAGTTACACAACATTACGCCAAATCTCGCAAAATATAATAAAATATAATTATTATAATATTAATACTTTCACCCAGAAACGTCTAGTCGTCACTGTAGCTGTATCCCTTCTCAACCCATTGGTTTGGTAACATAAGGAAATGCAAAAAGGAAAGAAAAACACACCCCAAGGATTTATAAGGTAAGCTGACAGCCGGTAAATTTCTTTTCTTTCAGATGTAGAATCGTCATGCCACCAATCTTCAAATTACATTCTCTCAAAGCACCTCAGAGGCTGCCTTGCCTCGCCTTGCTCCCCACGTGTTAGTCTTTCATAAAGTAGCATACTGGCAGAGCATGGATTTTTGTCCTCGGCTATCAAAATAGCAGCTGAGGACTGGATGTACAAAAACCGAAGGACACAAGGACAGCTGCAGGTTGTGTGTGGGAAAATTATTTTCAAACACTCATACCAAGTGGTAAAGTTCAATGATGACGCAATTTTGAAAGACATGCATGCGCATGGGGAGATTTGCTAAACCAAAGAAGCATTTTGGATTTGATGTATTCATGACATCTACAAAATGGAATACAACTTCCCTTTTTATCAGAAGTTTTAGAAAAAGTGGTCTCTCTCCAACTTTTGTCTTTTATGGCACACAATAATTTATTAGAGAAATTTCAATCTGGTTTTAAAGCTTTACACAGCACTGAAACAACCCTCCTTAAAGTAACCAATGACCTGCATTTGATACAATAGACCACAACATTTTAATAAACTGTCTTTAACTTTGTGTTGGTATCAGGGACACTGCACTTGGTTAGTTTATTTCTTACCTTTTTAACAGAACCTGTGCTGTCACCATAGGCAACAACTCTTCCTCTACAACTCAACCGCAGGGTTCCATTTTAGGTCCAATTTTATTCTCTATTTATATGCTTCCACTCAGCCAACTTCTCCAGCAGCATAATGCTTCTTTTCATTGTTATGCTGACGACACACAGATTTACCTCCTCAGTCTCAGACTGCATCAGAGATGTGAACCGCTGGATGGCCCATAACTTTCTACAATTTAACACCTCCAAATCTGAAATAATACTGTTCAATCCACCTAACACCATCCATCAGCCACTATCTAGTTATATCAAACCCACTGCCAGAAACTTAGGTGTCATTTTTGACTCACCCCGCATATCAATAAAGTTGTCCAGTCCTGCTTCCTCCATATCAGAACCATTTCCAAAATAAAAAGCATACTGTCACAGCACGATCTGGAAAAAGTAGCCCATGCCCTCCTTTTCTCCCGTCTAGATTACTGCAACTCTCTATTAACCGGCATCAACCACATATCAATATCCCGCCTCCAGCTGGTTCAAAACTCAGCAGCCAGGCTTCTTACTGGTCTTAACAGAAGGCAACACATTTCTCCAATCCTAGCTTCACTTCACTGGCTCCGTGTCCGTTTTAGAATTGATTTTAAGATTTTACTGATCACTTTTAAGGCTCGTAAGGCTCTATCTCGGAGATGCTTGTCCCATACGAGCCTGTTCGCAGCCTTAGATCCTTGGGCGGGGCCCTTTTAACCATTCCAAAGTCGAGGCTTGTAATCAGAGGCAATCGTGCCTTCTCGGTCAGGGCGCCTCGGCTTTGGAGCGACCTGCCCGAGGAGATAAGGCTCGCTGAATCAGTGACTTCTTTTAGGTCACTTCTTAAAACACATTTTTATAGACTTGCTTTTATGTGATGCTGTCTTTTTATCTTTTTATCCTTTTTATCCTTTTTATCCTTTTTATCCTTTTGCCTTTTCTCTGTTCATCGCCACTTACTGACTGTCCTCCTATAACTTGTTATTTCCACTTCTTTTCTTCGATCTACTTGTGAATTTTCTTTTTCTCCTTCCTGTGCTTTAGAGCTAACTCATCTTTTGTTGCATATGTATAGTTATGTGTATTGATGTGCTGTGTATATTTATGTTTTGTTTATGCTTTTGTTTCTTCTGTTTTTAAAGGTGCTATACAAATAAAGTTATTATTATTATTGTACATGGAGTACAAGACCTGTCATTTGCTTTCCATTATATTTGAAAAGAAGAAGAAGAAAACACTGCTGGCTTCCATCACCGCACAAGGTCGTAGCTAACCCATTCTCTGGGATGTCCTTGCTTTCATGACATTCTTCCACAAAGGCTTCCTCTTATTTCCGTCATCTATTGTGACAGTTTAATAGTAATTTACATAATTTTTGTAAGACTTATTTCAAATTCCACCACACCTTGACACAAGAGACTTTTGTAGGCTGAATTGGGGTTCTCACAGACAAGCTCAACTGTACGTACACACCGCCGCCGACTTGAGCTGCAAAAGAAGCTCTGGCCGCCCTGTCAAGGACGCTTGTCAAAAAGTACGGTGAAGCTTTTGATGCTTTGGCCACTCCAACGTGGCAGCATTCTACGTTCGATCACTTTACTACTTTATTTAACATTACCGTTAACATTTAACGGACCATCCGAGTGAAAGTGAAAAACACCGAGCTGTAAACCGGGGAAACTCTGACGCCTCTTTTATCACCGCCCGATCCCGCCCTGTGGCCAACTGACAGAGCTCCGTGGAAGAAATATAATCCGCCCTGAATCCTGAAACTGTGCAGCTTGTGGTAGGAACGAAAGTTTACATCGTATGTTTCTCTGGAATCAGCCAGCGCCAAGTACGTCATAGCTCATTACCATAAAGTTGACCCACTTTCAACTTTCTGCTTGACGCTCTGGTCGCTCAACACGCCTAAAACGTGACGCCAACAGATTTATCGCTTCTTGCAGCTGAGAGAAGCCGGCTTCCATTGAAAATGAATGACTTCCGGTAACTTTGAAGCTCAAGTCGACGGCGGTGTGTACGTACAGTAAAAATCATCAAGTCACGTTTAGACACTTATTTACTAGAGCTTGTAACAGTGAGAGTTGAGTCAGAGCTCGAGCACAAAGGGCACAAAGGGAGTCACATCATTTTACATTAAGTGTCATCTAAGAAAAATAACATTCTTAGCTACAAAAGAGTGAGCAAGTGAAAGGTAGTAATAGATTAGGAGGATCCTGATCTGAAATAGTAGTTTGAGTGGACTCTACTTGATTCGGTTGCACCATCTATTCGTAAAACCATGGCGTAAAGTTCTTCTTACTAGCTTGCTTTAATTAATTGATTTACTACATTGGTTTGCAGCATTACAATTAAAGATGTCTTAGCTCGTAAAGACGTTAATAATGTGTAAATCGGGTGGTAGGAAACATCTGTAGTGTTATCTGATTAAAAGCTATGAACTATGTTAAGCAAAGTCCTCCAAAACATATGACGACATAGGTTGTTTATTCCCACCCTCTAATAGGACCCACCGGAGCGTTTTCTGTCCTCATATCAAAAGCATAGAACGTAACAAAACGGCTAGGTTTAGGCACAAAGTTTAGGCACAAAAACTACTTGTTTAAGTTTAGAAAGAGATTGTAGTTTGGGTTAATATCAGACGTTACTTCACTTCCAGGTTACGTCTCTTCTGTTAACTTGAAAAAACTCACTGTTTACTTTTTTTCCAAACAGGACACTCTCAAAATTCTAACAAGGATTTAGTTTGAAGCATCAGCAAAGTTGAGGAAAATAGGGCTTTGCTTTATTTCTTTGAGTTTTCAGGAGTCTATGTTTTAATGTAAAAGAACAGTTTGGATATACATATACAGTACATTTCCTACTGTATGCTAGTGTGATGTATCATGTGACGTTTGGTGACGTATCACGTGTAAACTGAAGTGCTGGATGCATGTCAATGCGGTGTATGTAATCTGTATATTAATGTTATTGAATATAGTGCAGTATACATAGAGTATGATATTTTAGGAATATTGTATGTCAACTACTTTAACTATTTTAAGGATTATGTGTGATAAGTACATACATTAATAAAGAAAATCCTGAGACAATGTATTCATTTATATTGTCATATATACTGTATGTATACATGACACATATCTCTGCTCACATTCATATCCACCCATCTACCCACACATTTGTGCGTCTACATACAGTATAACAGAAAAGGGCTACTGTTGGGCAGTGGTGGAGGAAGTACTGAATCTCAGTACTTAAGTAAAAGTACAAATAACCAGAGACATATTTACTTTGGTAAAAGTAGAAGTACCACAATGACAACCCTACTTAAGTAAAAGTAAAAAGTACCTGATTTTAAATGTACTTTAAGTATTAAAAGTAAAAGTACTTGCAAAACGATTTATTCTCTTAATCTTATTTGCATATTACCATTTTAAATGGCAAATAATATAAAAACAAGTTGGTTAGTTCGTTAGTTTGCACCTTGGTCAGTCAGGGCACTGTGTCTAGCGACCCGTGATTTCCAAAGGGGTGGTTCAGTTATTTTGATGCTGAGCTTCAACAGTGTCCACACTGCCCACTACCACAAACAAGGCCTGGCTTTTAAAAAAAGTTCCTATCCTAACCAGCATAAAACGGAAATATGTTGTCAGATCTGGAATGCGGTTGGTTTTATTCATGGATGTATTTTAAGACGGTTTTTATTTCCTTTAACCAAGCAAATAAAGTGTGTGGAGGCAGTTGTGAAGAGGTCCGGCCAAATAAATAAGATATGAACGCGTCTTACGGAGCCTGGCGGAGAAGTAAACGACGCTGTGAAGAGAAATAGATGGCAACTCTGATTTAAAAACAGGAATAATAAAAAACAAACATTTTCATTTTCACTTTTACCGAAGGCTGTATTACCGAGGGTCAGATGAAGGATCGGTGGAGCCCCATATATATCTATGGCAACCAAACTTCACTGGTGAGAGTAATGTCTGTTATTATCTTCTCTGAATGTCTGATTAATGTTTTTTGCAGCGGGAAAGTGGAGTGAATTTTGCTTCCATGTTCCAGTGAGGTTTATATCTGTCTGGGTGAGTCAGTTAATTTCAGCAACTTCAGCAAGAGACAGACAATCCTAAACCAAACACACCTTTGTGTTAGTTTGATTTTAACTGTTATATATAGTCTTGCATTGCCAGACCTTCCTCAACAGCGCTGCGGAGGAGGGTCTGGCTAGTCCACACAGCATTCCGGGATGGGGGAAAAACGTGCTCTGGTTTATTGGCATTTCTTTAAACCAATCACGATCATCATGGGCGGTGCTAAGCGCCGAGCGGAGCCACGGTGCTAAGCGCCGAGCGGAGCCATGGTGCCTCTGCAAAATAGCCTCGGAAAGGAACTTGTTTTGGTGGAACGCGCGTACGTTCAAAGGTTGTTTTAGTCGTGCAACAGAAAACTCAGATTGGACAGATCAGACAGACAGTCTAGATAGCTGTCTGGTTTTACCCTGCAAAGATCTGAGGAGCAGTTAACCACAGTCCTCATACATTTACCGGAGTTTAAAATTTGGAAGCAGAAGGTAACGGGGCATCTGAAAACGGACATCCGAAAAGAGTGACATCCAGTGGAATATCCGGAATTTCCGGAAGTGGAACATTGTGGATATAGACTAACTTTTATAGAACTATGATGAGCTTAAGGGAGTTTGGTCACCTTACCCAATATGTGACATATATATTGCATTGCATGTAAACACTTAATGTATGTGTTGGATTTTATTCTATTCTAGTTTATAAATGATGAAGACATCGTTAGCAATGTAGACAAAACAAGCCTGGGAGCTTTAGATGTCTTGTTATAGATGTAGTTATAGATGAAAATATATGCAACAGATGCTCATTATCTCACAGCAGCATGACATGCTGTATTTAAAAGTCTTGCGAGCCACTGGAGGCACAGAGGTGATTTTAGTGCCTTTGATCGTATGTTGTATGAAAGGACCAATGGGCCAAGCTCTCAAAAAGTCATTTTTAAAAGAAACAACTTCAAGGTTTAGATAGCAGAAATGCATCAGAAGCTATTACGGCTTTCACATTCTAGTTTTTATCACAGCTTCAGCTTGACATCGATCTCTGACAGAATTTTATTTTCTTATTTTCTCCATAAAGGAGTGCATTGATATCTGTAATGGATCAAACTGTTGACAAGTATATGAGCTGATTTGTGCAATTTCAACCATGACTTCCTGTGCACAGTCAAAAGGATTGGGAAAAAGACTACTTGAGGCATGCAAGAGAAGGCTGCAGTCAGGTTCTTTCTGTAAATAAACCCAGCATGGATATGGCACACACAGGAGTTACTGAGACCGGTGGATACATGTTGTGTTTGTGAGTGCTGACACACAATGACATGGGAAGCTTCGATGGCTCCTGGGCCAGACATTCCATCACATGGTTAGGCCATTTGAGGGCCTGTGTAAGTGGATTGTGATGGCGAATCGGTCCTCGCCACATTTCAGGATTCATAATCACACGGCGGTTACATGGACAATATTTCTTCATCCCCGATTGATATCATTCTGATTAGAGATTCCAACTTAACCAATTATGTGGATGCTAAATAAAGCGATTGGATAAGATGTACGTTTACATGCCCCAAAGCATTTAATCAGATAACTTTTTTAATGTACGCAAAGTGGTTCCGCCTACTGTGATGCGTCTATTCTGCCAGAAATACAAGGAGTGAAAGAGATCCTTTAAAGCTCATCAAGAATGGTTGGTCCCCCCTTCTTCCACCAGGAGCCATTGGATGAAAGTCCAAAGAAAAGACTGGGGACAGAAAATTGTTCTCACAGAATGAGCAACGTGCAGAAAAAATATATTTATTCCAACCAGAGAGTTACAATTGGATTAAGTGTTTACATAATAATTAGGTGCTAATATTTCTCTATTGAGCGGATGATGAAAGGTTTACACCACCCCCCTGAACTTGATTGAAAATGAATTCCAATTGGGGCGGATCGGGCCAGTCTCTTCTGATTGTGGTGGTGACATGAGGCATTTTTGACAATTTTGTGACTACGACTATGAAAACCACACATTTTAGTGTCCCTGGGCTCTGTTTGTGTAAATGACAAATGCTGCATTATGCACTGTTCCGCGCCACACAAGCACAGGATACATTTAAGGAATCAATTTAAGACAGCATGGGAACAAGATAAGAAAATACAAATCAGTCCAAAGCCAGCACTATTGCTAGAGAGCTAATCTGCTAGCATGGTATTCCACTAGCATGCTAGCTGTTAACACAAGAAATATAGAAATGTATATTATATATACTTAAAAGTTGGTAGCCTATTGAAAATCTGATTATCTAATACTGTTGCCGTGTTCATGTACACAGCAGCAACATTTTTACATTTGCATTACATATTCGTTGGTTAATCATCATTACTAAATTAATTATCATTATGCAGATGCAGGTCTGAACTTAATTATGTTGGGCAGTGGGCACACACGGGTAGCTGAGCTTTTGATATGCGAGAAGATCTGGATGATGCCACTGCTGACCCGTGCATTGCTAATGAAAACTAATTGTGCCCAGGGGTTTCATGACCTTATTCATTAACTAGCGAGCATATAGATTCTCTGTAGTAGCCTAAAGTATTCTCTGTAGCAGTACAAATAGGACTGCGATTTCCACATGCTGTAACACTGCGACCCTGAACAGCAAAACATGTTTTTCTTCATCATTTAAGCCATAGATAAATGACTTTCCATGTCCTGCATCTTTTCCCAAGGAAATAAAAGAAGAAAACAGCGTGTGTATTATCAGAGGAGGCTAAGTTTGCCAGAGCTGCAGAATAAGTGTGGGGAGAGTATTTGAGGATGCAGACCACACACTCTGTCACCCTAACCCCAGCAGCAAAAAAGCAGAGCAGGAGTGCAGACATGGGTCAGTCAGTTCCTTCCAAGGAGGCAATCGAGGCCTTAAAGGTCTCTTATCCTCCAGGAACATTGGGGTCCACACTGCGTCCTTTTCCTCTGTGGTTTTTATCTTTCAAGGTTAAACGTTTTAAACAAAAGAAAAGACATACAGGTTAGAAACCTGAGGTGTCAATTTGTGGATGTCCTGTAGAGCAGCACTACACCAGGTTTCACTCTAGCTGCTGAACAGCCTTTTCAGCTATCATTACTGTGTGTTTTAATTGATTAAGATTTATTAAATATGCCTGTCTCAAAGATTAAGCCGTACAAGTCTAACTACTAACTACACATGGAGCCATGTGCTTTTTTGTCGCCTCCCATCCTCATCCTGCTTACCCAAGACAACTGCCCCAGGGTAGATGAACAGCAGGAGTCCTGGATAACAAGGTGCTTCTCTCATTAAAGACAAGACCTGGCAAACTCTCTCCTCCTCCTTCTCTGCCCTTCAGAGGGTCCAGGGTCTCCGATGGAGAGCATGAAAGCTGTGACTGGGTGATGTGCCCACGTCTTGTGGATCAGACCCCATACTACAAAAATGTCTTTATCCCTCGTCATACACATTTGTTTGAGGAGGGATAAAAAAACATCATGCGCGGCTATATCCTGAGAGGTTGTGCGGCATGTCAAAC
Source organism: Perca fluviatilis (assembly GCF_010015445.1). Taxonomy (NCBI): domain Eukaryota; kingdom Metazoa; phylum Chordata; class Actinopteri; order Perciformes; family Percidae; genus Perca; species Perca fluviatilis. Next base: position 6,092,124 of record NC_053115.1, on the reverse strand, counting down.
AACCTCAATGAGTAAACACACAGTGTCTGTGGGGAAAAGTGGAACAGCAGTTACTGTGCATAAATATGCAGACTGGTCCACAGATAGCTTCAGTGGGTGTTAATGAGCGCTGTGATTCATGTACAGAATTACAGCAGCTAGGTCTGGCTTCTAAGTTACAACGGAAACACCACACTCATTTGTGAAGGGAACAAAACAACATGAAGGAAAGCTGCCTGCGTTGTGGTTTAATGAGTTATGTTTGACAATGAGGAACTCTTCTGAGAATAAAACTATCACTCAAAATAGAATTTGGAATAATGTTAAAACGTTCTTGCACACATCAGGAGAGCTGCTCATGAAGCCTAATCTCATAGAAACATTTTGAGAAGTTAATAGTAGTATGATAGATGAGTGTCCATAAATCAATTAAATACATCTTTATTTATTTTTTAAATTAAGGTTCTGATTAGGGGTTTATTTTTTTATTATAAGGATCCCCATTAGCTGATGTCGTAGCAGTCAGCTACTCTTGCTGGGGTCCACACTAGACACACAATATATACCCATTACATCACAGACATATACACTCACCTAAAGGATTATTAGGAACACTCTACTAATACTGTGTTTGACCCCCTTTCGTCTTCAGAACTGCTTTAATTTTTTTTTTTATAATTAAAAAAAGGTTGTTATTTTTTTTTTTTAATTTTGTTGGATAGTGGGAAAGTTTTTTTTCATCTTACAGTTGATGGAGATTTGGGGGATGCACATTCAGGGCACGAAGCTCCCGTTCCACCACATCCCAAAGATGTTCTATTGGGTTGAGATCTGGAGACTGTGGGGGCCATTTTAATACAGTGAACTCATTGTCATGTTCAAGAAACCAATTTGAAATGATTCGAGCTTTGTGACATGGTGCATTATCCTGCTGGAAGTAGCCATCAGAGGATGGGTACATGGTGGTCATAAAGGGATGGAAACGGTCAGAAACAATGCTCAGGTAGGCTGTGGCATTTAAACGATGCCCAATTGGTACCAAGGGGCCTAAAGTGTGCCAAGAAAACATCCCCCACACCATTACACCACCACCAGCCTGCCCAGTGGTAACAAGGCATGACGGATCCATGTTCTCATTCTGTTTACACCAAATTCTGACTCTACCATCTTAATGTCTCATCAGAAATCGAGACTCATCAGACAAGGCAACATTTTTACAGTTTTTAACTGTCCCATTTTGGTGAGCTTGTGCAAATTGTAGCCTCATTTTCCAATTTTTAGTGGAGATGAGTGGTACCCGGTGGGGTCTTCTGCTGGTGTAGCCCATCCGCCTCAAGGTTGTGTGTGTTGTGGCTTCACAAATGCTTTGCTGCATACCGCGGTTGTAACGAGTGGTTATTTGAGTCAAAGTTGATCTTCTATCAGCTGGAATCAGTCGGCCCATTCTCCTCTGACCTCTAGCATCAACAAGGCATTTTGGCCCCCCAGGACTGCAGCATACTGGATGTTTTTCCTTTTTCAGACCATTCTTTGTAAACCCTAGAAATGGTTGTGCGTGAAAATCACAGTAACTGAGCAGATTGGGAAATATTCAGACCAGCCTGTCTGGCACCAACAACCAGGCCACGCTAAAAGTTGCTTAGATCACCTTTCTTTCCCATTCTGACATTCAGTTTGGAGTTCAGGAGATTGTCTAGACCTGGACCATACCCCTAAATGCATTGAAGCAACTGCCATGTGATTGGTTGATTAGATAATTGCATTAACGAGAAATCTTATAGGTGTTCCTAATAATCCTTTAGGTGAGTGTATATGTAAAAACACATCAATATTCAATACACTTATCCATGCCCACATACATAAACATGCATGTGTACACCCGCAAACATACACACACGTACATTTCCCATAAACAAGAGATCAAACTAACAGTCAAATTCAGTAACTATCACATTATAAATAGTCTCGCATTGCCCGACCTACCTCCACAGCGCTGCGGAGGAGGGTCTGGCTATTCCATGGGTGTGAGTGTGTGAGGTGGCTTTGTTTCAGACACAGTGTGACTTCTGCAGCCCCTGCATGGCACCCTAATGTTGCTATCATGCCATCATCTTTATATCACAAATAAATCACAAACTATTACTACACTGTGGATGAATAGATTTTTAAAAACTAGTTATCGCTGCCTGGATTTCTGTATTACACCATGTAGTTGCATAAGCCTACAGATAATATATACATTTTTTTTATCAATCTATGACAAAAAGTTAAAGAAAAACTGGTTATATTGTAGTTATCAGGGGCATGCAATTATTCCCAGCTTCCCATTCAAACACAATTACCTTTATTCCCCTAATATTTTTAGAAAGACAATTTCCGCCCTGTACAAGAGCATCACATTTATTATGCAAGATGCTGTGGAATAGTACATTTCCTTTCACCTTTTATCTTTGCAGCCAATTTGATTATCCTTTCATTTTATTCTATTTCCAGGATATGAGATTCTTGTTTAAAAATATAAAATGTTTTCAACAAGCAGAACATTCTCATCCGTAGACCCAGATCTTCCATCAGGGTGTCATGCGTGGGCACCTGACACATATAAAGTTGACTGTGGACTTGTTCATTATTGTTCAAGATGGTTTAGTTTAGTGTAGTGGAACACTGAAGATTTCACTCTCTATTCACCATGATGACACAGTATTCCTTAGTGCCATAAGGTCAGTATGTGAATATGTAAATCTTTGCGCTGTGATTGATTGGAGAAATAATAATGAAATACATTGCCATTGAATGTAAGATAAAAAATGTTGCTACTCAACATAATCCAGGCCTTTTGCACACAATTGCCTAAAATCAAGTCTGCGTCCGCGTGTTCAACTCCAACCTGCGGCCCTTTGCTGCATGGTGTTCCCATGGTGTTCCTAAAATGCCCCCCCCAAAAAAAATTAAAGTCTGCCAACAGGGTCGAAAGTACAGTGGTTGTGGTGCTTTGGTGGTGCAGTTTTAATGACTGTAACCCACTGAATTTAGCATAAGCCTAAGAGACAAGCATCTGAAAGCAGCCAGCTCCAAACTCCTTAGCCAAAGAGAGGTGGCGATTGATGTTGTGTCCCGCAGGGCTTCTGGGCACCTCGTCCACACCCGTCCTTCACCATGCTCTCCCAGCAGCTGAGAGACATGGCTGTATGGCTAACAAAGGCAGTTATTTTTTTTACATAACACAAAACATACAGCTCACAATATGAACACGTCTTTAACGGCTGTCTGTGAGTTTGACAAATATTTAAACAGTGACAATTTCATCTGACATTGTCGATGGTAAATAGCTCAATATAATGTTTTCAAATGAGCCTTTTTTCATTTTTAGAAAAGCAAAAATTTTGGACATACAAGGTTTTTGCCCGACAGTGACGATATGTAAGATCAGGTGTTGAGTCAGGATTAATATTGGCTATATCGGCCCAGGAATACGAAGCCATTTGACAGGTTGATTTCCACTTCCTTCATCCCTTAAACCAGCGTAATGTATCTACTTCACACAGGATGGACTTTGACAGCAGCACAAGGGGGGCTCAAAGATTCTCTGAAAGCAAACACGATCCCTGTTTCTTACACTCACAATGACATGTACAGCTTTGTGCGTGACACTGATATAAAAACTCAAAGATAGCACGTATATGCCTACAGGGGAACAGCTGACTGTTTTGTCCTGATTCTCTCACAGCAGCTGCAGTCGGCATGGCAGATGTGCCAGTCTGACAGTAAGGAATATGAATACAGACAGAAGAAGTTTTACGAAAGGCAAGTTGTGACAGATATTTATATTTTTGTGTCTGCGCTTAGAGGTTGAATTACATTTCATGCTTTTGGGCTTAAACTTGGATGAACCAGGATAGCACTATATCTTTTCTGACAGATGTCACACACACACACACACACACACACACTCCTCTCTGCTGCTAAGGTGATGCGACACTTGGGAACATTTCAAACCAAAGTGTTCATTGTGTCACTCTGCTTACGTAATACATAAAAAAAGTGTTTAGGAGTTTTTTCCGGCAATGCTAAATAAACAGCTGAGCTTGTAATGTTATAACCATCTACCTTAGTGGCATGTATGGAAAGCGGTGGTAAATTACTGTAATAGGATTTTAAAACACTTTTCAACATGCTTTAAGATATGTCATTGCAAACTTCTCTGCTTGTGTAATAGAAGCTAATCATGCTGTCACTATTATATCAAGAGAATAAGAGAGCCAGTCTAATGTTTATTATATTAATGAAACAGTTATGACAATTCAGGATCACTATCATTGTCAAATGAATGGCTTTTAATGCCAATAGTAAGTTACATTAAAGGACAAGGCTGGTGATATGCTGTCAACAAAAGACCAGAACTAACCAAATGTCCTTTGTCAATAGTATGAAATTAAACAAAAAATGAATGAAGTAAAAATATGTATAATGAAATAGAAAATAAACACAAATAAAACTCTGTGACTTTAAAAATAAGTGTTAAAATAGCATTTCAGGTTTAAAAAATGTATCATTCATTTATTCTAATTCTTAAATTATTTCACACCGTATTGTTTGATTCATATATTTTATTCTTGTGTACAAATATTTTTGTTTTGTTTGTAATGTCTTATTTATTCATTTAATATTGGTCACTTTGGGGCACCATACATTTGTTTTAGGCTGAAAATGTAAAAATGGTCAAAACAAGTACAAATACATAATACAATTTCTTTTTCAATGGTTACGTAATTTCCTAAAAAATCTGGACTGTTTATATATTTTAGCAAAAGTTACTCAAACAAGAGGAATTTCTTGGGGCCTATTCTCAGCTGCACATTTGGTGTTCTAGTTGTGTTTACTTCAGCAGGATGGTGTATGTGGGATGCACTCCAAATAAACTGCAGTGTGTGTGTGTGTGTGTGTGTGTGTGTGTGTGTATTCTTGTTTAACTATATTCATGGGGTCCAAAAACCGGGAATACAGTATACTTGTGGGGTCCGGACAGCTTTGTGGGGCCAAAATGCTGGACCCCATAACTTTAAAGGGCTGTTTGAGGGTTAAGACTTGGTTTTAGGATTAGGGATAAAATTAGGTTATGGTTAGGGTGAGGGTAAGAGTAAGAGTTAAGGGTAGGCATTTAGTTGTGATGGTTACGGTTAGGGTAAGGGGCTAGGGAATGCATTATGTCATTGACGGGTCCCCACAAAGATAGTGCCACGCACTGTGTGTGTGTGTGTGTGTGTGTGTGTGTGTGTGTGTGTGTGTGTGTGTGTGTGTGTGTGTTTTCATGGTAATGAAGGAACATGTCACCCAGTGCAACAGAGTGGCTCATTGATGTATTTTTAATAGTTTGTTTTTCAACAACAATGGAGCTCTATGGCGCAGAGGAATAATATCAGGCTTTGCAAACACACAATACACGCATTCATTGTTGGTTTTGCACTTTTCATGGGTTTTGTTGACAATAAGAAAAATATCACCAGACTTATCCTTTAAAAACAGTGTGTGCAAGTGTGTGTGTGTGTGTGTGTGTGTGTGTGTGTGTGTGTGTGTGTGTGTGTGTGTGTGTGTGTGTGTGTGTGTGTGTGTGTGTGTGTGTGTGTGTTGTGTGTGTGTGTGTGTGCAAATATGGACATCATTTGTAGGGATACTGCATTCACGGATGTATGTAAATAATTAAAAAATCACAATTGGTGTGGGAGACCTGAAAAATATAGGTTTCTTGACTCCTCTTCAGTCCCTCTGAACTCCCAGCACACACAGAGGCAGCCCGATGATGAAAAACCCGGCCTGTCGTTAACGCCTCCCAGATCTCTGCATTTCACCTCCTGCAGGCCAAGACTATTACTTCTTATACTCTTCCTTCTCTCTAGATGACAATCTGACTTCCTGCCTTTTTGTCAATGTCACTTTAATGGCTCTTAACAGCTTCTCCATGTCCGCATTCGCTCGCGTCGTCTCCTGTAAAAGAGCCCGTTGTGTTCATTCATGTTCTGCAGGAGGAAAGTGCTATTCAAGTATTCCTTTCATATTCATCTCAGCGCTGGATCCATCTCTTTGGAGCAGGAAGTCAAGGAGAGCTGAGCACACTGACCTTAAGATATTGGTTCTCATCAACGAAAGTCCTTAAAGATGCTGTAGGTAGGATTGCGAAGATCCAGGACTTAGTCAAAAAAATTGAACATCAAAAACTCTCCCCATCAAAAGCTCTCAGTCCCTCCCCCCCTTTCTGCTAAAGCCCAAAACAATATCCCAAGCCCCTCTACCCACAAGGGAGAATGAATGCATGTGCATGAGCAGTGATTGACACGCAGTTAGACACCCCCCCTGGCCCTGATTGGTGCATGTGAACCGTGAGCGGTGGATTTTTGCAAATCACACTACAGGCTGTAGGTGGAGCCAGAGGAGCTGGATTTTTTTTTTAAATGACCTGCTTCATGTAGTCATGTAGTGGAACATAGGGTCAGTTTCAGCAAATATGACAGAAAGTTAGTTTTATAAGTCTTACCTACTGCACCTTTAAAGTAGCCTGGGAACCAGACGAATCAGCGAGCTCATGTTATATTTGATCTGGCAGATAAGTCTGGTCCCTCTCTGGTTCAGACAGATTTCCAGATCCTGGTCAGGCCAATCCCAACCGCTTATCTCATTTGGGGCAGGTTTGAGGCAATGATTGACATCTTGCGGAGCCTTCGTGCTTTATGCAAAATACTTGATGATGTCATTTATGGATCACGAACCCTCGCATAAACATGAGCAGTGTTGTATTACAACACATAATTACTTCGTTATTTATATTTCTGGAAACTTTTACTTTTACTTCACTAAATTTCCTAAATAAAATGCTCCACTCCATTTCCCCTAAGCATCTTCATTACACGTTACGTGCAAGAAATGTTTTTGCATGTTGGAGTGAAAGATTCTTTTTCACAAAAATAAATTTAAATTCTGTTGTTTAAATTTGATGTTCAAGAAGGATGTGGAATCCCTGAATATTATGCTTTACTAGGACTAAGCCACAACAAAGTTCAGAATCAAAGTTTTTTTTTACTTTTGCTTCTAATAATAAGTACATTTAGAAATCAGAAATGTACTTTTGATACTTAAAGGTGCTCTAAGCAGTGACGTCACTTCTTGTTGACGTTCAAAGTATTGTCCAGCAAAACTGAGGCTAGCTCGCCCCTCCCTCCTCTTCATCCCGTCCCCTCCCTTCCGCGCATTAACCCCCCAACCCCCACCTCCAACTCCTTCTTGTCGGTTTGTTATGTTTGGTGGTGCAGGTTGGCACAGTTTGTTTTTGTTGGCGTTTGTGGAGCCTGAGCTGTCTACAGAGGCCGCGTTTTTTTACAGTGTGTTCAGGGGACAGGCAGCTAGCAGATAGTGAGGAGATGTTTTTTACAGTGTGTTCAGAGGACAGACAACTAGCAGATAGTGAGGAGATGTTTTTTACAGTGTGTTCAGAGGACAGACAACTAGCAGATAGTGAGGAGATGTTTTTTACAGTGTGTTCAGAGGACAGACAACTAGCAGATAGTGAGGAGATGTTTTTTACAGTGTGTTCAGGGGACAGTCAACTAGCAGATAGTGAGGAGATGTTTTTTACAGTGTGTTCAGGGGACAGTCAACTAGCAGATAGTGAGGAGATGTTTGCTGTATGTGACAAAAAATGTAGCCTAAAAAAACGCGTGACATCGCTTAGAACACCTTTAAGTACAGTAAATATCAGATACTTTAAGACTTTGACTCAAGTAATATTCTAAAAGGTGACTTCTACTTCTAACAAAGTCATTTCCTGGTAAGATTTCTGGTACTCTTACTCAAGTATTGCTTTCAAATACTTTATACGAGACTAAACACGAGCATAAACCTAGCTGAGTAAAGAGGAGCAGCGTTGAGGCATTTTAGAAAACAAACCATGATGGCTTTACATTCGTCCGTCGCTCTGCGCTATGTCACATTTCCTTGCTCTGATTGGTTGTAGCTCTATCCAATCGCATCCAGAGGCATTGTTGATAACACCACTTGGAAATAATCGAAAATTAAGTGAGAAGTTCCAGACTAACTCGCATTTTTGATTTGGTCTGGCGATGTCGGGCTAACCTACGAGGCAAATAATAACAGAATTGGCTGAGATAAGCAAGAACAACATTACTTGTTAATTATATTCTGATTAATGCATATCCTCTTTGTGTTCCTGTTGGCTTATTGCATTTTGTGTGACTCTTCATGCTATCAGAGGGCATCGATCAATAAATTGGATTAGACAGAAGGTGAATTTACATGTTTCATGCAAGCTCTGCTTCTAATTAGGCGGTTAATTGAGCCTGCTTCCATTGAGTTATAGGACGCGACAGGGCTTCCATTTAATTAACCCAGTCTGGCTGTTAATGTAGTTATGCTGTTTAATATTGATGACCCTTAGACAGGACACTAGGGGTTCTGATTGTGGCTTATTTAGTCTTAAAGTCTGCAGAGTAGTGTGTGGAAAAAACATTGCTCTTACATTACACAGAATTTTCTCAACCTTAATTGTTTTTTCATCCAGTTATACATTATTCTGTGTGGTTTTTCAGAATAATGTTACAGATCCTGCCTTTCTCTACAATAAACAATATGCTACTGCTTGTATCCATACCTAAGAGAGGCTTTTAGGTCGGAATAAATAGGCTACACATATATAAAATGCAAATGTGATGCCTGTAGTCAACATCCCACCAGATCACATGGAAGCAAAAATGCGACTCCAGCACATTGTTCCGCTAAATTGCCCGAGTGCTCCTCTAAAAATAGGGCACACAGCTGAGAGCTCTGGGGGATGTGGCACACGGCAGGGATAAAAAGGGCTTTCGCTGAAAAGCAGGAGAAAGGAGAGATTCTTCTAAAGCTGCAAAATGAGGGATGATGTAAACAGTAGGCTACACACAGACAAACCAAGAAACTAAAAAAACTGTCAACAAAGCTGTTCCAAAAACCCTTACTTGCCCTTCATATAGACTGAATTTAAAATGATAGAGGCGTCCCGTTGAGCGGCCTGCGGGTTGCAGGTCCAACGCAATTTGAGTTTTCAATTTCCTGCCAAAAATGAGATTCTACAAAGCCACCGGAGAGCATGAGCACAGAGCAGTGATGGTCCTTTTCTCTCTTTGAGTCAGTGTGATTTAAAGGAATGCTTAATAGCGACTTCAAGAGCAGAGATAGGCTCCTCGCGGCAGCTAATTTGATAATCACTGTTGATTCCTGACAAGGGGAAGTGAACTACTGTATCTAAGAAAGAGACTTCTTTTAGATTGGTATAAATCATCCCAGGAGGCAATGAGTCTTAGAAACAACACAACACATAGAATGGAAACATAGGGAACATCAATGTGGGAATCCAAATGGAAAAAAAACTATAGATGGTGCCATAGATCGGCGCCTCAACAGACAGGACAATAGAGTATAGGAGACTCTGATGAAGACATGCATCAATAAAATGTCGATCACAAAGCTTGGGCCATAAACTGAACACCTGCTGGCGTCGTAAACAACAATTATAAATGAATATATCCAGATAATTTCTAGCTACAAAATGTGACAGTATACACCTAGTCTCGCATTGCCAGACCTTCCTCCACAGCGCTGCGAAGGAGGGTCTGGCTAGTCCACACAGCATTCCAGAATGGGAGAAAAACATGCTCTGGTTTATTGGCATTTCTTTAAAAAAAATCACAATCGTCTTGGGCGGTGCAAATGGGAGCCCCGGTGCTGCTATAAAATAGCCTCAGGAAGGAACTTGTTTTGGTGGAACAGGTGTACGTTCAAAAGCTGTTTTTAGTCGTGCAACAGAAAACTCAGATTGGACAGATAGTCTAGCTAACTGTCTGGATTTACCCTGCAGAGATCTGAGGACCAGTTAACAATAGTCCTCATAAATCGACCAGAGTTTAAAATTCCAAAAGAGTGTCATCCTGCGGAATTTCCGGCAGAACGAGAGCAATCCTGGAAGTGGAAAGTCGTGGACATAGACTAGTATACACCTATCTTTTATATCCTGTACACCTGTCTAATATTCTTCCTCCTGTTCATTTCCAACACCTCAACTGCTTTTATGTTATGCCTCACTGTCATCACTGTGGCTGTTAGTGTTCTGCATGGCGTGTTTGTTCTGTCTTTGTTGTTCTGACAGTCGTTCCTTTTTCATCTTTGTGTCTTGTTTTTAGTGATTTATTCATAGACGGAGCTCACTTGTAAAACATACTTCAGTCTGGCAGGAATCGCTTTGTGAAGAAAAAGGTTGAATAAACAAAAACATCTCTGCGATGCAACAGTGTGACACAGAACAGCAGGTTTACTTCTTTTAGTTAAAGACCTCATATTATGCTCATTTTCAGGTTCATAATTGTATTTAGAGGTTATATCGGAATAGGTTTACATGGTTTAATTTTCAAAAAACACCATATATTTGTTGTACTGCACATTGCTGCAGCTCCTCTTTTCACCCTGTGTGTTGAGCTCTCCGTTTTAGCTACAGAGTGAGGCATCGCACTTCTGTACCATCTTTGTTGGGAGTCGCACATGTGCAGTAGCTACGTAAGGACTACTAGCCAGTCAGAAGCAGAGTATGAGGGCGTGCCACGCTAGCAGCTAGGCGAGCATTATAACGTGTGTTACAAAGTGACCACGTCTGTCTCTGAAGTAAAGGCTGGACTACAATAGAGCTGTTTGGAGCAGTTGGTGAACAGTGTTTTCTGTTGGAGATGGAAGTCCCTTTGGGGGGGACTTTGGGCTTTTCACTTTGTAAACCTATAACGTGCACAAAAAGATATATAACACAATAAAGGAAAGGTAAAAAAGCCAAAAAGCATAATATGAGCACTTTAAGATAATTACCTAGCATTATCTTTGTAATAATGAAATGTAATTAATGAAAGACATTAGGGAAGACAGCTAACCTTCCAGTTTTTCTGATTTAAAGTAGGCCAGGCGTTTCTGTTATACTTGAATAGAGTGGAGACCATGAAAGAAGGCGAGCTTTCATTCTGGCAAAGGGGAACAAATTGAAATAAAAATTTCAAACTGAGTAGAGAGAGGATGTACTGTAAGTGCATGTTCCCACCTTAACTATGGTGTGATGTGAATCAAGTACCGCTATATCATCTCAAATATATTGTTTTTACATATTCTTGGAGCATGAACTTCTCTTTTATTGGATCAACCTCCCGCTCTTGCCTTTAGTGTGCGATTACATTGTTCTTGGCTGATTTCCATCTCCTGGACTGTAAAGTGGTGTGGATACAGAGAAATTACCAGAAGGCATGACTACAATCCCTTGCACAGCACTTCTCTGTCTGGTGTTGTGCCAACAACTGGCCCTCTGTGATATTCAGCATCCCGGCTGAACATTTCACTGCGAGAAGGGAAAATGAGATGCGAAGAGATTCCCTACGTCCTCTGGAGGTCTGTGTGGTGAGTGCAGCACAAGATGAAAGAAAATCTCAGTGTGAAACCTGATGTGCATCTGTGGTCACTTTTTCTGTTTGCTCAAGTCCAGCTATGCTTACTGTGTTCATCAAAAGAACTGTTTCCCAAGATTTCTTTCGTTGCATATGACTCACATCTGCTCCTCTATCTTCTAACCTACTGTGGAGAATTGTTATTTTTCTGTCACTGGTTTTATGTAGCGTATTTGTTGCTTTGTCCACTCACATATAGGGCCTTATCTTGCACTCAGCGCAATTGCCTTTGTACACCGACGCATGTATCATTCCTATTTTGCACCTATTTTTGCATACTTTTCCCTCCACAGATGCACGTTGGTAAATTAGGGAATGTATTTGCGCTCCTGGGGGTGGTTCAGCGAAAAGAGGAGGAGTGTTCAGGCGCAAACGTTCTCCAGTGCTATTTTGCAGTTTCAGAAAACAATTCCGCCACAGACTAGGAAAAACCTGGTCTAAAGTCAGTGGCGCTAGTCTAAAGTCAGTGGCGCTAGTCTAAAGTCAGTGGCGCAGTTATTCAGATGCTATTTTAGGGGCACATGCTTGGCCATAATGTAACATGTGCACAACGCGCATACACTTTGCTTCTCTCATCTACGCAGCAGTTCCCATTTTTTCAAACCATACATAATTACAAGGAAAAATATTATTGAAAATGCGCTTCAGGTGTTTGGATAGGTCAGGAGGCACTTTACAGCACAGTCCTCAAAAAGTGTGTGTGGCTTGTTGTGTTTTACACAACATTTCCATGAATCATGGATGTGTTGATGACATAAATGAGGAAATATTAGAGGACTTAAGGAGACGTGGTGTTGAACTACGGCGGGATTGGACACTCCGGCGGGATCTGGTCCGGGAGTGGACGGAGATGGAGTGGGGGGGAAGAGGAAGGGGCACAACAGGTGCAGGTGGTGTGTTTGGAGGCCCACGCACCATGGCTGCAGCAATCCTCTCCAGACTTGAGGAGACGCGCCCGAGAGGCCGCAGCAACATCGGTCAAGACGGGTATTTATTACTTTGCCGCATCCCGGACAGCTCCCGCTGGCGTGCGCCAGGCAAATCCATCATAATAGCAATCCGCCATGGAACAAGCGCGCCTGCTCTTAAAGGGAATGTGAGATGACGCTCTGATTGGTTTATTGCACGTTATGCCCAAACCACACCTAGCTACTTCAGACCAACCCATTTTAGTCATTTATCCCGCCGGTATAATAGCAATAGCGGCCGAGATCCGCCCACAAAGCTACTTGCGTTTCACGTTTGATACTTGTGTTTCAGATCGTTGTTGTTGTTGTTGATGTTTTTACCATCCTGCATGCTTTAATGGAAGCTTGCATCTAGTCTGTCTGATATTGCCGTGTTTCCAGGGCTGAATTTGTGCTGCATCTTGCCGGAACATGATCAGGAATTCCCAGATTCGGACTGGCACTTATTTGATTAAAAGGCACCTCCTTTGTACAGTTTATGTTATATTTAATGATATCTGTTCTGTCATTCTTTTTGTTCCCTAGTTTGCCTATTTTGGATAGCCTGGAAATCCAGACCCAATTCTGAAAGATTAAGGGTCTGGCAATGAGTAATGAAAATGGCCCAACTCAAGGGGCAGCACCAAGCATGCATTTGAAAATATCACTGCACGCAATTGGATAACACTACAACCATTGTTTACTGCCTGATTCCGGACTTCGTTGCAGGGCTGTCGTCATCTGTTTAGCTCGCCTCGGGCCCGCCTATATCAGATACACCGACGTGATTGGTGCACCTCGGGCTCCAAGGGCATGGGTAATGAGCATCATTATTCAATGCCAGAGTGACTCGCTGAGCAAATTCAAATTGTGCTCTCGCGAGAACTCTGGATTTCCAGGGTATATTTTGGATGCATTTTAAACTGTTTTTTTTATAATAAGAGAGAGACGTCAATCACGCAGGTCACGCAGTAACGCCTGAAGCATGTGAGTTTTGAGCATGTGAGCTAACATTGCTACGAATTGAATTGTTTTGGACAATAGACAGAAACGTAAGCATGCTTTTTTGTTACTATTCTCTGCTGTGTAGTGTTGATGATTGATTAGGAGGGTAATCGTCTATATCCACAACGTTCCGGTGCCGCCGGAAATTATGCTGTGAAATGGTGAATTGAGTATGAAGATGTGTAAGCCCCGTCGTTGTGAGCACGATGTGTGCATGTAATGTTTTGGCATATTATTGTAAACACCACTGCTAGTGGCCGTTTGTGCTGTGTGGCAAAATGAGTATGGTCAATTATAATTCCCCCTGTTGACAATATTTTCCACCGCTGTGCTACACAATGTGTTGTTAATAATGTCATTCTTGTTGAGTTCCAGCGCAGCGGGACATGTGTTTGTGCGCCAGGCACTGTGGTTTTGATGTGTTCCGTGACTCTTTATTTTCTCTTTCCGACCTGCTGGATCAGCAGCCTCTCTGATTTACAATTTAAGCTCTGCATGTCTCCCTATGGGACTCAGTGTATTTATTTATTTTTTGTCACGCTAGCAGCTCCTATGAGGCTCAGCTGTACTTTGTGTTAGTGGTAATTAGCATAGGATAGCATGGTAACACGCTAAACTAAGACAGCCAATGTGATTTACATTAAAGCTGCTAAACATTCACATGTAAGAATGGTCGCTCGGTTGGCTCGGTGGTAGAGCAGGCGCACATATACTGAAAGATTTATGCCTCGACACAGAGATCGAAGGTTTGAATCCCCCCTGTGAAGATCTCCTGCATGTCTTCCCCCTTTCTCACCTAGCTGTCCTATTGAATAAAGGCAGAAAAAGCCCCAAAAATAATCTTTAAAAAGCTGTAGGCATCCTTACATTAGCATTTAGCTCACTATTTAGCACCACTGTGCCTACTGTAAGTACAGCCCTGACTCTTTCCCTCTATTCTCTGCCATGATGTTATGTTTACTAGGATCTTATCGCAATTTTAATACAGTTTAAAGTACTTTGCTGAGTGATCCAATTATTTTTCTATATTTTGTCCTTGTCGTTGGTGCTGAATGCTCATTGCTAGGGTGTTTTTGCAAGCACTCTGCAGAGGTTACCTGTGTGACCGATGCTGTATTTTCCTATAGTTTTTCTGTTGATGACAATCTATATTGTTTTTTTATTATGTTTTGCTGCTCTTGCAAACAACACGTTCTTGGATGCTTAGGATTCTGATAATGTGCCAGTTGGCTCAGAAAGTCCTACCAGACACAGTGTGTGCAGGATAACATGTTTTATCAAGTAGCTATAGATTGAATTCCTTTTGTGCAGGAAGAGTAGCAACACAGACATTTTATTGGATGTATAGTTTCCAGATTATTACTTTACTATCTTGCTCAAGGTCTACAGATGAAAACCTGGCTGGCTAATTCTGACATATTTCTAGATTTGTGGGCCTTTTTGGTTATGATATTATGTATATGACACAACAGTACAATCAATTTAGAGACGTAAAGTCTACAAGAGCATGGGGATTAAACATTTATAGCGTTGTAGCAAAACTCAGAGAACAAGATTTCTCCTTCTCACCTTCAGACAGCTAGCTGGACTATCTGTCCAAACTGAGTTTTCTGTTGTACGACTAAAACTGCTTTTGAACGTAAACACGTTCCATCAAAACAAGTTCCCTCCCGAGGCTATTTTGCAGCGGCACGGTGGCTCTGTCCGGCGCTCAGCACCACCCATGACGATTGTGATTGGTTTGAAGAAATGCCAATAAACCAGAGCACGTTTTTCTCCCATCCCCAAAGCGAGACTAACCAAATAATGACAGGAACTTGTACTTGAGGTTGTGGTTGAATGCTTTCAGTCTGTCACAGTGGAGTTCATGAGAGGAGATGAAAAAGCTCCTTTGTGGCTGCCACACACACCTGGATCACATCCTCCCAGCCCGAGGCATGATGGGAGGAAGTGAAGAGCTTTTTTAAACATTTATCACCAAGTGACAGTCAAGCACTCACTTTCTCTGTTAAATTCCACCTGACATAGCCCTTCAACATTGATCCTCAAGCAACCTTTTCTACACTAGCCTTTACTAGACAGTGTAACAACACTGCCAGCCAGGATTAAATGTTTGATTCGCTGCCACGCTAAAAATTCAAGCTCTCACAGAACGGCGAGGCACTTTGAATAAAAGCAACCATCTAATGGCAGCGTCCTATGTTATATCCACATCGAAGAGAAGAACAGCAGCCGGTGTTTTGCATATTTACTCCCTGAAAATTTCATGTCTCCTTAATTGACTTGGTTTTCACAGCTTGCATCGCAGCTCCAGCTGACGCCTTCAACCACTTGCAACTGACAAAGATTGCCATCACCTCCATATGTCGCATTCACATGCGTACATCTTGCCGATCGCACAAGTTATCATGCATAAGATGAGTGCATAAGTGTGGCTGCTGCTTATATAGTTTCCATGCATGTGTGTGTGTGTGTGTGTGTGTGTGTGTGTGTGTGTGTGCACATTTCTAATGCTGGTGGTGGCTGATTCCACCTCAGAGGCAGTTCAGCCAGTCAGACAGGCAGAAAGCAAGGACAAACACAGAGTGAGAGAGAAGCAGGGAGAATGGCGAAGAGAAAGAAAAAGATGAATTTGACTCCAGGCAACAGATGCCCAATTAACATATCCCCGTAATTAGGATGATGTGGAAGGGAAGAGCTGTTGTCCATCTCATCTGAATATTCATGTGACATTTTTATGACTTTTCAATTTCTTGCTGCACACGACGATGATGCTATGTTCACCAATTACACAACCTTGTTGCTTATGTTCATTAAAGCTGAAGTGGATCTTAGCGCAGATCAGAAAGGGGCCACGAGTGTTGAGTTGCTATAAAGGTGGATGTATTATACAGTGATACAACACAAAAAAAGGATGATCACCACGAAACAGTTAAGTGTTTTGGGAATATACTCTCTATACAGTTGCATGTTGCATTAATGTTTGACCCGTTTAGAATTCCTCCTTCTGCAACTTAATATGTGAAAATGTGTGCAAATGTATGTGCCAGAGTTTAAACATTTGCAATAATGTGGTTAAATTGAAATTACGCTCCAGAACAGTGACTGTGATCTTTCGCGTACACAGGGGAGAATAATAAAGAAGGAAAGGAGTCAACTACAAGCTCCAAATAGCTGTCAGCTGAGCAGCGGAGAGCGGAGCAGAGTGCTGCACTCACTCCTCTGTCTTTGTCAGGAACTTCTGCTCCAGTAACTCCATCCCTCTTTATTTACAGTCTATGTTCCATCCGGCACAGCTATCAGGCTTTTCTTTGTGCCCTCGTGATGCAGTGGTTGGCCACTTCAACTTCCAGATCAATTATTCAGATGGCTCTCCTATAAATATCAGTCTGTTAAAAGGAGGAGATACCATCTTAGGGGTTTTAGAGAGCTGCGTGTGCTAAAGTTAGACCCACTGTTTCATGTCAGAGGACAAATTACAGTATTTAATCTGTTGCCTGACATAATGGCTTTTTGAGAGCCTACATTTAAAATTCAATATATATAAGTTAAGATAACTAAAGCTTAAAACAGTAGAGTTATTCCTCAGTTATTTTAGGAACAGCAATAGCATGTGAAATACTGATGCAATACAAAGAGTTAAAGTTAATAAGTCAAGTCACTGCTATTCATATTGCCCAACATAGCAAAATTACAATATGGAAAATTAGGATGACAAAATCATACTTAAAGCATGTAACAGGCCAAAGAGCAGATATAATGTTTGCAGGGTTCATCATCTTAGTTTAGCATTCTAATAATTGCTAATTAACACAGAGGGTGATGGAAATAGCATGAGTTTTACACATAAATTGGTCATAAACCAAAATATTACACATATAAAAACATTTGAGCTGATGGTGGCGCTAGATGAAAAGCTATAGGGGATCATAATATTATTATCCAAGCAGCGCAGAGCTGCAAATGGATGACAAATTAAAGGGGAAGCCTGAATAACTGATTGAAGAAACTTAGGCTGCGTTCAGACTGCATGCAAAAGTGGCCCAAATCTGATTTTTTGGGTGGTCAAGTGACCAGGTCAGACTTCTTCAGAAGTAGTGTGAACACACAAATCTTGCCCAGATCTGATTTTTTCAAATCAGATTTAGACCACTTCCATATGTGGTCCTGAATCAGACCCAGGTCTGATTTTTTTCAATGCGGCCGCAATGTGAACAACCGAGGGATTTGATCACGACTTTACCATCGAAAATTTGTCACAATTATACAATCTCTGTGGAACATCTAGAGAAGTTCCACCCACCCCCAGGCCTCCCCCCCTGCTGGCTTCCCCATCCACACAGGCCTCTGTAGTGAATATACAGCCATAACCCAGCAAAAGGCCAAAATAGTCAATTTGGCTCTCGTTCTCTTCATTCTTCTCCTCCTCAGAGCACCTGATCATTAATGTTATGGCTGCCACAAACATTTTGAAATAAAAGCGAAAATGCTTACTTCCTCCATAACCTCCCTAACTTTAGTGCAACAGCGTGCTGCGTCTGATGTCATTGTTATTGGTCTTTTGCGCATGCGGGTCAGTTCGAAACCGCAAACAGTTCACACTGGAATCTGATATAGGCCACATTTTAAAAAGGTAATGTGAACAGCCAAACCCAAAAATTGGATCTGAGCAAAAAAATTGGGCATTAAGACTTGCGGTGTGAACGTAGCCATAATGATGCAGGGCACGATGGGACACTGAGGAACAGTTATGGAACCCACTGCAGTTCTAGGCAAGATCCGCCTTAAGAAGCAGCCCGATTGGTTGAGGTTAGGCACTGACCTTGAATAATTAAAAATTCAAATTCAAAGTTTTATTGTCATATGCACAGTAAGGAAACATGTTTCGCCGTACAATGAAATTTTTCCTTTGCTGCCCACAGAATGCCAAACAATGTGAAATCTACAATATATGCTACAAATATACAAAATAAAACCATTTTAAAAGGCAGCATGTAAAATATAAAGCAATAATAATAATAATAATAATAATAATAATAATAATAATAATAAACAGTGCAAATGCAAACAGTGCAAGTTATGCATGTGCAAACTGGAAAAATGTAAACATCAGAGTACAGTTATATGAGGTGGACCATGAGTACAAACTCCTATCCGCTGTTTAGGAGTCTGATGGCAGTAGGAAAGAAAGAGTTCTTTAGTCTGGTGGTCCTGCATTTAACACTTCTGTACCTCTGGCCTGAGGGTAGATGTGAATGGAGGGTGAAGATAGAATTTCGGGAAAGAGACTTCAGATACAGTATTAGGGGACAGCTAAGGTCTATATAAAAGAGACTTCAGATACAGTATTAGGGGACCACTAAGGTCTATATAAAAGAGACTTCAGATACAGTATTAGGGGACCACTAAGGTCTATATAAAAGAGACTTCAGATACAGTATTAGGGGACCACTAAGGTCTATATAAAAGAGACTTCAGATACAGTATTAGGGGACCACTAAGATCTATATAAAAGAGACTTCAGATACAGTATTAGGGGACCACTAAGGCCTATATAAAAGAGACTTCAGATACAGTATTAGGGGACCACTAAGGTCTATATAAAAGAGACTTCAGAAACAGTATTAGGGGACCACTAAGGTCTATATAAAAGAGACTTCAGATACAGTATTAGGGGACCACTAAGGCCTATATAAAAGAGACTTCAGATACAGTATTAGGGGACCACTAAGGTCTATATAAAAGAGACTTCAGAAACAGTATTAGGGGACCACTAAGGTCTATATAAAAGAGACTTCAGAAACAGTATTAGGGGACCACTAAGGTCTATATAAAAGAGACTTCAGATACAGTATTAGGGGACCACTAAGGTCTATATAAAAGAGACTTCAGAAACAGTATTAGGGGACCACTAAGGTATATGTAAAAGCATGCAAAGAGCACCATGTCATTCGACCTTTAAGAAATCTCTGCAGAATTACATCTTGAGGTTATATCATGTTTAGAAAATGACGTACAATGCAACATCACTGCAAGCCTATTTTGACCTTTTTGGACTGTTTATATGAGGCCAGCTGTAGTTCTGATATTTCCAGGAACAGGAGACAGACAGAAGGTAAAATGGCACTTCCTCTACTGGTGAGAAAAAGGACAGTATGACAGAGCCTCCTACAGACAGAAGCCTGCAGTGTCTGATGCTCGACTCTGATCTGAAGACAAAACCCCATCCTGAACAGTAGAGTGCCTGTCAGGCTGCTGCTGAACCGGAGAGATGACTTCTAATAACATGCTCTGTCACACTGAGACAGAATGGAGGACTCAGTTTTATAACCAATGGTACTCTAACAGTGTTTTTTATAAAAATCTTTTTTTAGAGTTGCTCAAATATTCACAGCCTGTTTGATATTAAGGTTTGATGATGAGGCATGATTTGATTCAGCGAGTTTGGGAAGCCTAAAAAAATGGCGCTGGAAACACTGCGCCATCTGACAGCAGCTCCGGTTTGTGCCAGAGTGCCGTCGACAGACTAATAAGTGGCGCATAATGATAATTAACACGCCAATTAGACATCTGCTGCGTTTCCAAGGCTGTCTTGAGAATAACGTGTTTACAATTAGGAGGAGAGCTCAAATGAGCAAAGAGGCCACACATCATCCCGTTTAATGGCAAACGTTCAACGGGACGACGGACTCGGGTGCGATGAGTCGGCCGGACGCCTGTGATTGTTTTGTAAGTGGAGGCCCGGGGAGCTTGTCATATCTGATTAAGTGGAGGGAGATGCAGGGGCCAAATGAGCTGGATGGAGCAGCAAGCACCAGGAGCGACACATTACCACTGGGTGTCACCACTGATCGCATCATATCATCACTCCCCTCCACCCTTGACAACTCAATCAATGGCCTAATTGACTGGGATCAGGGCTGCTGTCACAACAGGTTCCAGTGCTCAGGGAATAGCCAGGCTGCAGCACTGATTTATTCTGGGATTAAAAAATGGTTTATAGCTCAGAAGCAAGGCTGGAATTCAAGGGAAACTCTTATTTTTACTACTAGTTTAACCACAAGATGGCAGAGTTGGACTAGAAAAAAAAGGAAAAGGCTGCTCTTTCTTTTCCTGCTGCGTGTGTGTGTGTGTGTGTGTGTGTATGTGTTTTTATTGGCCTTTGTTTTATCTCACATCATAAAGTTTTTACTAGTCTTCATCAATCTGTGGAGGGTGGTGATTATTTTAAAGCCTGTGGACTTAAATCAATAGTCCTATGTATCAACATCATGCCTGAAGAAAAGCAGATGAGGATTTTTGTTTCTTCTCTCATTGTGGAGAAGCATCTCTTACCATGTCTGGTTCAAATTCACTGAGATTGGATTACTGCTTGTCTGCCAAAACACCAGCTATTTCCCTTGAGTTCTTATGGAATCTAAATGCTTAAGTACTCCATATGGAATGTTGGTATAAAATGTACTGTATGTTGTTAGAGCAAAGAGTCCATATGAAAACTTTGTATCTCCACTTTATCTATATGAAACATAAATTAATGAATTCAAATTCTAAGCTAACATGTTCCTCAAAGTGTTAAAAAATTAAATTTGAACATCTACATGGCAACTTGGTAACTCCATCTGCTCAGGAAGACTGCGCGATATGATCAAAAGCTCAACAACAGCCAATTTCCATTACTAATTTTGACAATTTTCACACTTTGAGATTAGCTAAAATTGCGTTTTTGCAACGACTAATACAATCTTCTATCCCCTTAAGCTAACAAACCCTTTCAAAACACTTAGCAAAGTCCAAACTGCTGCGTCATCCAGAACAACATGGATCCTGGCGAGTCATTATCTTGGAGATACGAGCTATTTTCACCTGACACCAGTGATATGGTTCAAGAAAATTACTGGCTGACGAAACGAGAGAGATGGGAATACTGGAATTTTCAATAAAAATAACCCTCTAAGATTACATACTCAGTCAACAGTGCTGGCAAAGTGCAAACATACATGCACGCACGCAGGCAGGAACGCAGGCACGCAGGCACACACGCACGCAGGTAGGCAGGCAGGCAGGCAGGCAGGCAGGCACGCACACGCACAGATAACAGTTTGTTAAGTTATACTCCCTGATTTTGTCAAAGGTGGACTGACCCAGTGCAAGTCTTACAGTTAATTACTTTGTAGAAACATGTTCATCAATCAATAGGGCATTTATTGATGAAAGTTTACACTTTAGTAAATCATACTGTTTACTGGGGCTTGCTAGTTGCTAATAGTGCATGGAGAATCTGGCTCTGGTTGCAGACTAAGCCCAAGTGAATGTGTTTCCAGCTCTCCTGTTGTGCGGGCGAAAAGGAGCCTGTATTTCCAGTTGGCGGTGAAACAGATACGCAGTATTTAAATGATTGAGCCTTTCCTGTGTCTGTGTGCATCCTCCTTGGAAGCTCGATGGGCAGAAATCTGCCAACAAAGTCACGTTCAAGGAAAACTCCCCATCTGTCAGGTATTCTATCTGGGTATGCATATGTTTATCTCTTTAACAATGGCCAAAACACAGACACAAAGGCACACGCAGGTGCACACACACACACACACACACACACACACACACAACTGAACGTCTAAAAAGCCACAACATTTCTGTTTGTGTCTTTACTAGTTATCCAGTACATTTTTGAATGATGTTAGGACCTTATTCATTTAAGTAAATGTTGTAAGACACAACATGGTCATACATAAAGAAAGAGAAAATGTGCTAAGGAAAATTGACAGTGCCTCTTTATCTGTAGACCAGCAATAATGGACAAGTTTGCTTTGCAGGGTTGCCAGGCTCCTCCAGGATTCAGGGATCATACTAAGCCTTCTTGGGAAAGCATATGCCAAAGGGCTCGAATGGGGACCAGTATTCAAGCACCAGTCAGTGTGAGGATCAGTAAGTCTAAAGGTCGTGACACACCACCCAGATGGCCGACCCTCGGCAGAAAAGGCAGTCGGACTGATCAGTCTCCCCGAGTTGGTCCAAAAAGTGCTCCTCGAGCTCAAATTTTAAGAAAATAGTTCACCGAAACGTGTTTCTGAAAACATTTTAATTGCTGAATTTGTCTTCATTTCCGATCGACAACGGTCAGTTTAAAAGATTTTCGATTTTGAGAGACTCTAGTCACGCTTATCCCGCGCCTCATTTCCAGGTTAGCACTCTACCAATCAGATTGGTCATTTGAGTCCGGCTGCCAACAGTGCCCGCCTTCCGATTCAACATGTCAAATCGGCCAAAATGAAGGCCGACGGCCCCTCTGACGGACGACCTCACGGAACACACCCAACAGACTCGAGCCACTGACCTCGCCAGACTGTCCGACGGCCGATTATCGGGTTACTGTGTCACGACCTTAACTCTGAGGTCTCTGCAAGAAACTGTAATCTGTCCCATCCAGGTAAGAGGGGAGCAGTTGGCCTAAGAAGGGTGCATTAGACTCTTATTAACATGTCAAAGGGATTATTAGTATGGTTAAGAGCAGTGACTGAAAAAAAGCCATTAAGCAAATCTCTTGATTTACCTTTGACCTCCTCCTGAATGTTCACAAGCTCCGGGTACTGACTGTCTGAAAGAATGGGAGCGAGGAAACTAATAGCTGGCCTCATACTCAGTGGCAGCGTTAGATAGAGATACACAAAAACCTCGGTGTCAAGCTGCTCCATACTAAGAGGCGGAATGCTTCCTGCACCTGGTTAGGATAGCCCTCAAATGTTTCCATATGAAGGCGTTCCAGGCAAAACCTGCTGGGAGGAGGAGACCCCGGAGCAGACCCAGGAAATACCGAAGGGACTACATCTCCCGTCAGGCCTACGAGCAAGTTGCCCTTTTAACCTAGTACTCAATAAAATAATGCATCCATGGATATTCCATGTGGGTAAATCTGACTGCTTGGTCAGAGAAGGAGGAGAAAAAGGGAATTCCAAAAGAAGAAAATAAAACATAAACATTGTTTATTTAACAATGAACACTTTGATGAGATGAGCATAGGACTTATGAGTTGATTTAATCTTCTTTTTTTATCAGAGTTAAAGCTTTGATTAAAGAAGTTAATTCAAATTGAAAGTTTTTACATCATTACCTTAAGACCTACTGTAAATGTATAATACATGTATGATTTAGTAATTACATGATTAGAATAACTATAGTATTACTATACTAAAATGGGGATGGGAAATTGTATTATTGTATGATATTATATACATCTGAGAAGTTGTCGATGTTCAAATTTTTCGGCTAAGTCCTGGATCTTCGCAATCCTACCTACAGCACCTTTAAGGGTTCAGTTGCAGGCACGTGTTGTACCATTGGCTGTTTAAATGTAATGTTTTAACATCACAAGTTGATACGTGCGGGAACTATTTCTTGGGCGGGACAAGTGACCTCCTTGAGGCTGTGCTGGTTGCCTGGCACCCTCACAGGAATTTCTGTGCGTCTGTTTATGTACAGATTATGCAAGTGTGATGCAATGTGTGACGGAGTCGGCTTTAGACAACGCATTATCATTTTTAGATATCTTATCATTGCTGTTACCCCCGGCTTCCAGTCTGTGTGCTCCAGGTCCATACTTAACAGAGACACAACACTGGTATAGATCTTCTGATCTATCTCATCTCTCAGCAAGAAAGTGAAAAAGTTACGAAATATCTCACTAGACAGACTATGAGCCTCTATTAAATATTACAGAAATACATGAATCAAACTAGAGCAACTGTAAATGTAAAACAATATAAAGAATTATAAACTCTAGACTCAATTAACTGACTAATATAGGAGTATGTTAAGGATTTATGGTTAAAGGTCTATCTGCTGTAGCCGGCTGCCTCCCTGTTTCCACGGCAGCACAAAGCGGCAGATGTGCATAACAGCACAGCAGCCTGCTTACACATTCATAGAAATCCTAGCCATTAATTCCAAGGAATGGAGGTGAGTTCCAGTGCTGATGAAATATATGAGAGGAGCAGAAGAAATTTTAAAATATTTTAAGTCAACAGACAGCCCCTCCACTCCATTCTGCCTTGGCTGGTTTGGTGAGGTGTAGCGAGGTGATAGAGAGAGTGGGCCGATCTATATTTATTTTTTCTGCCTGTAAGTCCCCTGCATCTCAATCAGACTATGAAAACATCAGTCTGACTGAGGCTGAGAGGGAAGAGAGAAGGAGGCTGTTTGGCTGCCTGGTGATGTCAAAGAAAAAGAAAAAAAATCCATGACTGCTGCAAACAAAGCTGAGCTAAGGCATTTCCATTCTGCAGATATATTTGTCTGGCTCCTAAATTTTTTCTTACGGTACATTGCAAAATGTGTGTCATACAAGCGTTGTTGGAGCTTGTTGGAGCGAGAACATAAATGATTCACTGGCTCGCCGACTCCGAAGGGCCTACGACGCTCTGTGGGCGCTGCAGGAGAGATGCTCAATATGCAGTGCCGGTCGCGCCAGTTGGCAGCAGGGCGCCGTCAGTTGGCACAGCTCACAGCCCTTGTAGGTACTGACATCTTCAACAGGATTGTAACATCCCATATGCCCCCATTCTTCCAACCCCCCACTCCTGAATCCAGACAACCATCCTCACCGGAGCCTGAAATAAGACTGGGGCTCATACATACTGCGCTCTATCTCCTCTCAACATCTCATTATGCTCCCCGCTGCAGAGAACAGGGCTTTTCACTGCTACATGTAAGCCTCGGAAAATAATCAGGCAGCAGCTAAGGCACCTTTCAATCACACAAGTGCAATAAAAAACGGTCACTTGTGAATTAAATGTCACAGCAGAAGCACCTTTGTTTTACCTCTGCTCAGATTTCAATTCCCTCCTCCTCCTCCTCCTCCTCCTCCTCCTCCTCCTCCTCTTCTTCTTTTTCTGCATCATCTTCATTATCCGTCGCTGTTGGGAGCGCTGCAGCAGCGCAGGCAGCAGCTGTGGCATGTGTTCATCGTTGCCTCCGTGAAGATCAGATGCCTTCAAATCACTGTCTAGAATCTGTACACAGATACACATCAGGGTGTTATGAGTAACTTCACAGGCAGTGACAGGTGAAATCCCGGTAAACCCCAGATTATGTTATCTGTGAGGAGATAATGCTGCACACTCCTCCTGTGTTTTACGAAACAGTCTCCCCCTGTGTCAGTCTGTGAATGCTGCTCTTTCAAACAGTCTCTGTCTCAGCAGTTGGTGCGTAACATGTACAGTCTCCTGCATTACTCACTCTTTCACAATAAAGCGGTGACTGAATATTTGTCAGCGAGATCAAGTTGATGCCCTGATCGTGACTGCAAACATTTAACATTTAATTTGGCAGCCGCAAAAGCAGCAGCAGCAGCAGCAACAACAGAGGTGCAGTTGCAAATGTACGCTGGTAGCACAAGTTGGAAAGGGAGGTGAAAGTAATGCTTTCAGCACGTCATTATCTCATACACCTTGAACACTGAACGGCAAAGCTGTCAAATTGTGTTCTTTAGCGCTAAGTAATGTTGTTGATGTGACAGAGTAGATTTCAGAGGAACAGTTTGACCTCGGAGTGAATTCCTTCTTCTCATCTGTGATATTTAAAATCCAAGGGAAAAAATGATCCCAAGCCCAGGGTCGTCCAAGGGAATGAGTTCACGTTAGCCTATCCCCAGCTCCCTGGATCGCTCATTAGGAGCTTGGCTGAGCACTCAAGGTTTTGTTTGGATGGCTCCCAAATGGAAACACACATTTGGAGTCGTGCCAAGCTGTCAGCCTCGTGCATGATTTGCAGGGTGAATGATTGCTGGCTCCTCGGATAGAGCGATCCCAGGGCCTGTCAGGGAAACAAACTTTGTGTCCAAATGAGTAAAGCACTAATCACTCAGAGCAGCGTGTTCCTACTCAAACACTCATTCAAATTTGACACAAAACAACAGCTGAACATGAGGGTTCTCAGATATTTTGTTAAATGTCTATCTTCCTTGATTTCAACATTCTATAGACAGGTTTCCTGTTCACAACAGAGTACGTATGACACAATAACACGATAGCTTATAATGGGCTTTTAAGTATTTAGAAATAAAGGAACTTCCTAGAAACGATTAAAATTACTGTTTAGAGGTAAATGTGTAAGCTTAATGTGTCATCTGGGCATTTCCAAACCTTTTCTTTTACTATGCCCAATACTTTGATATACATCTGTTTGTGCTTTAAGTTTCCCTGGAAAGTACAATCTTGACGACATGACTACTTCTGAACGTCAGAAAGATTAAGGCGCTGATAGTGGACTTTGTGAAGAAGCAGGGAAGGAACTACGCCCCCCTTAAAGGTCCCATGACATGGTGCTCTTTGGATGCTTTTATATAGGCCTTTGTGGTCCCCTAATACTGTATCTGAAGTCTCCTTTATATAGACCTTAGTGGTCCCCTAATACTGTATCTGAAGTCTCTTTTATATAGACCTTAGTGGTCCCCTAATACTGTATCTGAAGTCTCTTTTATATAGACCTTAGTGGTCCCCTAATACTGTATCTGAAGTCTCTTTCCCATAATTCCGCCTTGGTGCAGAATTACAGCCACTAGAGCCAGTCCCACAATGAGCTTTCCTTAGGATGTACCATTTCTGTGTCTGTGGCTATTGAGGAGGAGAGTGGGGGGGTGTCCTTGACCAACTGCCACTTTGCTCGTTTGAAAGCCATGATGTCTCTCTCTTTCTCATGGGTGGGCCAAATTCTCTGGGCGGGCAAAGCAGAGAAAGGGGAGGTAACCTTGCTCCTTTTGACCTCATAAGGAGAAGATTCCAGATCGGCCCATCATATATTCGCATATTAATGTTAAAAAACCTCATCAAGTGAAATTTCATGCCATGGGACCTTTAATATCAACAGGTCCTTGTTGGAGAGGCTGGGCAGCTTCAAGCACCTTGTCTAGTCTATATCCACAACGTTCCACTTCTGGGATTGCTCCGTCGCTGCCGGAAATTCTGCCGGATGTCCCTCTTTTTCGGCCGGATGTCTGTTACCTTACGCTTTCTCTGTGTTGGAATTTTAAACTCTGGTGGATTTCTGAGGACTCTGGTTAACTGGTCCTCAGATCTCTGCAGGGTAAATCCAGACAGCTAGCTAGACTATCTGTCCGTGAACGTCATCAAAAAGCAGGGTGTTAGGGGAATCACTTTTTTTTCTCTTTTTCATCAAACCGCAATTTCTGCAAGTTCCCGCAATTTCATCGCATAAAATTGCATAAATATCCTGCATATTCCATCGCATTTTTTAAGAAAACGTGCCGCATAATCAAGGATTTTTCTGGAAGGACTGGATAGCTAGCTAGCTGTCTTGATTTGCAGAGATCCCTGCAGAAATCTGAGGAGCAGTTAACCATAGTCATCATAAATCGACCGGAGTTTAGAAAGGAATATTCCTTAAGTAGCCATAAACACGCAGTACCAGTATCCGCTGTCTTAAATCAAACGTTTTTTCCTCACCAAACTTCACTACCTTTTTAAAATTCCAGGGCTCGGACCAGATAGCTACATGCTAATTTGGTAGGAGTCTACGTATGACCTTTTAGGTAGGAAGAAAAATGGTGTCATATATTACGTTTACAAGCTGTCAATTTTCGGGTTATGGTCGGGTTAAGGTCACTATTCGGGTTTCTGAAACATTCGGAATAACCCGTTTATATATACTCCTGTATACATGCCATTTGTAATCAATTGGCAATATCCCGATGTAAACGGCGACGCACGGTTCGCGTCTGGACGTACGGACAAACCCTGCTTCGCGTAACTTTTCGGCCACCTTCTTATAAATCTCACTATCTCGGTATCTCGATTTCCTCCTCGCTCCAAAAGTGTGGTGCTGTGCTGCGTCTCGCCATGTTTACCTCTACTTCTTGTTTACTTCCGGTATACTGCGCGCAGGTTTTCTGGCGCATACAAGAAGTTCCTCTACTCAAAAGACCAAGATTCCTTGCGAATATATAATATGTTCCTTTTGATGGGGATATGCCGATACGCGTTTACATGACCAAAATTTCGGGTTAGAAAAGGGGTAACCCAGGGATAATTTTCGGGTTTTTGCCGGTGTTTACATGGCCGTGCGCGACCGGGTTATTGCTAATATTCCGGTTATGAACGGGTTATTGGCTGCATGTAAACATAGTCATAGTTGGTGTTCCACCAACTATTATCTGCTTTATCCACACTTTTATTTGAATAAGTATTCTACTTAGGTTCCATTCCTTTATTCTGGCTCCACTTCATTCCCCCCCCCCGCGACCGCAGTTATTAGGAGCACAGATTAAATGGATGGCGCATCCCACGCAGTTTGGTCCTATTAATAATTAAGCAGGGAGAATATTATACAGTTCACATACTGAAAACATGGAGTTCAGTGAGTAGGTCAAGAATGATTACACACTGCAGGCTGACAGGCAGCGAGAAACCATTTGTTCAGCGGTAATTAGCCTAAATGATAAAGTAATGCTTCCCCATTAAGGGAGAGAAGACAGCGCATTCAGGAGGAGACTAACTGCAGATTAGCCACAACAACACAGGCAGCAGCGCAGATCAAGGATTTATTCACATTATACTATATTATTATTCGGTTTGTTACTCTTGAGGCTGAAAAGCAACGCAATTGATCTGATAAAGGAACTACACTCAAAACCAAATAGAACCTGCGGCAGCCATGTCACTCCTAAATGGTGTCAGAAAGCAGCGAGAGCGGGCCCTGAGGGCGAGCTGTGACAGATATCAGAGGCTGAGTTTCTGACCTCCGCGTGAAGCTGCTTTACAAGCCTCTCAAGGCTCTGAGGTTCATCAATAATTGAATGCACCGCCAGTCATGTTAACACTGTCCTTAAGTGGGCTCATTATGTACCTCTAAAGTGCGCACACACACGTACACACACACACACACACACATTCAACACGTATGCTCAGACTCAGACATTTGTTAGAATTGTGCCATGAATTACACACATGATGTTTGCCAATTTAAAAGATAATTTTGCAAGTCAAGAAAGGTGGAGTTTGTCGTGAAACTATTGTAAGTATACGACTGTGAAAATATGTAGTTGTATACTTACAATAGTATACGACTGTATAGACTACACAGCCAACAGTCACTGACATGGCAGCACGGTGTCCCAATGGTTAGCACTGTGGCCTCACAGCAAGAAGGTTCTGAGTTCGAATCCAGGTGGTTCTGGGCCTTTCTGTGTGGAGTTTGTATGTTCTCCCCATGTTTGCGTGGTTATCCAGCCAGTGACCTTGAGAGATGGTCCCTGGGTGCTGTAAATGGCTTCCGACTGCTCCCTTGAGGGTTGGGTTAAATCCAGAGAATGAATTTTGCTACATGTATGTCTATGTGACAATAAAGTACCTTTACGTAAAACTTTCTCTCGAGCTGAAGCTACGATACCGGTTGTGTTTTGTAGTGACATGAGCAACAGGTCTTGCTAGTTCTTGTGCTTCCCAGCTGATAAAAAAAGACCAGGAGTCGCTGGATAAAACACATCAGGTAAGATTTAACGTTACATTTGTGCCTGGAACATGGCTAAGTTACCTGGCTAGCTAGCAAGCAAGGTAAGGACGTGTATTGTGCGAAACAAGAGATGTAACGTTAGCTTAGTTCACTAAGCGGTTTGACATAAAACTAAATGACAAACCTACATCATACTGAGACTTTCTTGAATTGAAATGAATTTGGAACAAAGAAAAAATCCTGCACTCTGCTCTTGGACCTTCATCAAGAGTCAAGAGTCTTGAAGAAGGTCCAGAGGGACCGAAAAGTTAATTTTCTTTAATAAATGGTGATGCTACAGCAAGAGCAGAGTGCGGGATTTTTCCTTTGTTCCAAGTGTGTGTTATTTTCCAACGCACCTGCACATAAGAATTGCTTGATGTGTGAATTGTTTCTTCAAAACATTGAGATTAATTGAAATTATCTTTCAAATTTAAATTCAAGCGGGATCAAAAATCTATTTTTCTCTCGCCGTTGACTACCATACATATTTTGTCCTCCAAATAAGGTCCCATTGGGGACACTGGAAGGGGAAGGACTTCGCCTCTCTATATGGCCCATTCAAAATGAAGGGGATTTAAAGTTAAATATTCCGAGACGGCATTGGATTGTCTAAATTCTGTATAGCTCTTGGCACAAAATGGAAAAAGAAAATATGCAGCAGCTGTAAACGGAAAAATAAAAAGTCCTCCTACAGACAGGCTGGAAGAAAAGAGGTAAAGTTCTTCAACAGAGATTTACTGTTCGACTTTATGAGCACTGAGGCTGCTGCTCAATAAACCCTTTATCATTGTACTTTTATTGGGAGATTTGATCTGAGCAGACAGATGGGGGTCAGCGTTGAAATTCCGTCTGACTTCGCTGCGGAAACCTCCATTGATCCTGTCTGTGTGACGACGCTCGCTCATGTGGTGAGTAATCGTGGCGCTTCCCCGTAGATTTGTGAGCTCCCACAGCTCGTGCCTGAGCTCCAGTGGGTTGGGGTGGGACATGGAGTCGGATTTAGACATCTCCAACGGCTCTGTCATAATCACGTCAATAGGAATGCGGCGCAGTGCTCTTTCAGTCAGATGTCTGGCCAGAAAATACACGACTCTGAAATGAGCCATCATTATCACTATAGCCACAACTACACAGCACTGTTGGCAAAGAGAAATTCAGTCCCTCGGAGTGGAGGTCGATGTCATATTGATTGATAGGCACCAAATAAGTGGTTCACTCCATTGTTTACAGCTGTAAAACGTTAAATAAGGACTGACTGCTGAGGTTTATGTTTCACAGTATGCTTTAAAAAACTCTTGCAATTGGTTTTTCAGCACAGTTTGTACAGTTTGAGCCAACGAATATCAAATAACAATCTTTTGAGACAGCCTCCTCGCTATTGTAATACTTGTTGGAGGGCCTACTGCATTTATTAGGGCTGGGACGATATGCTTTTGCCCCGATTTTTTCACGATACATGGCTGCCGATTCGATTTGTATCGCGATTTCTAGAAGTATTGCGATTCGATAGTATTGAGGATTGCGATTTCCTTCTTTAACAAAACAAAAGTTGAATAATACACTTCTAGAGACAATATATCATGATGTTTTCTGAGAAGATGAATGCACATCGCATGTCAGTCAGTCAGTCTGACAAGTATTTCATTTGTAAAGAAGAACATAACGTGGCATTTTCTGCTTTCGCTCTGTTTTGCTGGAAACGGACATGATGTAGTCGCTGTGGGTGGTACTGTATAAACACTATAATATTAAGGTCAATCATTGGTTTAAAAAAATTAAACTCACGATTCTAGGGAAAAGAATCAATTCTAAAATCGTTAAAAAATCACGATACATACGATTTCTGTGTGTTTGTGACTTACAATGACTTACAAAGATACATAACAGCTACAAGTGTATGCACTATACAGGATTTACCCTATTATGCTGTATCGACAGGAATAGATAGGTCAAACAGCAAACAGCCAGCCACAAATAGTCTCTGAGTCTTTGAGATTTCACATGAACAACGGTTAAAGTTGCTCAGGCTACCGAAGAATACCAGAATTCCTCCGTTCAATTAGACCTAAGCGATGCACCCCAAGCCTCCATCCTTAACAAACAGCCATACGGGCTCTTCTAGTCTCTCCACTGCGGGCTGTTCCAGTTTAACGGGAGAGAGGAGCGAGAGGGGTAAGGCTGGTGACCGGCCTCTGACGAGCTGTTAGCACCACCATCTTCGGCCAGAGAAGACATTATTTCTCCAGCTTCTTCTTGCGTTGTCACCCCGGCAGGAGGTGTGTTAACTAACAGGGCTTGCAGCAGGTAAATTGGTCGTGCCATTAACGTCATCGCTACACATTTTTTTGGTAAAACCAAAATGTATTGAACTGCCTTGTTTTCTTTTTGCCATAGCTCTATGATGCTTACTGCAGAATGGATTTCAAGGACTTTGCACGCCGATTAATGGCCTCCAACGTTTATATATTCTCTACAAATCTATGAGTTAACATGTACTAAACATGAGTTGAATTTGCACCGCAGCGCCGCCACGACTTGATGCTCATGACAAGAATAGCATGTTTAGGTATCTTTATTGAATTGAATTAGGTTTAAATCGCCGTCATGCATGAATGAATGATATTTTTTGAAATTTTACACATAATAATCCACGATGATCACATTACACAAAACTGAAATTGCACGTCAAAATGACACATTGTCACTATTTTTAGAGACCCCCAAAATTTCAAAAATCACGTTTTCAGGGGAGCCCATGTCTTATTAAGGGGAGCCGAGGTCCCCCTAGCTCCCCCGTAGTTCGCACCCTGCTCATAAGCGTAGAATCTGCCATTTAGAATTATTCAGAATCATTCAGAATACATACGAGCGAGTCGCTCGAATTGCGGCAGCCATGTTGGCCTCCATCTTTAAAATACATTAGCCAAAGAATGCCAGGGAGGGGGAGATTACTCCCGACTGCCGGCAGATTTTAATGCCTGTTGAAGATGGAGGATCACGCCTATTCTCGAGGACATGTAACGGAGTCGCCAAGGAAGTTAAAAAGAGAATTAAAATGACAACGCGAAAGACCAAAGTTGAAAATAAAACATTTTCATAAGTCAATTGGTTATGAAACTACAGATAACTTTTTCTTTCACGTAGCCCAACATCATGCTTCTGGAAATGAAGTTTAATCTGTGTGATTTGGGGTTTCACACATTTATGCATCTTTTACTTCATTTTAGTTAGTTAGATTTTCCTCTGTAAAGCACAAATGGAGACTTGCAAAACATGTTTTTTTTCTTCTTTTTCTTCTATTTTCTACAAGATCAGCCTGATACTGTACAGATGGAGGAGTGTAGTGAATAAGAACTGGATTTAATGACTCACTTGAATTTGCCTTTGATGACTGTGGCCCACTGGTGAAAAAGAAATAAACTTCCGTGATCTGAAGTTAGTAACGATGACACAGTACTATTTAAACCGCCTATCTTCCTCAGTGCTCGGCTGTTAACATCACAGAGTCAGTGGTTTGTAAGGAAATATGGCTCACTTCACCTTCTGCTTCACACATTGCCAGTGTTCTGCATTTTGATTTCCTCTTTGCACTAAAGTTGTGGTTTTCTTATCTGCAGATGTTCAACCCTTCCACAACATATGGATCTGGTCATGGTGTGGGGGTTTGGCCTGGCAGAGGGCTCGACTCTAACGGAAGACACCCATCTGGTTGGACCTTGACCCGAATGGAAACGCTCGCAGAGAAGCTTTTGTCTGCTGCTCTCTTTGATTCGAGGCCGAGAAAGAAAGGAAGTGAGGTTCAGTTTTGGTGAGAGCCACCAAGATTGACGCCTACATTACAGCCTGCTCCTTATTCTTATATAGCATTCCAAAGAATGCACCAATGGATTACTTATATCCTGCCTGCTCTGTTTGGGTACACTTTCACAATATTTGAGGACAGACTTTGAGCAACATTATGAACAAACACCATAATGGCACCTTCAAAGCAAATGCCATTTTGTTTTTACTCCATCACATTATTTTTGGCTTGAAAGCCACCTTGTATGTTAGGTTTTTGTCCTTGCCACTTGGGAAGTGACCTGA
Source organism: Perca fluviatilis (assembly GCF_010015445.1). NCBI lineage: Eukaryota > Metazoa > Chordata > Actinopteri > Perciformes > Percidae > Perca > Perca fluviatilis. The sequence continues at coordinate 6,058,094 of NC_053115.1, read as the reverse complement.
AAGCAATTTTGTTGTTATGATATACTTCATTTAATGCCTCAAGGGGAAGATTCTCTGTGCTCTGTCCTCAGCAGCCCTGGAGCAGGTACAGTCTAAGGATCAGGGCTCAAGGATACCTTGGGACAAAGAGCCAGAGGTGGAAAGCATACCAAAATATCCTACTTTAATGGTATTTTACTCAATTTACTGTCATTGTAAAAGTTGAGTATAAGCAACAAATAGCTCCTTAAGCCCTGAATTATAATAAGGTGGTGAATCATTTTACACAGAAACTGGTGAGAAAGAAAGAATCACCTTTTTTTAGGGACCAGGAAGTTCCGACATGCCAATGATGTTGTTAATATCCTGAATGAAGAAGCTGTGCTCAATAGCAGGAATTTCATATATGCTAATGTTACTTCTTTTTCCTTATATGAGGGAGGCTTCTGTAGGCCTACTCTCAACTCAATTTATACTTTTTATTGATTGATGAAATAACAATGTTACACATTGTTTGTTTGAACACACTACACACAGGCCTCAAATACACACTGCCACCCCCACTGCTACTTACAGCTGTAATCGGGCCTTAAAAGTTCAGCCCGACAAGGCACGAGCCCGACAGAAGTCGGCCCGAGCCCGAGAAGTACATTTTGATTGACAGCTTTTTAAAAGCCCGAACCCGCTTACAGCCCGACATTATTCAAATGCGTGCACGCACACAGCTCTTTTGCCTTTTGTCAAGAATTAGTCATGTATACATTATATATCATTTATTCATGACTAACGTAGGCTATACCAGCCTCCGTTTCACCTCCTCAGCATCCATTTCCGCGCTAAACGCATCACCCATCCAGCACTTAATGTCTTTCAGGCAGTGAAAAGGGGACTTTAAAGGGTTGGTATCACCTGTTTTTAGAGCCAGGTACAGCTGTGTGTCATCAGCATAACAATGATAACATATGTTTGTTAAGAATAAAGCCCAATGGGAGCATGTACAAAGAGAATAAAATTGGCCCTAAATTTGCCAGTATCTACCTTTTTTGTTGTTGTTGGTAATATGTATAAATGATCAGTGATGACAGAGGAAAGCAGCCATTGCTTAAAACTTATACAGTAGATGGCGCATTAGTGGCCTGCTAACCAGCCTCTGGAGGATGACATGATTGAAAGCTGTTGTCAATATAAGGGCTCCCTCATGTCATGTGTCACTGCACTGTGGATGCTTCCTCTACTATGAACACACACTCCTCTGGACATCTCAATCAATAGTCTGCCGTCTCAGATCCATACACACTTCCTGTTATTTGGCAGTGTAGAAAGCAACTGAAGATCTGAATCTTGCATGTGTCTGTAAATACATGTGTACCGTTTATATGTTGATGAATAGCATTAATAAAGGAAACAGAGCAGCCAGAACATAAGATAACTTTAACAATTTTATTTGTGAAAAACTACAAGCAAAATTCATAAATAGACGTTTCTATTTGAAGCGGAGGAAAAATGATCAGGTTAGCCTATAAGCGCAAAGTCGTGCACATGCCAGAAACATGTATTATTTTAACATTATAAGCTAGACAAGAAGCTGTGATCCGCTGAAAATGCTGCGTACATTTCCACACCAGAAACATAATGTGACCATTTCACAAGGGGAAACAATGACACATCAGCTATAAGTTAAAATAAAATAAAAAATAAAATTAAAAAAATGGATTAAACAGAAAATGGATTATTGTAATGTCCCTAACATTTCTTTTTTTTTTTTTTTACTTTTTTCTTTTTTTAAACCGAGCAATAACTTCAAAAGCATTGTACAAGACATTGTTATAGGAAGAAATGAGTTTGTATAATACACTTAATTGGAAATTCACGATTAAGGTTATACAGTCAGTAAACAAGCCTTCTATATTTGGGTCTCTGACAAACAAAGCTAAAAAATGTAACCATCTTTACACAGTAAATTAAGGTTACTGGTCGCACACAAGAACAGAACTGCTTGCGCGGAAAGGAAACAGGAAACAAAGGACTTCAGCTCCAATGCCATCATTCATAGTGTTTGCTTTTGCACCTTTTTAAAATTCTATATACAAGCAATAATTCATATACTCAGCAAATGGCCATTTGTCAATAATTTAACAATGAATCCTTTCTGTTGGAGTACTCCATCAAGTGAACGTGGTTGCAGATAAGGCATGTAAAATGATGGCTTTTTAGGCCCATTTCTAATAGTTCGCATTACAAAGCAGGGTTTTTTTTCTCAGTAAAAATTAGACAAACAATATTCCCCTCTGATCCAACGGTCCCATTTTTTAGTTCTATTCACATTGCTATTCCTCCCTTTGAACACTGATTCCATATCTGTATGCAATAAAGTACATAATTACATATTAACCACAGCTTAAGAGCAGAAAAATCTCATAAACGGATATCCCTTGGACTTCACACATTGCTTACGGCACATGATTATCATCCCTACGTGTGAATCTGCAAAGCTTTAACTCAACACGGATCAAATCCTGACCCTCCGATCCTAGTAGGACAGATTTAGTTTTTTGGGACTTGTTAACCTCACCTAACCTGGTTTTAGTTGCTCTGGAAGCAGCTCACTTGGTGAGTTGGGGCCTTTGTTAGAGGAGCTACATGTACTGTGGTAGTCCAGCAGAGTGAAGAAGGGGGGGGGGGGGCTTACTAAGGCCAAAGGCTTCGACCCAGCAGACCTAGAGCTCTTTTCAGCAACCACCCACACCCAGCCCGCTTCTCATCGCCTGCACAACGAGGCAAGATCCACCAGTGGGTGTAGAGCCGGTAGCGTTCTTCGACTCGGCTCACAGCATTGACAGTTCTCTGCCCCAATTTAGCCGTGCACAGAGACAAGTGGACAATAAGAACACCATTTACATGGATTATATTAGTCTTTATTTAAACTGTTATTCATCTCACACATTAGATAATTGCATTTCAAATTGTTATGTATCTGTCTATGTATCATGTCATTATGAAATTCCTTTGGTCCTTCAATAAATAAAACTAAGATATCATATACACATTTATTCTTTTTACAATTTCATACAGTTAAAGAAAATTATGTTGGTCTAGTATCAGCTAAGGTGAAAGTGAATTAAAACCATTAAATAAGCCTTGCTGTTCTAAAAATTGAAAGAGCAATTGTGTTATATTAACTACTGCAATATTATTTTGCCTTCAATGACAGGAGTCTTAAATTCATTTAAAAAAAACTAAGCTTTAACTGAATTGTCAATCTTTGTGAATTCCTCATGTCTTTGCACTTGTTTTCTGGGATATCAGGCTGAGAGAAAGAAGATTCAATGTTGTCTTCAGAACCACAACGAAAGAAAAAGGAAATCGATTTACAACAGCTTGACACAACAGGTCTATTTTACAGTTCGATATGGTTTTACCAAGTGGAACTGCATGTAACCATCCTTCAGTCACCACAGAACAAACTCTGGCTGAGGAGCTGAGAGAACAGCTCTAGCTTCAGCCAGAAAACTCAATATCCAAGTACGGAATGCAGAAAATATCAACAGCTTTTAGTGTTTTACACAACAGCCTACACTGTACAGTTAAGGACATAAGATACTGTATAAGAGATCTGCTATAGCATACTAAATCATAGACAGTCTAGTTGAAAAAGTCAGGTGTCTGAACCTCAGGTGACCCTTCTTCTGATGCACATTGACCTGTACAGAACAAGATGGACCTGATGGAGGTCCTGACAGTGTTCAGAGTAAGACAGTGTTATTGTGAATGAGAATTTGATTTATCAGCAATCTGTCACATTGAATGAATGGGAAATCCCAGATCTGCAAAACCGCTTCACAGTGTATCTAGCACCAGTGTGTGTGTGTGTGTGTGTGTGTGTGTGTGTGTGTGTGTGTGTGTGTGTGCGCGCGTCTCGAGTCTTGTCCTATCATCTTTAAACTGTAATAAAAACACTGAAGGAATGATTGATCGGCAGGGCTACACAGCAAAAGCTTCAACATAAAAAGTAGAATATCAAAGTATACAGGTGCAACAGGTAATAAATAAGGGTAATAATAGTTTAAAGTTATTGAAATGATGGTTATTGTGCCCAGCGGAAAATTCTTCTTTACAAAAAACAAAACAAATGTCGACTTGGCCTCACATCCACATACAAATATAAAACAATACATACAAGTGTCTGGATGCTACCGCAGGGGGAGGTTGTGGGGGTTATTCCTTGCAGCCCAGCTCTCCTCGCCTGTGCCACGGGTGCAACCACGAGGGGAGTTCCCCCCCCCCCAGAAGGGCTTTTGTTTTCTGGCAGGCGCACCACATTGTTCCTCTCAGGCATCCAGCTCCTCTCAGCATTCAGGGGTGGTCGTGGAATGGAGGAAGGGCGGCGATGGGAAAGGTGAAATCTCTCCCCCTATGGGATCCATAGTGTCCAGAAACGTGGGGGGGTGGGGGGGGTGGAGAAAAAAAAGGAGGGGGGAGGAGGGGAAGATGAAGCGGGGTGAGGACAGGAGGAAAGGGACAGGACCTCAGAACGACTCGTCGTGCCCCACTGAGAGATCCCCTTTAGGTGTGGAGGCCCGCGACGAGCCCTTGTCCATGCTCTCGGAGCCGGAGCTCTGGTGCTGTTGTTCGGAGCCCGCGCTGGACGTGATGGTGGACGAGGACGTGGAGGAGGAGCGGGTCTTCTCCTTAAAGTCTGTTATGATCACGGTCACGTTCCCTACAGTGATGGCCAACTGCTGGGCGGTGCTCCGGTCAATGTTCTTCAGTTTGGGCCTTATGGGGGCACAGACAGAAAGAAACTAGACGTAAATAACCAGAAGTGGCAACCACAATATGCGTGTCTCAGCAACAACAAGGGGGAGGCTGCCAGCACTGTGGGGGCGGTTACACTAAATTGCTCAATTCATCGGGTGACACATGAACAGTCAGAACAAGTGTATATAAAGTGAGAGTGGGTGTTTAGTGTAAAAGATCATTTGTGAATCATTTGAGGTTTCCCACTAGCCTTGTGCTGCATGACTTTCTCTAAAAAGAAGTGCTGTGTAGTCGTAGATGTGAAACCATGTGTTCTGCCAAGAGACGCAGAGGATGAGAGAGTGCTACTCACCTGGAAATGTGAGAGTTCTTGTTGGTCTTGGTTGCCGATTTGCCAGACTGTATGTGTTTGTGTCACTGGGTGGGCTCTGATGGGTGTCTGATTTGGGTCTAGAGGAAAACAGATGTACACCACCAGTGAGGACAATGCCAGCACAACAAATCATCCGCCAAGTCACACATGCCGTTCGATGCGTCACACTGACCTGGGGGGGGGGGGGGGGGGGGGTCTGTGCTGCGGGGGGGACGTTTCCGTCGGGTTTGTCTTTGACTGGCTGCTGTTCATTGTCGCTCTTTTCCTTCTCAGGAGGTTCTCCCTCTGGGCTCGCTATCTCCGGACGCTCAACCTCTGGGCGTCCCTCGCCGTTGGCGCGCTCTCCTTCGCCGTCCGGGCGCTCCTTGTCTGTGCGCTCGCTCCTCTCCCTTCGCTCCTTCTTAGGCGGGGGAGGCATCGGGTACTGCTGAGCCACCTGCTGGGCAACCAGCTGGGAGTTGATCCTGGGTTTCCTGTGGAGGAGATCCAAGGCACAAAGATGGATTAGCCTCGTAGTGGAGCTGCGAGTTGACTCTGGCGACGCACCAACACAGTCGCACTCTGGCTGACAAAGAGAGCCGACTGAACCTACAGGCCGGCGAGGGAAAGGGGTTGCTGCAGCGGTAGGTTCACGCAGCTGCTTCCTGGTGGAGCAGCTTTGTTTTGAGGGATAATCTCATTAGTTTACGGCTGTAATAAAACGAATGCACAGGATCACAAGGTGGGACATTTGCAGCACGTCACTTAAGTCCTCTAATCTGATTACTGCGGGGTTGGCCCCATTTGTCACAGACTGAGATTCAGTTGGACATGGTGTAGCTGCTCCGCTCGCTGAGCTCACCAGCAACCACAGAGTTGCTCTGTCACCTTTTGGACTCATTTTCAAACACATACATAAACACAAGCCTTAACAATCTCTTCTTGTTTTAATCGTTCTCATTTAGCAAAAACAATAAAAGCCAGGAAGATAAATGTCACATGCAACTTTTAAAGTATCCCAATGAGTTCCTAAAAGAGGCGGTTCACATAAAACCATCCTATTCTGAAAACATCTTTTCCACTGTGGTGCATCACCACTGAACTGTTACAAACATGCATGCAGCAAGAGCAGCGTCTTGCCCCATCAGCTGTGCAGATGAACAGGGCCTGAAATTGTGAGGCAAACTGCTAACCCACAGTCAGACTGCCTGAGCCGACACAGACACACCTGCAGCATAATGGACACCAGCTGGCTACATCTGGGGGGGGGAAGGAGGGAGAAGAGGACCTGAGGGGATAGGGAAGGATGACTGCAGCCTTCCAGAGCCTTCGACTCAGCCGAGACCAAACTGCAGCCAGCAACATGGATAATCACAGGCCAGCACTGGGCAAGCAAAGTGAGGAGTAAACCACAAGTACGCTCACACAGGCAAACACACACACAAAGCTTAGCGTGCAAACAAACAGCCTGGCACAGCCCGATGGCTGCTTAGGAGGCCTTTCAACAGGAACACAGCATCAAGTTATACTAGCTCGCTGTGTATACCCAACCCTTCCAAACACAATTCTAGTCTTGGCAGGAAGAGTTTTTGTATCCCAGCAGGGGAGAGGAGGTCCCTTAAACCTTCGGACTGCTTTAGAAGATCTGTGGTCAAGTAGGGGAATCTTGGAAGTTGTAGAAACTGTCAGTCTAAGCATCAGGCCGGATAAACAAGTGTTACTGCTGGAAAATGAAGCTCTCACAGTGTAAACACGTTTTCAGCTTTGATTTAGGAAAGGTCTAAGGGCAAATGCATGTGGCAAAAACAGAAGAAGTTCAATAGTGCAGTGTTCCCGTAAATTGATTTATTTGTGGCGGCTGCCATATTATCAAAGTGGACCTCCACATATTGTTTTTTTTAAATATATAAAAATTTGTAAAATCTTATTTCATTGTATAGCTACGAACAGTACATTGATTCCCTCCTTGTCCCTTTGTCTCTCACTTTGTTTGTGGACCCGTCTGTGAATAGCCCCCGCGGCAGCCTCCTCTTTGTGCACGACTGCTTGACCCCAGTAAGCCGCTGGCTTTAGCGTATATCAACAAGCTCACCTGGACCTCCCAAACTGCAACTAAGTCTGTTTATCTGCTATCGTTTTTCACATAGAGCCTCACAGTAGCGCTTGTTACAGCGGACCTCTAAAAACGTCAGCTAAGTTAACTTTAACCAGCCCAGTTTTATTTCAAAACTGGCCATGGCAGAGAGAAACAGACTTGACTCAACCTACTTACTGTTTGGGATTTCTAGATGAGCTCACAGAAGACATTACTGCAGCGGCGTGGTGAAGTCAGGCTTCGGAGCAGCCGGACGTGGGTCCAAAAGACTGACGTATCCTCTAGATTACATGTAAATCACGCTCGCCTTGCGCCCTCCCCTCAAAAGTGACAGAAATTTTATTTAAAACTGTAAAAAAAGAGTGTCATAAAGAAAAACAATCAGAACACCCCCCAATGCTCAACATATTAAACCACCACAAATTGACTCTAATTCTGTGGTAACCACGGTAGTGTGTCAGACTGAGGACGCTGATTTCAGTGGCTTGCTGTGGAGGGTGGTTTTTAGACAGCTGTTTAAGTGGTTAGCCTCCGTTTCAATTTGGCAACATTATTATTATTTATTTATATATATATATATATATATATATATATATACACATTTTGCCAGTCCAGTTACACTTTTTTTCTGCACTTCCGTGTCACAGTTGACACTGTACTCAGTCCCTCTGTGTCTTAGTAGCCAAGAACTTACAAACTAACAAATCGTATGCAACTTTTTTTTCTCTACAGCTCCATCAAGCTCATTTAGTGTCCGCCTCTTGCGATCTATTATAGAGGGGGGCATTTCCTTGAGGAGGGGGTGGGGGCCTGCAGCCGATCAGAAGGCAATCAATCGGGGCATAATAGAGCATCATGTCATTATGTTTGCACTACACTCCATCAATACAGCACGTGATGGATGCTGAGGAGCCATGGGCCGTTGATGCAGTATCCATTAGCTGCCTTGGTTCTCTGAAGCCTGTAGGTGAGAATTAAAAGGGTAACACAGGAGTGCATTTTTCCCCCATCCCATTCTAGCTTCATAACTGCCAACCCTGTCCTGTTCCCATCAAATTGATCCCAATTCCATTTCAATCTAGATTAGTTACTTCCAAGATTTTACCTGCCAATTTAACTCTGGCCACCCCAGTGGTTGTAAATTCTGCCAAAAACACATTTATTTATTTATTTTAACGCCAAATCTATTGTGCCTTCAATCAACAACTGCTTTGATGCGTTTATACCATATATGTGCACGGTATGCGCTAAGGCTGCACAATTAATCGCAATTTTATCGAAATCGCAATATGGACTAGTGCAATATCCAAATCGCAAGGGGGGCGCAATATTTGTTTAAAGGCAAAATATGTGCCAAACCATTCTAAAATAAAGTATTGTGGTGCTGCACAGACATCCTGGCCTACAAATCGTATCCTACAGACTGCAGGAAAAAAATCTTTGTTTGGTACAGATCCTCGCAAAAAAATGAGAATAATGATACAAAAATGATCATTCCCTCCAATATTGTGAATCATATCGCAATCGCAATATCAGTCGAAAATAATCGCAATTAGATATTTTCCTAATATCGTGCTGCCCTAGTATGCGCGGCACTCAAGTGTGGAGACAATGGGTGACTGTGTAATGTCAATATTAAAACCACAATTATTGACTCTAAAAAAAACTCTCAAATCAACAGTGAAAACACCCTGAACTGAGACATTTCCCATAATACTTTTCCCGTTTGAACTTTTCTTTTTCATTCAGAACACAAAAAAAAAAAAAAAAGACTTTACTTGCAAAACGTATTGCGCAAAATAATCGTTTTTGTGATCTTTAGGAGCCAAAATCATCCAAAATTTGATTAATTGCACAGCCCAAACTAGTAGTATCGAAAACTTTCAAATGATAACCAGTCCTAGAAATAAACACAGTTGTTTGTCACTGATGACTTAAATAATATAATAACTTGAAAAATGGCAAAGAGAACGGCATTCTTTAATAAAAGGCCTAGGACAGAGGAGGAAAGAGAGAGGTGACAGACTATAATATGCTATTTTAGGACAGTAACTCAGTATGGGAAAGCTTATGGTGGCGCCTGCAACTCAGCTAGTCAAGTCGCAGAGGCTGGTTTTAGAACGCAAGGGACAGGTCATCTGTTTCAACAGCCAATAGCGAAGTCATCTTGTAAAGTCAGCTACAAACAAAATGATCCATAATCCTTTTTATTCCGATTCATCACTGGAAATGCAAGACGCAACAAATGATATATCCAGCTACAAAAAGCCTGGAAGTTGTAAGTTAGAACGGAAGTACAAAGAGTCGTTAGGAACAGCCTAATAAGTGAAAATGAACTTAATTCTGTTTTTGTTCTTTTTCATATTTAACAGGAAGCACAGAGCAAGTGGCTTTGACCCAGCATGGCCCTCATGAACACGCCTGATTGGATTTGGTGAGAAAACACAATCCCTCACATCATGTTGTATTGTAAAGCAACCACTCTAAAAAAGGTATGCACACAAACTGTGTATGCCATGCACATTTTCCAGCCTTCGCTACCTTTGTTTAAAAAATAAATAAATAAATAGATAGAGGGAAAACTCTGACCTACCAATGTGATTATCAGAGCTCCAATTCATAGTACTAAATAAGTAACTACGCTCAGCAATGTTTTAGATGCTTATGTGATTAAGTTGGGCAGTGATCATGTTGAGTTTACAGCTCACCTCCTCACCTGTGCTGACACAAATTTGCAATTATAAAATCCTGTCAACTTCTGAGCCTTGGTTTTCCTTGTCCCATTCCTATTCCTTTTTCAATGACACAATGCACCCTACCCCATGGGAATCTTGTGGGTCATTCAAGTACCTTCCGATTCCTGATACGATGTCAACTTCTGGTGGGAAATCATCAACACTAGTACAGTGCCCGTTCAAAATGTGCCTTGTTTGGAACGGGCCGATTGCTTGGCCTGTGGCATTGCTTCTTGCAGGGATTCTCCAGAACCAAATTGTATCCCAAAATTACTTACAGAAGGACCCCAAAGCACAAAATATGCAACCAGCCTGCTACTGACTTACAGTGTACTTCTACTTCACAGGAAGGAATTGTAGCCTACTGCTACATTTACCTGACAGAGAGCATTGCAGATTCAGAATTTAATCGCAAAATATCAATTAAAATCTGGAGGAATCAGACATTGCCTCATGGATGAGAGCCAATCAGCAAGAAGCCGCGTTCCTCAACCACCAGAACTGGACCGAGTACAGAGACGGATTCACAGTACACAGGGTGAGTCTAGGGAAGACAGAGAAAGGCTGCTATCTCTGCCCGGTCACCTCTGAGATAGGTCTGGCAATGCGAGACCTATCTGCACAGCGGATTTTTCCTCAACCTTTTTCAACGTAACAGTTGCGATGTTCCTGTAAGCTATCTGCTCGTGCTCCAGGAAAGTCAAGAAAAGTTTGGTTGGTATATCCAGCAATCACATAACGTCGGAGCAGCAAAAAGTGAACTGCGGTCAGAGCATGTCAACAGACTGCTGCGTCTGCGTGCGACGTCTTTTGCGCTGCAGGTTGGGTTTTTTTGGTGTAAATTTTTTCCACAACCTTGTTTGGCCATTTGGTTTTATTCAATTTTTTTAATATCCAAAATCCAATGCTGTGAAAACAGCTCAAAATTCCAAACCCCAAGTTCATTGGGTACCCAGGAAACCAAGTGTGAAGTAGATTGAACGGTTCATGAGATATATCAGACAGACAGACAGACAGACACGCTTCCCAATTTATTAGATAGATGCCAATGAGCAGCTTGAGCTACATGACAAAAATGCCGCGAGCAAAGCTACAATGTAGAAATGCTCTCACAGACATATATGCCTTATGAAGAAATATTTGTCCCTGACCCAGAGTCATGAGTAAACAGATTGTGAATGCAGACAGCATCCAACAGGTCTATAAATCATTTTGTTTGGCAGTGAGAGCTGTTAGCCAAGGAGGTGGTGATTGATTGACTGATAAGCTCCACGCCTCTTTTGCCTGTTGCGGAATTAAATCCCCGTTCAGAGCCTGAGATTTGTGTCAGCAGCAGCAGTGGTGGCAGAAGCAGCCCCGGTAGTTAAGCAGTGATTCAGTGCCAGCTGTAAGTCAGCCATGAATTGCTGCTGGCATGATAGAGCCACAGCGCTCTTTGCCCTATTATTTATTTACTGACCACACATCATGGCTTTGCACAGCAATGCTCTGTGGCTGCATGACACCATGTGTACGTGTGTTACTTGTATTTATTAAATAGCCTAGTGGTGGCCCTGAACAGCTGGAAAAAGTCTCCCTCTGCTTAAAATTATACTTCAGTGAGGTTTATAGTTTGTCGTGAGTGAGTCCCCGGGACCCAAATATGGTCATTTGAGTGGGGTCCCCAATAAAAATGTGTGTTTTTTGACAAATTGTAATGTTAAACTTGTGTTTGATGTTATATGGTTATAATTATGGCTGTATTCATGCATGTTGAAAATGTATCTGAAAATTAAAACCAGAAATCTGTCATTTCTCGTGTTGAGTACAGAAAGCTTCAAAATCATCTACCAGTATCAAGTAAATCAAATGTCATATAAATGACAAAAAATAAAATGAGGGGGCACCTGGGTAGCTCACATGGTTAAGCATGCGCCCCATATACATAGGCTCAATCCTTGTCGCAGCAGCCGTGGGTTCGAGTCCAACCTATGGCCCTTTGCTGCATGTCATTTCCCATTTCCTATCTAAAGCTGTCGTCTAATAAAGGCCTAAAAAAAAATGCTTTAAAAATAAATTTAAAAAATTAGTTTAGTGTTTAAAGTGTAATGTTTATTGTCATACTCATCGTACGCAGTTGCTTCCCCTTCTGGTCTCTCACACATCCAGAATCTAAAAAGAACTTTAAAAGTATGATTCAATCCGTACAACTTTAAATAAGCTTCGGTATAAATTTAATAGTTCAACATTTGGAGAAATTGCTTATTCTCTTTCTTTCTGAGAAAAGCAAAACGAAGCGGCTTGTCACTTGAATGAGAATAGCTGGTCCACGTTAAAGTTTAGTCCACCTTAAAGTTAGTGAGCCTGGGCCGAGGTTGTGCTAACTTTGGGGCTAAACCCCTTCACTTTAATAAGCAGGTGGCGAGCAAGACACGGGAAACTGGCTTTGGTCTTGAGGAGTTATAGCATTTATTCACCCACAAATAGCCTAAACTGTACACATACTGCACTGCTACGTTCACAGCTACAGTATAATGTTATGTTTTTAAAGTGCTTTATAATTTTTTTTATCATCATCATCATCATCATCATCATCATCATCATCGTCATCATCATTATTATTATTATTATTATTATTATTATTATTATTAGTAATACTAGAAACCGCCCCTGATCTTGCTAGTTAATCGATCGTGGATGGCGTTGTTCTCTCGGATGGATGGAAATAAAGATAAAAAAGCTTAAATGGGTCGCCAAATATACTTTGGCGGCAGTTAATATACCTGGGCAGTCTTGTGTGAGGAGAGACGCAGCTTACCTAGTAACATCACATTTTCATATTTAAAATTAATTACAGTTCATATTTACATAAACTGTCCACATTGTTGAGCATAGAATGTACCAATTAAATTACAACATTGCTGAACATTACTCTGCAACTGAACCATCTTATTTTGCAAACATCCAAATAAAATATGACAGATCGGTTTTTCACAAGAGATACTGGAAATGATCCTGGGAGCAGGACCAGGAGTGAACGCCAGGGTCCAATTGCAGAGATAGCTTCAACCTCCCACTGCTGCCAATATATTCCTGGGGATTCAGTGTGAGTGAGAGTGTCAAGTGTGTAAAGCCTGCTGTCGAATCATTTCCCACTGTGAGGGCTTACAGCTTATTACCTCCCCCTTCGCACAACAATAGGCCATGATTGACAGCTCCTCCTATGCTTGGCCCTAAATTCCACCATCTGTGGGAGAGAGGAGTGGGGAGACTCCCACCACGGGATGCCCCGAAATAACTATCATCATGCTTAAAAGCTCCTAATTCAGTCAGACTGACACCCATAGTTAGACTGCTCCTCTCAGCCTGAACCATCCCAGAGACAGACACATACACACCTCTGCTCAGCTGGTGCTCTCGCTGGCCAGGAGCAGCCGATACTGCAAGCCAAGGGCAAAAACTGAAGCTGCCGTTTCGGAGGGAACTCTTTCTAGAGAAACCAAAAAAACAATGTGCCAGAGCACTTCATGGAGAGACCGAGTAATGAAGAGAGTGAGCAAGCGATGGAGAGTGTGATAGAGAGAGAGAGACGCGCAGGAAAGCCCTCATTAACACAGCTCTTTTATTTGAAGTGCTGTGTGGAGGACAAGCAATTATTTTCTGCCAGGCTGAGTGAATGCAGTGGCAGACAGCTGAGCGAAGAGGGGAGAGAGAGAGAGAGAGAGAGAGACAGCCAACAGACGACGGCATTCTTCGACCATGAACAGCCCACTAAAGAGCCCAGCAAATTAACATCACCCACTCTCTCATTCAGACTTTAGTAAATAACAGCAGCTACACAGTACCAACGTGGGCTCCTTGTCCTTGATGTACAAAGTTGTTCAAACATCGTCTATTCATATGCATTCAGCAGTGACCTGGTTTCCCCCCCACATAGGAATGAAGAGACCATCACAGCCTCAGCCTGGAGCAGATCTCTCAGATCCAGCACGCGACAATGCCACAGGGCTTTATTTTGATCAGAGCACCTCCCTATGACGTGCTGGCAACCATGATCATAATGTAGGAACCTGTGATGCTCTCCCCTTTCCTCTATCAGTATGGAGGGTGATGGAGCAGAGCACAGAGCTGTCTGTGCTGCTTCAAATTATATATATATATATATATATATATATATATATATATATATATATATATATATATATATATATATATATATATATATATATACATATATATATGCATATGCATACATATATATATATACACACATATATATATACACACATATATATATACACATATATAATACATACATACATACATACATACATACATACATACATACATACATACATACATACATATATATATATATATATATAGTGTGTACATACATACACACACTCTATTGTTGAATGTTGGACAATCTTTCCATAGAGACTTGAGGTATGTCTGAGAAGAGCACTGCATGGCTGCTGCCTGGCAACATTTTTCTTGAAACAAAAAGAAGCCGTATGCATGTGTTAGATGACTTGAGACAAGAGAAAGTCATTGTTTAAATAAAATTGCCAAAAATCCACTGCTTCTGGTTTCACAAATGTGAATATTTGCTGGCTTTCTTGGTCCCCTATAATAATAATAATAATAATAATAATAATAATAATAATAATAATAATAATAATAATAGGGTTTTGGACTGTTGAACGGACAAAAGCAATTTAAATATGTCCACTTGGAGTTGGCATTATCAATAATTATTGTCTCCATTAATTGATTAGCCATCGACAGAAAAACAATGTCAGAATATCGTGAAATATGTCAATCCCAACTTACTAGAGCCCAGTCTTCAAATGTTTTGTCCAACCAAGACATTCAATTCGCGGTTAAAAATAGAACAGCAAATCTTCCCACTTTTTGAAGTTGAAAGCAGCAAATATTAAAATCTTTCCTTGATAAATGACTTGTTATTGACAATTCATTTTATCCCAACAACTAATACATTCATTGTTTCAGCACTAACAGTATTATTTGTATTTTAGACCTGAATCTCGAGATGTCTAGGGAAATTAGCTTCAGATGACAGTCAAAAGATTGAGACATCAATCTTAAACAGAATGTTTTCATAAATGCATCCATCCTAGTCAGTGAACATATACAAACAAACCTATTCATTTATTTATTGGGATGTTAAAAGTGCTGCACTTGAAATACAGAACAAAACTCAGTCTGGCCTGGGATTGCCTTCACATGGCTCTAACAAGAGTTTGAGTGACATTAAGAGTCTGGGCTGCACGCGGCTTTCGCCTCCGACATGCCAAGCAAACATAGGAGGTGGCTGAGTCGGCAACAGTGATCCTAACTGGCTAGCTAATTGCTGCCACTCTGCACTGTGCAATTCCCGGGCCAGACTTCCATGGGAGATCGGTGCACATACGGAGGTTAGTGCTGATCAGTTTGAGTAACTTTAACCGCCCCAACCGGGATTGGTTAGGTTTTGGCATGAGGGGTGAGATTGGTTAGGGTAAGAATACTAGGGTAAGCCAATCAGAGGCAGAGTGAGGCAGAGTAAGGCAGAGTAGGGCGGGACATTCCTTCGGCATCCTAGGAAACACAAATTTGCGACCGGGACACAAGCATTATCAGAGGGTGACCGCTGTATGAGCACCACGGTCCCGCAGAAGCCCGGCCTAGGCAGCACGCAGTGCAGAGCGGGGCGGTCCAACAGTTTCAAAGGGAGGGACTCACATGCACGTGTAGCCGGAACGGCGACCAAAACAAATAACAGAGAAGCTTGGATGACAACACACACGGAGGAAGTGTGACTTTGTTGTCTGCTCAGAACGCTATTACTCCACTATGTCTTTACACAGGAATGCTTGTTTACTGGTATAATAATGTTCTGAATGTGGAGTACAGGACCTTTAAATTGAAAAATGACAAACAGCACCGGTCTGTGGGACTTGTGTTCCCTGTGAGGAAGTTCTTGATCAGTCTGAGCCTGAGGTGACTGGAGCAGTATTGTCACCTCCAGCCATCCATGGGTGAAGTAATCTGTGCGAGTCAGTGTGTTGTGGAGGTTGAATGAGGATAGCACCTGAAGAGCAGCCTGGGGCTATAGCGCTTCTCGATTCATTCCCACTGGCCACCAGAGGCATTAGGCATTCATCCCTTCCAGTCAGGACTTTCAGGGCTTAATGTTCCCGTCACTTCCCTCCCTCTAACCCATCCACCTTATGCCGTTTTTCCATTACATGGTACCTGCTCGACTCGACTTTTTTTGGTTTTCCAAAAAAAAGTCCCTGGTACCTGCCAACATGTACTTTTTTTAGAATCACCTCTGTCGAGGTTCCAAGCGAGCTGAGGCGATACCAAAAGGTGACGTGAAAACCTGCAGACTACCGATTGGTCGGAGAGAATCGTCACTAATCACTGCGTCATCATTGCTAGCGACAGACGGGGGTGTCCCGATCAAACACGCCGTTTTTAAATAGTTTAGCCAGCAGTGTTTTTTTTTTTGCTGCCTCCAGCTTCTCCTCGAACAGCAAACAAAAGCTCCAAAGTAATGACATTTAGTTGCCACGGTAATGACTACTGACAATACTGGACAGAAAGGAAAGAAATTCAAGGAAATCTATCAAAGATATCTCTCAACTTTCTTTGTAACAACTGTAAACCTTATGGACCCTGCTGGCTCCTGGCTGTCTGGTTTTCTGCTTCTCCTAACAGGCTAAAGCAGTCGAACCGTCTGAGTTTAGGTGCGTTTTGGGAGACAGACATAAGCAAGAAGAAAAGGAGGTCTATGGCAGAGGAATTAAAAGAGGAAATGTCTAAGTTTGTGTCCGCTTATGTGTAAAAGACAATTCATCTTCACACTCTCAACTCTTTTCTTTCCCTGACTGACCTTTCAGGGTACAAACTGCCTGGCATTAGGCAGATTGACAGCGAGTCATTGCAAAGGCACTAAGCACATGTGAGCTCCTTCTATCAGCAGCACTGTGTCACATTGCTCTGTATCACTCATTTGTTTTCCTCCTCTCTACTGCCTCTCCATCATTCTCTCGTTGTCGTCTTCCCTGCTTGTCCCCCCCCCCCAAATCCTGCTGGCTCTAAGTAGGTCGTCCTCACCTCTCTTCACTCTCTCTCTCTCCTGCTGTTTGCCTCTGGTGTGCGTGAGTTATCTGTCAAGTAGACCCGGTCACCCCATCTTGCTGCTGTCCTATCATCTTCTTGCCCATTTGCTATTGTATAAACAGAGTCTGGTTTGAATTTGCAGAAGTGCCTTAGGGGACACTGCACCTTCACAGCAGACTCTCGTGTTCTACACAAGGGAAACAACATCAAGCAAGCAAACACAACCATCGAGTGAGGACACCTGACACCAAGAGGTCGAATATAAAGTCACTATTGTAGCCACGATTTAAATCCACCAAACTTTTCAGCTATTTGGTCTGTACCTTCACCATAACGCTCAGACACACCACAGCTCAACAGGATCACATTCGTTAACTCCAACAATTACTTCACAACAAGAGAGAGTGGTCAATTCTGGTTCACTCTCAATGTGTAGCGAATGACATGTCAAATGGTGCTGTTCTTTCCCCATGCACGGACGGTGGTGCTGGTAGAAACAGAAGAGGCTGTCCAGTCTAGCTCTCTCCCTCCCTGGATAATGATGAGCTTTAGCCCCTGGAGACTCTTGGCTGAGTGAGCACAACCCCCTATGCAGCCATCCATACCCTCCTCCCTTCAACACACACACACACACACACACACACACACACACACACACACACACACACACACACACACACACACACACACACACACACACACACACACACACACACACACACACACACACACACACACACACACACACTTTCTGTCCCTTCATAGCGCCGTTTCTTTCTGTGTCCTCTCTTGTCCTCTTCTTCACTTTACTCCTAGGCTAGCTGCGACTCCACACTTAACTCCCTCTCTCCTTGTCCTCACATGCCTCTTTCTGTACTTTCCCGAGACTCCTTACTCCCTCACCGTCACACTCATTCGCCTCATCTTTTTGTGAGGGGAGGAGCCCCGATTCAACAGCTCTCTCAACATTTCTCTGTTTTGTCAGATTGCCAAATTGGCTACTGTATTTAATCACTCACACTGCCAAATCCCATGAAGTAATTAAGAACTTTTAAATCCGGCAATTAACATGTAAAGATTAGGGCAAACCGCTCGTGCTTAGGGTTTTAGTGCAGATGCTGATAATGCTGGATAAGAAAAAGCAGTTTCCTCTGAGAGGTGCTGCTGTGGGGGCAGGGGGGTGGGAAAGAAAGTGCAGATATGAATTGAGCGCCAGCATGTCCCTCTTATGTAATTCCATTATCCTAGACAATTTGTCTTAATGTGACAGTGGTAGAATCCACAGATTATAATGACTCTATTCCATCATGGTAAAAGACAGAATGGCACACACTGAGACACACAAACGCAGACACACACTGCAATCATTGTCCAATAATTGTGCAGTCTCAACACTTACACAAAAGGGAGGCATGCACTTTTACTTTTTTAGCCCCACTACTAACCCATGGCTTTAGGGTTGGGTATCCCTTCGATTCAATCCATTCTGATTCTGTTTATCAATCCGGGTTCTAACTTTCATAATCTGTGGATTTATGGGTTTCCCATATGGTCAGATTATAAAGCCACAGACTAAATGCAAAACACATGTACTTAAGTCATTAACATGTGTACATTTCTACAGTCATGGACAAGCAGTAACCGCTTATGGATTGACTTGTGTAAGCTTGCCGGAGTGATCAGAAAAAAAACTTTTACTGTCATTTAAGATTGACACCTTTACATTAATACATTTCACACTGGGTATTGAGCTCTCTGACTGCATTCACTGTATGTTAATAACATTACAGCACTGTATGAACAAGTATCAGGTTGCTTTGATTTCTGTTCAAACAATGTTTGTATAGGCCTAAGCATTTCCATTCACTTTTTTACAAGACCCTTTACTATTTGCCCTATATCTGACACCAATATGATCAAACCACTGTATATCACACTGCTTTACATAATATATCGGTTGCTATGGTTCAGGTTCTGTGTTCTTTCAGCGGTCTGAGCGTCAGATAAATTAAGGAACATTTAAGTTGGTTTATTTAATCTAGTCAGAACAATGAATTTTGCTAACCAGTGAAAGACACCCATTTGTTTTGTTTTATATAAAGCACAGATGGAAGCTACTTGAAATGGCTGACAACAGAGCAACAGCGCATAGATAACAGCACAGCAGTCAAAGAATGAGGTACCTCAAGACTTCCTGTGATCCCCAGCATCAATCAACTTTAGAGGGATCCTAATGGTTTCTCCCTGGGCGCCGAGGCTGACAGAGGTGCATACCAAACACCACCACAAAGCAAACTGATGCACAGCAACACGGTGTCACATTCATGCAGCAATCGGGTTCAGATGCCAGAAACATTTAAATATGATAGCATGCATCTCACAGGGGATGCTAATGCAACTGCTTCTCCAATTACCAAAGAAGCAGGCACTGATTGCCAAGGCTGAACACTTGGGCTACTTGGACTTGTAGATTAGCAGCGAGGTCAGGTGCAAAAAGCCGAGCGCTTTCTTGTTTAAAAGTCAGAGTGGCAGAGGCTAGATATAGCCTACTTGAGTATCATGTTACATCACTGAGTTGGACTGGGTCAACAGGTTCATTAGGCTGGGGAGAACGGGGCCTCTCCCTGCATGCTGATGCCACAGCCAGAGTTTTGCTCTCGTTAACACACATTCTTGCCTCCATTTGCACAAATCAGAGCTGCATGACTCACAGTTATCTAGCTTACCTACAGGGGACAGGTAAGGGGACAAAGTGCAATTCAAGCTCGTCGGAGTGTATGCCACTATCTGTCACTTAGTGTGGATAATGTTAATAGCGTATGCTCCATCAACACCAGTAGAAACAAGCGGTGTCTCAATGACTCAGTGCACACTGTGAAGGATGGATGTATCAAGCTCAAGGGGGTGGACATATTCACCTGATCTTGACATTTACGTAGGGCAGGCAGGTAGACCCTGTACGACTCAACCTGCAGCTATCAACCACATCACTGCACTAATGTCTGCTGAGTGCTACCTGTACCAACAGCTTTTAAGGAATGGATGGATGTCTGTGTAATACTTCAGCCTCACCCATCTTCTCCTTACTACGTTCAAATACAGTCAATACAGACTGACCTTTGTCCCAGCACACAGGGAAGCGAAGCTATATGTGGGGACTGTGGAAAGAGTGTGTGGAAAGAGGTAGCTTCCAGACATTCACACTACTAAAAACAAGCCATTTCAACCCATGCTTAAATACAATCATGTCACACTGACTGCACAAATCCATACTTATCCAAGTTCATCTATCTTGCAGTAAACACAAATTGATGATCCAAATTAAACTTCAACTTTAAGAAAAGCAGGGTTTTGGCTCCTACCAGCAGTGAGGAACTCTACAGTAATTAGTGAACAGGCGTGCACTTGTGCTTAAAGCACAAAGTAGAGCCCCAGAGACAAAAGCAGCAAGACAAACATCCACACATAGCCTTAAGTGTGAATCATTTAGCTAAGAGCATGTTGCTTTGTCCCATGCTTTGCTGAAATATATCAAACACTGAAGAAAAGAAAGCTAATTAGTACTCATTAGAATAAGAGGCAGCCCCACAACTATACAATTGCATTATCAAAGGTTAACTAGTCACATCAAACGGGAATGTGTAACAACCACTCCTCTGATGTCATGTGCTCCCATTTATCAAATAGAGGCAACTGGGCTGTTGCCAAAGCACAGCGGCAGGATGGCTACGACATGCTCGTCTCCGCTTCCTGCTTTCGCGCAGCAGGCTCAGCCCGCATCATCAGCTGTGATCTTAAGCTACACAGAGCTAGGAAAAGATCATAGGGGGAGGGGTGCCAGATAATTAAGATTGAGCTCAGTCTTTTGGATTTTCAGTAAACCAGCGTCAGTGTATTCTCCCTGTTTGTGGTGCACTAGGGGTGTCAGTCGAGCCACTCATTGGAAAACCACAGCTGGAAAGGTTAAAGTGCAGGGGACCTGTCAACAAACCCACAAATGACTCATCTCTCTCTCATCTCATCATGCAACTGATGACACATGTAAACAAACTCACACCGTGGCAAAGGCAACTTCTCATCAATAAAAAATCCAGAACAGGGGGAGGAGGCGTCACGCAGCACACATCCAACCGAAAGGGAATCCCGTCATGACATTTATAGACAGTTATACAGTGATTTCATCTCAGTTTCAGATAAAACGCAGTCTTCTGCTGACAAAATGTATTCTAAGGGAAGATCAGGGGAAATGTCTGGCACATACAAGCCTGTTGCTATAAATGCTGATATGATTAATCTGCTGACATTTTCTGAGAGCAGACATGAGTGAATTCACTTGTTTGTGGCAGATTGAGTTTTGAACATGATTAATCATTGACAAATGTGTGGACTGACGTTTTAAAAAGTAAAAATTAGATTTTTGTAAAATCGAAAAAAAAAAAAAAACACAACTGAACCTCCTCTTAACACTCACTGCCATACCAGGTTGGGCATGAAATGGCATTGGCTACAAGTGAAAAAAGTCTGAAGGGCAAAGAAATATATATAAAAAAAAAAAATGCACATCTGGGGTTTCTCTCTAATCCGGATTACAAAGAACACAATTTCTTAATTTAAGAAACATAATGATCTCCTTACTGTACATCCACCTCATGCACAATCAATCTGACTTGTCAGACCATTAAAGGAATCTCTGATTCCTACAGGTAGCGGAAACGCACACACATGAATTCCCCTTGTTTCACTCCATGAAAACACAGCCCTTTCGCACTGTAACGTTAGCTGTACAGCCATCATGAAGTATGGTCCCTCTTTTCTTCCCCACCCCATCTCCCCGGCTAGTGAAGCAGCCAGCCTACCTAGACGAATGCATAAAAGCAATGCAATGTTAGTCGCACAAAATGACAAACTACGGATATAATCCAAAACAACGGCAGGAGATGTTTTCCATCAACAAGTCCGCATTCGCTCAGAGACAAATAGGCTGTCGATCAAAGTTGTCATCCCCATAAATTGCGATGCAATGCTGCTGCAGCCAGCCCAAGCAGGCGAAAACGAGACGCTCAGACGAGAGAGAGTGAGAGAGAGAGAGAGAGCGCTACGTTACCTTGTGGATGTGCCCTTCCTCACATCGCAGATGCTGCACTTGAAAGCCTCGGCGGTGTTCCTGAAGGTGCAGACGCTACAGTCCCAGTAGCCGTCATCAGCAGTCTGTTTGGCTTGTCTTTTTGGCCTGACAAATGTTAAGGTCAAGTTAGTTTTTGAAATACCACTAACATATTACACGAATTAACAACAAAGGAGATTGTGACAAACATAACACGTCGTGTAATACGCAAGCTACTAACAGCAGCACAAATCATGGGGTTGTCATTAATTTTGGGTTCGAGTCCCGGCAAGTAGAGCTGGTTGGTTAATAAATCCTCACAGTGGCGAAGCTCCACACCGTCCGATTGTATCGCCAGCTAGGCTAGCAGGCAGGCAAGCATTGCTAAAATTTTCAGCATCGAAGCTTAGCATGTCGGCTAACAAAACCAATATCAAACAATGTCAATTTCGACATTGACCCTCCAAAAGGCTTCATTGAGACAGAAGAGCGTTTTAGGGAATGCCAGGCGTATCCTCTGAAAATTTTCCCTTTGTCTGTTAAGTGACTGGGTTGTAGGGAGCGAGAAGCCGCCATAGTGACTGCACTATTCTAGCTAGCTGTGGCATACCAACTGAAAAAGGCAGAAACGATCCCTGTGTGAGAGAAACGCATCCAAATATCGAGCCCGAAACGCTCAAAACGAGCGAAAATCGGCAGTGGCTGGTCGCATTACCTGGTAGGGCTCTTCTTGTCGCCCATGGTGAAGAATAGTCCTCGTAAAAAAGAAGAAAAAAGGGCCTCCTTTAATTGTCAGTGAGTGTAGTTGGTTCCAGATAGAGCCGCTGCTGAAGCTGTTGGCAGACAGGCTCCACTCAGCGCTGGCTCGAGGCACGGCACAGCGACTGACTGCACTACCCCACGTGACCGCCACCCAGCCAATCAGAGCGCGAGTCGGTTTAAAAGTCTGGATGAATGTTTAGTTGCTATTTAAATAACTACTAGAGAAATTTGACAGACCTCACCTCAACCCACACACATACATACAGAGTAGGCTACAGCTTTGAAATAGCGATATCGTTCATAATGCCTGTAATAAAACAAATGTATACATAACTTTTAAAACACATTCAAAGTGCTTCACAAGACAGATGAATTAAAAAAAAGGGTAAAATGAAACAATACACAAATAGCAAAATCAATTAAACGAAGCCAACGAAAAACGATAACCACAGGCAGCATTTATGCACATTTTAATAATAATAATACTATTATTAGTAATAATAGTGTTACAGATGTATCCGTGGTGGACCAAATGTTTCTGACTAAAAGTGAGGAGTTACATTTGTACACCAGTATCACAGGATGCATCACACTTTGCATGTTGAGCCTCTCCCCACATGCATTGGATAAAAGAAAGGAACAACCTCTGGACAGTTCTAAAGTCTGTTAAAGAGTTTAGACATGGCCAGACAGACACATTTGCAGTCAATTTCACACATATGGGCAATTTAGAGTTTCATGTTCAACAAAACTGCATGTTTTTGGACTGTGGGAGAAAGCCCTGTGAGCTTTGTATAAAGTTGTCAGAAGAAAAAGAAATGTCATTGCATTGAGGAGTAGGCATATCTGTACAGAATATATGTTGTCTTTCATTGTGAATAGTCATGTTTAGAAACATTACCCATTAGACCTCAAGCTTTCTTTCTCTAGAGCTTTAGAACATCAGGTTGAATGGGGAAAGTACAGCCTTATTGGACATATTGTTTACTGAAATAAACATTTCCACAGTCTCTTGATTGATCATACCCCTATAAGACACAGAAGACCTTCATTAATCTAGCATTTGCAAGAGAAACTTTTTATTGCCCCTTTACCCTCCTGGCTCTGACGGGCTACGTCATGGTATGTGTTGGAGCACACACACAACTTGCGCGCCTCGGCTTTGCCCAGGACAAGGCTCTCTGTGGGGGAGACCAAGAGTGAATCATGTATGCTCATTAGCTGCTCTCCACGGCTCCAGGTCCTATTGTGAATCCCTCGCCTTTTTCTGTTCAGAGTGAATATCCGCGCCTCCAGTGATTACCTCTGCTTAGCTTATAGCATGCTGCTCTAATTGAGCTTCATCACGGTGGCCTACTGATAACTACAATTCAGTCAAAACAACATTAAGCCCTGCCTCACTGGTTCTGTAATGAGTTCCTGGGAAAACTGTGCTTTTTTGGGGGGTTTTAGCTTGCAAGTTATACAGCGCTCACTTGCATAGAGTGTAGCGAGCGGAGTTCATTTGTATTCATAGGTAGGATGAGTCCTTACTGTTACATTTTGTTTTCTCCAGACCACAATATCTGTGCAGACTGGTTAATTCATTGATACAACAGGAATGAAGAACATATTACGGGAGGCATTAGCAAACATTTAATGCTGGCCTTAAGGTAAGAGAAGTGCCCTATCGAGCAGTTTCTTCCCTCCCTCGTCAACTACACCCTTGAGCAAGGCGCTTACATTACTCGATTTTACAAGACAAACCGTTAGCCCTCATTCATCATTCATGAGAGGTGAGAAGCTGAGTTTGAACAGCATGACGTTAAGGTGGTGAAACAAATCAGAGGTAAGATACACTGAAAGAACTTGGGATCATCTCCTAGGATCCGAAGGAGGGTGACAGTCATGCTAATCATGTTTGTCCAAAACTGCAAAATTTCATTCCAGTAGACTCACGGAAAGTGGAAGTCACTGTCAGATTGTTAGTCACCAACAATACAAAACTGTTCAGACGGAATCTGACTGCATCCATTGTGTCAAACAGCACTTTGTTTGATGCACACAGCAGCCTTGAATACCAATAACTCCAGAGGGCTGCTCGGTGTCTGACAGTTGAAGATTGAGGTTGTACTGCTTCTAGGCATGAATGTGTAAAAACTGAGTAATGTCTAGTGTTTAGAGAACTCACAGGTTCAATCTTTGCAGCAGCCAATATATGTCCATTAAATATCCATCACAATTATGTCCGTATTGGCATCTCCCGATTTAGATCCAATGCCAACATTGAGTGCCAATGCAGGAAACAGTGTGTCCTTTATGTAGGGGGGGGGTATGCAAGGGTCTGGTTATGCTTGAAAGAAGAAATTCGCACCACGTGTTGTCTGACCAACCAAGTGAAAAAGTGTGATTGTTGGATTGTCGGTTTCCGAAAGTTACAGAAATTATTGGGCACCCCATTGTTGGTAAGGTGCACGCGAGGGGCTTCTGAAGTTATGCCAAGTCCAAGCCAAGCCATGTCCCTACAGACTGAGCTATAGCCACCCCGAAGAAGCAACCCAGCAGCTAAAGGGTGTGGGATTGGGCAGAGTTGAATGCAAAAGATCAGAGTTTGCATCTCATCGCAGACCTGCTGTTACCATTTCAATCAGGAAAGACTTCATTGCAAATATGCAAAGGTTTATTTGTACATATGCATAATATGAAATGTACAGAGTCTTTGGAGATTAGACCCCATCGTTATAAAAATAATTGTAAAGGGGTAGAGAAGGCAAGGCATATCCCCCCTGATGGAGCCTAGACACTGGCGGTGGTGGTGAAGGAGCGAGCACCGGAGACCGCGCAAGGAACCGGCGGGAGCGGTCCGCGGAGGAGAAGCCGCGGGGGGCGGAGTGCACGGGAGGGAAGGGTGGAAGGGGAGGAGGAGGGTTGCACGCTTTGCCTGAAATGACAACTGACAGCAGCAGAGAGAAGAACAGAATTAAAGCAGGGGTGCCATGCTGTGATTGGCTCGTGAAATTCATGGCCAATTCTGGTTGGTTTGAGTGAAAAGTGAATGCCGAGAGAGAGAGGCGGATGAAGTTTAGGAGTCTTCCTGAAAGAATTTACGCTGAGCTTCATTTGCCTTTTATCAACCGTAACCACAAACTATCCCAAACCTCAACCAAGTCTAACCATACTTGATCCATAGTTGCTTTGCCATAACCACAGCTTTTCCCTTTCAGTATGCCTGAAACAAACCATTTTGCACCGACCAACCAGGCCTTAAGATAAAAAAGGGTTTACAGTTGTTCCGTACAGCCAGACTCAAAGACGAGGTGAAAAGTTGGCTGTCGCAGAGAGGGGGGGAGATGCGATACTCTTTTTGAGTGGTGATAATAACAAAACACTTTTTTGACAATCCTTCTTTAAAGATATTTGAGGTGTTGCACTCATTTGTACCTATACACGAAAAGTGACTGAACTAATTGTGTTTTAAAAAAGAGCTTGAGAGAGAAATGTATACACTTCTTCTTTGACAATTCTGATGTGGGAAAGGTGTTTGGGGGAGGGGGTGGACTTTCTGAAGCTGTAAGACCATCCGTCAAGCACTTCGGTTAAAGCATACTACTATCATAACCATACCAAAGTTGCCATGTGCAGATATTGTGTGTACTTTTTTGACACCGTTCATGGATTTGCAGAATGTGTAAAGTGTAGGGTTAGGGTCAAGTTAAGTGTAATGGTTGGGGGTGGGGTACTACATGCAGATCACAAATGTAGGCTGTAAAGAATCTACTGATCTGGATTACCGTGCCAATCAAAGGCCACAGAGAGTGTTTTCAGAAACCAAAAAGACACATAAAATGTCAGAAATAAACGGTAACTATAATATATCAGAAGTTGAGACAAATTCATGTAATCCTAATGATGAATGATGGATTAAACGGTTCACAAGCAGGGTCCAATTTTCATAGTTGACGACTCTCTGGAAGCACAAAGCAAATGAAATTTCCAAAAAGACCCTTTTCAAAGATTGAGCAGTAAAAGACAAGAAACTGGAGTACGTAGCAATTAAACTTTGTGAAGAATAAATGTGTTTAACATCTTAAACACAAGTCCTCTTGCCTCAAGTACTTCAGTTTGTCCTGAATCTCAAAACTCCTCTGCAATTTTACCAGCAGAGCCCACTGTGTAATTTCAATATGCCACTGAATCATTTATGTGGGCACACAAAAAGATGCTGTGCCACGTATCTGCCTGGTGAGCACAACCACCACCCAGGAAAGGAGGAGAAAAAAATCAGTTTCTCAAAATCTCAGTCTGGGGCTATTTCACTTTGTTTCCTTGTTCTTCGAAAACATTCAGAAACTGAGGAGTGGAGATAAGATGGAGAGAGCACGGCAGAAGTGGGAGAACTGGCTGCTAAAATAGGCAGCGGGACAGTAGATTGAGGACACTCTCTCTCTCTATCTGACACTGATCCACACGCACAGAGGAGAAAAGTGAGTTATGATTAATCATCTCTGGTGGAATTCCCCAATAAAATTCCCAGATCGATACGCCTCGCACGCCAGGAGAGAAAACACGCCGCTTATGAAGAAGATTTTAAATAATTTAAGGCCTTCTTTTGCCTCTCTGAATCCCATTTTTTTGTTTGACTTTTGTTCAGAATAAGTCTCCTATATGGTTTCTTCCTTCTATGCTTACTAATTACAGATGATTCTTTCCTCGCAGTGAGAGCTGCCTTTGTCATTAAGCGACGAGTCATCTTTCAGCTTTGTCTTGATGTCTGTCCT
Source organism: Perca fluviatilis (assembly GCF_010015445.1). Classification (NCBI taxonomy): domain Eukaryota; kingdom Metazoa; phylum Chordata; class Actinopteri; order Perciformes; family Percidae; genus Perca; species Perca fluviatilis. Next base: position 6,030,439 of record NC_053115.1, on the reverse strand, counting down.
GGTTCCACTATGTTATCATGATTAGACCTCCTTGACGTCCATGTGAGTCTACCTATGTATTGATCTGTCTTTCTGTGTCACACCACATTTATGAAAACTATCAGAGCAGCTTTGCTTCTTTTTGTGTAGATGTATTGCTTTTACCCATACCTGCCGTCTGGTTTCAAAGAGCCCTCCTGCAATGTTAAACAAATTTACTCTTCTAACAGGCACATAACAGCCCTCCAACTGCTCTCTCAGTACTCTTCACAGTGATGTTTGCTTTTCAGCTAGAGCTTTCATGGATTTCCAATAAAAAAAAAAAAGAAAAGTACAGTAGAATAACCTCTCTAACAACTCATTGACAAATGTGGTGAATAAGCACACTAAAGAGACGCTTTTCATATCAGTCAGACTTCCTCTCCAAAACCAAATGTCACATTGCGATACATGATGTGGAATAGGCTGATGATGGATTTCTTTTTTTTTTTTTTTTACAGAATTCATTTGTTGTGGGACTCTTTCTCGTACATACCCATGCATACGCACACTCTTTTTCCCACTACGTCTCGGTCTTTCTCACACACACTCACAGCTATCTTCATTTCCATGTCCATGGCTGTGCTGAATGGCTGCAGTCTGTGCCCGCTCTTCTGTGTCTGTGCATGTTTGTGTGAGTTTATGTGTGCTCATTGTCCAGTGGTCAAGCCCCGGCGGAGCTGTGTGTGGGATGTGTAAAAGCGTCTGTGGGGGATTGGAGAAGAGGGGGAGGGCGGTTGAGGACACTGTTTCCTTCAGCAGTGGAATGTCTTCATGCGTGTTCCGGTTTGGAGAGGCTGCTCACGGCTCCCAGAAGTTGGCAGGAAACCACATGCTGCTTACACTGGGGCCGATAAGGAGGAGGAGGAGGAGGAGGAGGAGGAGGAGGCAAGAGGAGAGAGGAGGGAGGAGGGAGGAGAAGAAGAAGTGGGGTTGTGGTGAGAAGGGAGGGAGGGAGGCTTTAGTAAACCTTCAGGAAGGTAGATTATCCCATGAAATGCTGGCAGAGCTGCAGCCTTTGTGCATGTCTGTGTGTGTGTGTGTGCGTATGTGAATGTGTGTTTGTGTGTGTGTGTGTGTGTGTGTGTGTGTGTGTGTGTGTGTAGTAGAGAATGAGGGTGTGTGACCAAAAAAAAAGCAGCTCCTTCAGCAGTTGAGAGTTTCAATGAATCCGGGGTAGGCTCCACAAAGGGCTGCGGAACAAAAGGCCTGCAAGCTGAGAATGTGCAGCGTAGAGACACGGCCCAATCTCACGCTTTGTTAACTCTCAAACATAACACTGAATAAAGACTGAGACAATCACGCCTCACTTGTCAATTACCTGCCTGTTGATTAAATATCTGACAGCCTAACACCTCAGACTGTAGGATTCATACATTCTACATTCCCCCGCTGTCGTCTCAGGCAGGGCGACCGTGCGCGCCACATGTTCTTAAAGCGGATGTTTTACAAAATAATATTTGTGCAATTCTGAGCACAGCATGGAGCACTTAAGCACAGAAAAAAAGATTTGTATTTCATGTGCTAAAGTTGTGTTTTGGAGAGGAATTAGTATCAAGAGAATAAATTATTTAGAGCAAACAAAAATAAATTTGTCTCCGATCCAACGGCTAGCAGGATTATCGGTCAGCAGGGAATTTATTCTGTGGCATTTAGCACGTTTGCTCAATTCAAATTTCCTTTCAAAGTGGCCAGGTTGGATCAGTGGGTAGAGCAGGCGCACATATACTTGGAGGTTTATACCTCGACGCAGAGGTCCAGGGTTCGAATCATATATAATGGACCAACAGATCCCGTGTCTCTGGACGGAGACCAGTGAAGTCTATTAGAAGCACTTTTCCGGTGAGCGCTGACGTTACTGATTAGCCTCCAACTGAGAGAGACCACGTAAATGTGACGTGAGCAACCTGTCTGAAAGTGTGAAGTCTTCTGGTAGCTGTGCCGAGAGAAATCTCAATCATTCCCAATCTTACAGAGACGGAGAGCGTAGGTATATGTAAGGAGATAACATAGGCACAATTATTGATCACTAAAATGCTAGTTAACATTAGTAATTAAACCTAAACAGCTAACGTAAGTCGAAACTGCCTGCGAGCTTTTCCTGTACTATACGGTAATTCCTCTACTGTGCGACAGTAAGTCGTGTGGTTATGACACAATCGTTAGCCTATTTTTACAAAAACGTCTGCTACGGAGCCATAACGTGAGGTACAAGGTAATGGAGACGTCAAAATGAATGGAAGTCAATGGAATGCTAACGGGAGGTGATCGCTTTGTAGCATTAAAATGGCGCCGTAGGAGCTACGCGTTCTGAAGCGAAGCTTACCCCCTTGGTTCGAATCCGACCTGTGACGATTTCCTGCATGTCTTCCCCCCCCCACCCCCTCTCTCTCCCCTTTCTCACCTAGCTGTCCTGTCAAATAAAGGTCGGAAAAGCCAAGTTTTTTTCTTTGCAACATAATCATTTCACAACAAAATATTATTAATGTGCTTGAAGTTTCGGTTTTTTTCTGTGCTCAAAACGTCCAAACCCATGCTCAGATTCTAGACCCAAATATGACATAGTTTAGCTTCCCTAACTCATTGTGATGTTATACTTTATCACATTCATTATAGTGAATCAAATGAGATAATGAACCTAATCTTCATAATAGTCATGCATAAAGAGACGTGACGAATGAGATTGGATAAAAGGGTCGTCATGGGTCACCCATTTCTGCTCCGCAACGCTGCTTTTAAGAAAGTGGACGGCCCAAGGAAAATGGCAAAGGCCCACAGTTTAGTCCACTTTAAGATCATGCTGCTCCGAGTGTATCAGCATTTTTTTTTTTTTTAACCCCTACAATACAATTGCATAGGCTGAGCCCTACATGTCCAACCACAGCCTATAGTAATTCCCAGAAGTACACGCACACAATCCAGGGGATTATAAATCACAGGCACTTGGCAAAGGTCTCAGCTGACTACGGCTGATGTTTGCGGTTTTCTATGACTGAATCCAGCTGTTTGGAGACGCACAATGCTCCGAGGGGAGTAATCAATTTGGCAGATTAGCGTATTGACAGATGGTGCGCCATCCATCCAGCAATCAATATGTTTTATTTTAATCCCTTCAAATGTTTTCTCAAGAATCCAGACGCAGAACGCCTCTCTCCCCAGGCTCCAGTCACGATTATAGTACGGTATCTCCGCCTTCCTATTACACCTCCTCCCCCTCCCCCTCCCTTTCTCTCCCGCTAGGAATGACTTTGTGGCCATCCGCGTGCAAAAGCAAAACTCTCTCCCCTCACTCAGAAAGTGCAATGGGATATGCTCCCCCTTCTCAAGTAGGGCAGCCAAATGGAGCAATCACACAAGACATCCATCACTATCCTGTGGGGTGGAGTAAATGACCTTGATGTAGTCTTCACACTCAATTTCAGATACCCTTGGGCTCCATTATGGGAAGATTTAAGCAGCGAGAGCGCGGCCGGCCTTCATATTTGATTCGTACAGTACTAGATGTGATAAGTGTGGGATGCAGCGCTGAAAAAAAGAGAGCAATATGGGAAGGGACAGTGGAGGGGGAGAGAGTGAGTCAGCAGGTGATGGAAGCGCGGCAGAAAATTAAGATGGAGTAAGAGGGCTCCAGAAGACGAGGAGAGGAGATGGTTTGAAATAGCTGGAAGAGCAAGCAGGCAGAAAGCAACTGTGGATAGAAGAGGATAAATTGCTTTTCAAGGACTTTTACACCCTCTTCCCCCCCCCCTAAAAAACAACAGTAATCCAGGGAGAGTAGACACAATATGTGGGTAATTTTCACACGAGAAAAAAAAGTTCTCAAGAGTGATTCATCACAGCGGCAGCAGAGTGAATTTATGCATCTGTGAATCTAAAAGCGCATTGCTCTCTGTCTCTTTTCTACTAGCTGGTGGAGATGAAAGCCCCATCCCCCCCACACACACACACCCCTCCTTCAACTCTCTCCGCTAGCTGGTGGGAGAACAAATAAAAGTATACACAGATGACTGCTCACCAATGGAAACATGTTTGCATACGAACAACACACACAGAAATTTGGTGCAAGACATCAGATCCGGAGCAGCTAAAAAGCGAGTTTTGATGTGAAGTGATTTGGACAATGGTTTCCTTTCATTTTCACTCTTTGCCTTTGATTGACGGTGTGTCCTTCCTTCCTTCCTTTCCTACCAGTCCGGAGGAATGAGCCGCTTTAGCGCAGCAGCCACACACACACACGCTCCCCCGGGAGTTCATTTGAGAAGCACCACCTGCCGGTCTGAGTGGCATCATTAACAAAGGTCAGATGTGCTCACTGTGAAATTATACACACATGAATTTCTCATTGACTTGTTAATACACCTGATTTCCTTGCCCAGGGTGACAGTTTGCCCTTTGCTGTCTTCCACCATGCATTTGATTTAATTAAGAGGCGGCTGATACTTTTCACTTTACACTTGAGTTAAACAAGCATGTAAATAAAATCAACATCATTAACGAACCAAGCGGCAAAACAAATCAATACGGGATATTCAGAGTGTACTGTGGATTGTCATATGTCGATCGCTGTCTGAAGCTGTCCTCATCTAGACAAATATCTTTTTTTCATAAAGTTTACATTTAAAATACTCTTAAAATGTTGTTGTATTTTCTTCCAAACAAAAAGGTCAAGCGATGCAAATAATATATATAAAATGTGTATAGCCATTAAAACAGGGCCATGTTTTTCAATGTGGATTAACCAACTAATGCTAAAATGCTAAAATGACCCTGCTAATTCTCAACCACACAACTTTCTTGAAGACAGTTAGAGGTTTGGTTTGTTAATCTAAGTTATCCTGTATAACAGTTACCTTAATTAATGAATAAATACATTTTTGTAATAAAGACATAAATGTTTGTACCAAATTTTATGACATTCCACCCATTTCACTCAAAACTATAATGTCAACCTAATGGTGGCGCTAGAGAGAAGGTCATGGGTTCACCAAAAGTGATTTGGATCCATTCTCTGAGCAACATGAATGACTGTACCAAATTTCATGGAAATCCATCTGATGGTTGTCAAGACATTTCATTAGAACAAAATGTCAACTTCACGGTGTTTCTCTATACTAGAGAAAAAGTCAGGGAAACCCCAAAGTCGTTAGGAGTCATGCTCTGGGGGCCATAACTATCTGTATAAAACATCATGGCAATCCACCCAAAAGCTATTGAGATATTATCATCTGGATCCAAGTTGGTGGACAGACAGACTACATTGCCATACCATCCATAGAGCATGACTAAAAAAATTTGATTTGTGTCAAATCAATAACAATCAAATTAAGCTAACGTTTACCACGTTAAACGAACGGGACCTATGATTCTGCAGCGCACTCTGCAGAAAATTTCGATAAAACAAAGTGCTGGTTTTTAAGTGCTTGAAAAATTCAAAAAATAAGTAGGATCCAAATCAAACAAATGCTGTTTAACACAAACCAAAGTGTGTGTGTGTTTTTCTTGGTTCTTATTGATTATCAGCTGGCCCACGACCCTCAGATGGTCAACAATCATAACATCAAATTATGGATTTATGAGTAATATATTCAAATGTGAAAAAAATATCTTATCTTTTTGCATATTGAGGAACTTTGAGTACACATTGGCATGCTCCGCCTCCGTGTGGCCAGGTAAAATGTTAGCAGGTCCTCCATTGGTGCGGCAGTAAACGGTTGAACGCTGTTTCATGGAAAATGTCCATCAATTTTTATCAATCATAAATGAAATGTTGGCTACTTGGAATCCGCAGTTTGGAGAGACAAATGGGAGAGTGTCTTTTCAATAAAAATCCTCCTCCTGAACAATCTGTCCCCACTCACTTCTGAAATTATGGCTACGCCCCTGATTCTGCTCCTACTGCTTTAATATAGGGGAAACACACCAATAAACTATTCACACATTTCTCTACATATCTCACACACGTATAGCTTATCACCAGAGAGGTCAAAGCACTGCCCGATAAATCCTATATGTGAATCTCTCTAATGGTTCCACATAGCATGAACAAATCGCAGTCATAACATTGTGAGATGGGCTGTCATGTGAGGAGAAACACACCATTAAGAGTTAAGCAGCTGTGTCAGATCAGACTTTTACACAGCCCACTGCTTTGTCGTGTCAGAGAAGGTTGCGGCTTGTCCTTGTCCACTGAAGTGTGAGTGTTTGCACAGTGGAAACAGGCCCAGGGCAGGTAATGTGCTGCATTCATCCATGTAACTGTAACATATAAAATACTGCACGGTGCTTCTACTTCTCGGCCTTGTGAGCAAGGGAGACATGCTCATGTGGTTGAGATGTAATCATGGTAACACAGTGGAACCAGGACAGATGCAACAGCACCGTGTGTTATCACAACAACGCCTGTGTTGAGGACATGAAATTTGACGGCAGACTGTCACAAGGGGAGGAAAACTGCATAATTAAAAGACGCCATAGCACAAGAAAAATATGTTGATAATTTTAGAGCATTTAAAAAAGACTTATTAATAGAGGGTTTAGTCTTGGAAACCTCCTAGCAGCTAGACTTAAGGCATCTAGGAGTTGGAGTTCAGGTCAGGTTAGGGTTCATTAGGGTCAGGATTATGGTCTGTCCACTCAGGTTTCCTGGACGGCAGGGTGGCTGTCCTGTAAACTGATCTAGTCTAAGTAGGGACCAAATAAGAAAACAGTGTAACTTTGGGTTCGACATTGGGGGGGGGGGGGGGGCTCGCACTTTTGAGCAAAATTTAAATTGTGAACGTCAAACACTTCATTTTCTGCATTCTGGTGAATCTTTCGGCAACAGTTGGTTCCCTTTTCTGCATCAATTTATGGTGCACATGTCTTAATTATGTAAAGGAAATTATAATAGGTGTTTGGGGTGGGTTGCACGGGTCAGTTGTGTTTATTGGGTGGGTACTTGGAGCAGAGTTTCATGTTGTGTCGAGCCTTGTTAGTGTTTTAAAAATAGCGATTTTGATGCTATCATTGTAGTGCCCCTAGCACTCCCATTCAAAAGGCCATTTGACCGAAAACGAGAATACGGTAAATCTTAAAAGTGGCGTTTCCGTCCTAAATATGCTTTTAAACGAAAGTTTGACTCAAGTACATTCACAAAAGCACCCTAGGTTGCAGTTTGGCGAGAGTTACGCTTTAACTTGATTTAAGGTCACAAAACACTTCTATAACATTGGGATAATATGTAATTATGATGCTAAACAGACAAAACAGTAGCTTACAAGTTGACAGCAGCACAGCATACTTTCCCTATTAGGTTCTAAATAGACATCATCTCACAGTTTTGGAAGACGACAAGATGCTCGTTTTCTCTCGAAACTGGTGTCCAGAATCAAGGTCTGTTCTCTATTAGATCCTGTCACGACACCTTCTGTCACATGCTTGTATCCTCCAACAGGCTGGACGGTTGTGAGACTGCCAAGATGTACACTACATTTCCAAGAATGAGGCTAGACTCCCTGCTATATGTTGTTCTCCATCTCTCTCTCCCTCTGAGGATCCTCTACTTTGTGATTTATTCACCGCTGCTTCTCAGCTTTTGAGAGAGGTCGGTGTGAATGCTGAGCACTTGTCTAGAGCTCCTTGACACGTACGCAGTAGAAGATAGTATAATAATAAGTCAGGTCAACTATTCAAAAGATCGCGATATAGACTGATTGTGCAGTGTGAGTTTATTGTGAAAAATCAGTCCTTCCAGTTTTTTTGTGATTGTTGCGGGCAAAAATCCTTGATTATGCGGCACGTTTTCTTAAAAAATGCGATGGAATGTGTGGGATATTTATGCTATTTTATGCGATGAAATTGAGGGAACTTGCAAAAAATGCAGTTTGATGAAAAAAAAAAAAAAAAAAAGTGATTTCCCCCCCAACTCCCTGCTTTTCGATGATGTTCACGTCGCATAATTACGTAACTTTATAACGTTCCCATGGCAACAGTGGGAAATGGCTGCTCTTGTGTGAAGTAAACGCAACATTTTTCAACTTTCTGCTAAGATATATGGGACTTTTTTGCAACGAAAATGCGGGGATTATGAAATCATGCAAGCGCCGCATATTTTGCGCAGAAATCGGCAACTTATGCGGCGAAAGTGCGGCGTATTTGAAAAAATGTGGCCTTTTGGCTGATGGCATAATCGCGTTTTTCTGGAGGGACTGAATAATAAGCATTTGTGGTGTGCTTCACTTGACCCGCTTGATTCCACGTGACATATCTCATATTTCTGTACACCTGGAAAAGAGATCCATAACAGGACATGCAGTGTGTCCTGATGTTACCCACGGGCTGAGGGGAGGTGTGTGAGCAAGCGTGCGTGGTGTGTGGACACAAGTAAATCCACGAGTGATAGCTAGCATCCCACAGATGTGTGAAGGCTGGAGTCTCCTGACTCAGCCGCAGAGATGAATGTTGTGTGGGTGGGCGCCTCATTGATTTTTCTGTTGGAGAGATTAGTGCGTGTTAGGGTTACGCACTCAGGGCTGGGATATATTAAAGAGGAACATACACTTTTAGCCTCACTGCAAATCCCTCTCTCCCATCACCCTACCTCTCTGTTCATGGAGATCAGAGGATGGGCTGGAACAGGCTGCAAAACAGATGCATTACCAAAAATATGCATCAAGTCCTTTGATCTAATAGAGAATGTTAATGTTATTCGAGTGAGAAAATATGGCATGAAATAAATGCACGTTTCTAATTCAAGTCAAGCGAGTTATTTGAGTTCATTCTCGACCTTATGGAACGGTGTAACAAAATACCAGTTTTGGTCTAGTGTTCACTGACAGCTGGAGCTATAGTGCATAAAATTCTAAGTAATGACAACAAAACTGTCGGCGCGTCCACATGATACAAGCCTTCCGTGATCGCGCACCGCCCCCACCCCTCCTCCACACAGTTGTTTCTAGCCAAGGAGGACACGGAGGATTAAAAAGACATGATGGTCTCTTCAGAAGAGGTCATTATCTTCACTTGAGTTTCTCCCGCGGGAAAGTCGCCTGACGCCACAATCTTCTGAACATAGTCATACTGAGAAATCCAGAGAGTTGTGTGGAGCGGATAGTCTTAATTAGCTTTGTAGCAACTCAGTTGGCAACGGCTTGAATGTAACGGACGTTCATTAAAGGTCCCATGACATGGTGCTCTTTGGATGCTTTTATATAGACCTTAGTGGTCCCCTAATACTGTATCTGAAGTCTCTTTTATATAGACCTTAGTGGCCCCCTAATACTGTATCTGAAGTCTCTTTTATATAGACCTTAGTGGCCCCCTAATACTGTATCTGAAGTCTCTTTTATATAGACCTTAGTGGTCCCCTAATACTGTATCTGAAGTCTCTTTTATATAGACCTTAGTGGTCCCCTAATACTGTATCTGAAGTCTCTTTTATATAGACCTTAGTGGTCCCCTAATACTGTATCTGAAGTCTCTTTCCCGAAATTCAGCCTTGGTGCAAAATTACAGCCACTAGAGCCAGTCCCACAATGAGCTTTCCTTAGGATGTGCCATTTCTGTGTCTGTAGCTATTGAGGAGGAGAGGGGGCAAGGTGGAGGGTGGGGGTGTGGCCTTGACCAACTGCCACTTTGCTCGCTTGAAAGCCATGATGTCTCTCTCTCATGGGGGGGCCAAATTCTCTGGGTGGGCAAAGCAGAGAAAGGGGAGGTAACCTTGCTCCTTATGACCTCATAAGGAGAAGATTCCAGATCGGTCCATCTGAGCTTTCATTTTCTCAAAGGCAGAGCAGGATACCCAGGGCTCGGTTTACACCTATCGCCATTTCTAGCCACTGGGGGACCATATGCAGGCTGGGGGAACTCATATTAATGTTAAAAAAATCTCATTAAGTGAAATTTTCATGCCACGGAACCTTTAATATCAAAAAGTTATGCACTAAAGCTCTAATGTTGTCTGCTTAATTTACTCTGTTGCCCGGGGTCTTTGGGTTATGGTGCGTTGCAGTTGAAATGGTTAAAAGTCGAAATTTCTGTGTTCCCAGTCAGAAATGTCAACTGATATGCCCCCCCCTCAGAAAGTCTGGCAAACCTCACCACCTCCAACATCACAATCCTACATGGCAGTATGAATATACTGTTTTTGCGCTTCTGTCATATTCATGTCTAATGAAACACACAGTCCTGTCCATCTTCTAGCTCTGGAAATCTTGTCAAGGTGTTAAATACCGCATAATGCGTTACAATGGCTAACCCTGCTACCCCATTTTTCCAACTTGTTACGGGGACACGTTCAACTCGAGTGTGACTTGATTCCCTGTTCCAATCTCCAACCGCGACTCAGCTGTTGCATGTTGGGATATGGCGTACAATGGCAGACACTTTCCGACGAGGGCATCCATGGTGTTGCTCTTGGTTATACACGAGTGACCGAAGTCGTCGTGTGGAGAGTGAAAAAACAGACCTGGCCATGCTTGTCAAATTGTCACTTTCGTAAAGTTACAAATCTTGGTTGGTGCATACGCCCGATTCGGATTTCGTAATAGTGTGGGGAGGGTGGTGCTGTTCATATCAGCAGGGAATGTATAAAATGTACACAACCTATTTCTACACCTTCAGAGAGTTCAAAGTCTCCACTCAACACCCACGCAGTCACGCTGTGATATCTGGACCTGCTCGAGGTCAGTTCAAGCAGCCACTCTGCCAGGGATCAGAGGTCAACAGCCATTGTGTACAAGTAAATGGATCCACCAACCAACAGTTATCCAAGTACAAGCTGGTTATCTGATAGCTTGTTTCTCTTTTAAAAGAGCACAATCACTCAGATCACAGCCAGCGTGCAGACACAGCTTGACACAGCATTAACTAACAACATGCATATGCCATTGCGCTGATGTCAGAAAAAATCCACTGAGCTGCCTGCCAGTCACGTTACGGCAGATGTTGACGGCGCAGCTGACGGCCTCGCATTCTGTAAACTTAATCACGCTTTAATTCATTTCTGCTTTTTACTCCTTGTTATCACGCTGGCTGGAACTTTTCATTAGCCCCGAGTCAAAGCAGCGGACGTCTTTCCAACAAAAACTAGAAGGACAGTGTTCAGACAGCCGCCTTTTTTTAAAGACGTGCCCGCACTGACAGTGATTCTTCTCTCCCCCCCCCTAAGCCCCCCATGTTTTACCCTCTCCGTTGATGCCGTGTGTCAGCTGGGAGGCACGGCGCTGAACCATGCAGATGTAATCTACACCTCTCCGTGCCAGAGAAGAGCGATTGAATCGCGGAGGGGCAGCCGATCCGTGACGTGTCGACAGGATCAGCATAGCGACACGTGTGGGTATCTGCTTTCATGTAACACATCCCGGGAATATGGTAGGAGGCCAACTCTTGTAATGTGCGTAGAGGTGAGAAGAAGAGGTGCTGGAAATGTTGCACGACTGGGTGGGACGTACGCGGCTTGGCTGACACCACGTTAAAGAGATCTGCAAAGAGAAGCTGGGTGGAGATAAAAAAAAATAAGTGTGAGAGACAGAGCACTGAAATAGAAAGAGCAGGTTAAACGAAAAGTGCTGTGGACTAAGTGGGAGGAGAGCCGCGGAGGTGCCGTAGATGAAACGTGGCGGGATGATCGCGGTGGGAAGTCGCTGCGCTTGTTTGCTTTGGTGCGTGCCAGCGGAAGCACCGGACACTGACACTGGCGAGCAAATCTAGCAAAAAAGGAGAGGAGTGCGTTTCCGTGTTCACGCGCAAGCAGAAGCTTTTATCTGTGTCAAGATCCTACGTCGGTAACGTCAGGGGAGCTCGTCGGCAGAGCGCTCGGGGAGTACGAGCATGAGAAACCTTTGTTCACCGTCTGGCTGCAACATGCCAACATCCGCGAGGCATCATTAGTCTGAGGCTCAGCCTGCTCTAGTTTGAGCCGAGGACGGGCAGAAACACACACTTGACATGAAGGCTAAAGGGCACCGGTCCTGTGGACACAAGGCAGAGCAAACACCGGCCCCCTGCCTCGGAGGTTCGGCTCAGAGGTCCCCATTTCTATTCTGACGAAGCTCTGATCGGTTTGCCTCTGAAAAAGGAAAGATCCAAAAAAAAAGCCGGCTCGATGACAACTACCTGAAACTGAAAAGGAAGTGAAAACGCCGACAGCTTGTTGACGCCAACCAGGAGAGCTTTACCCAGGTTATTTGGACTTTTCATCCTGCGCTGCTTTGTTTTCCGGAGTCATCAAAGAGCCGCTCGGTTCCACGAAAGCAGAGCGGGAAAAGAGGCGAATAGATAACAGCAGACGCAGCCGGCAAGCAACAGTGCTGGTGCGTCGTTTGCGACTCCCCCCCCTAGCACTTAGAGGTTCCCTCCAGCACATTCTCTCACTGAAATATTAATCGTGTTTGACGGCTGTTTTAGCTGTGAAAACAAACACGAGACCGGAGCCTTTTTTGGAAAGAGCAGAGACGCACACACTGGAGCGTGGTGGACTGGCTCAGACACGGAAAACGAACTGTCGCGGGCAAAAGGAGAAACGGGCTAGAGACATACAGCACAGTGAGGAAGCAGCCTCATTAGACGCGGGCTGTTGTCTACCAGTGTGAAATGTTTGACGATCTGTACTGTATCTCAGCTGTCACGTCCCCGGGGGGGCGGAGGAGGGGGGGTTAGCACTGTGATGCAGGCTACTAAGTGCGAGAGTATACGGTTTAAAATGTACATTCAGAAAGCAGCAGGTCAAAGTGGGAAGAAGCTTTACGCGTGGGCGCTCTTCCAGGTGACTCTCCTCGACCTTAACACTTAACCAACACCCCTGCGACTCCAACGCACTTACAAGGTGGTACAACCATGAGAGGATTTCTCGCCCGCAGCACACACACACACACACACACACACACACACACACACACACACACACACACACACAGCTCTAGCACGGCAGAGGCAATTTGCAGCATTAAGCTGCCTGATAGCACATGTCCACTGAGAGTTAGGGAGTGATTTAACGGACATTGCTCACAGCAATTAGAGTAAATCAGCCAGGCAACGCTACTGACGACAAGTGGATGCCGGCGCTGTCAACACGCAGCCACACACACACACACGCGCTCCCACACACTGCGAAAAGGGGGTATTTCACTGTTTCTTTTGTGATTAAGAGCATGAAAATAGGCCATTTAGATAATCCCTCCCTGTCAGCGTTGTCAGCCTGAGAGACACTGACACATCCCATGCACTTGTTCCCTCATTACCATACGCCAGTCACTTCAAGCGGGCCGGCTACAAAGCCCGAAGCGTGGGCTGAAGACAACGGCCACCTGCTTCCCTTTCGCCGAGCGCCGGGGGTCGCTCCTCGTCGGCCATGCCTGGAGCGACGCGACACAGTACGAAGGCCACAAAAGGGGAGAGCCGAGCCGCGCCAGGCGACACGGCCCGGGGGGGGCGGGGGGGGAGAGAACGAGGGTGCACAAAAGGATTTCTACTCGCACGCCCACTGGAGGGGTCAGGCCCTGGAGAGCGCCCGATTCATTTCTTCTCGAGGGCTATTAATCTTTTCAAGCACCCGAATCACTTTGCCTCTCAGGAACGGGAGAAGAGATTGAGTTTTCTATTACAATCAACCGGAGGCATTGTGTCGCAGGGAGGGAGGGGGGGGGGCAGTGACCACGCTGTCCTTGCTGCTGCCTTTCCCATTCAAAACAAAAACAAGGGAAGGGAATGCATCATCACATTAGTGTGATCATATTTTAATTTCTATACACAGTGGGGGCAAGCAAGGTCACAGTATCAACCCAGCCTCATCGCAGTCTCGTGAAATGGTCACGTTATTTAAAATATTGATTCGTATTCACGGGGACGTTTTTGTCGTTTCTTTTCGTGGCGGCCAGCATGAAAATGTAAACTCATGTATTTAAATGGGAAGCATATGTCGTGGTCACAGCACGACTACGGTAGCGCGTAGTGTGAAATACCGAAAATCCGCGTAAGAAGGTTGGTTGGGGTGGTGGGTTGGTGGGTGGTGGGTGGTGGGTGGGTCAAACAATTCCGGACTTTCACCCCAGAGGCCGGGGATCGCGTCCCGCGTGTGGCGTTTTCTTTCCCGTTAGCGGTCCAGTTATTGTCGCGCGTTACCCGCGGCCGTCTCCCGCCGCGTGCGGCGTCCTTCCCCCGTTGTTTTTGTTTTCCTAAACCCAACCCCGCAATCTCCGTATAGACCATTTCGTGCTGGCCACCACGAAAAAAAACATCCCACATGAACACAAATCAGTAGATTAAAAGAACGTGACCATTTCACGAACTGCCGTGAGACCGTGTTGGACAGTAGGCAAAATGGTTCACTCAATCTTCACAGACATAAAACCTGAATGATTTCAAATGAGTCTGTGTATTAGTTCAAATTCTTCTTCCCTACACACAACAGAAAGCATTTTGAGTCTTAAGCCTTTTGTATATTAGTTGCTTTCGGCTATGCGTTCCTGTGCAGAATGGGTACCCACGTTATCGGTTTCTTCTGACCGTTTCTGTTGTACGCAAGATGCTCTACGGACGTTTATATTGGAGAGGAGGTTGAAAACTCATGAGGTTGGAAAGTGGACCTTGGGTTAAAGGCATACTTTGCTTTTTCTTCTTGCTGAGATTTAGATGGAAGGTCACGGTCATACCTGCCAAATAAATATGAAGTCAGTCATAGCTTAGCTTAGCACAAAGAATGGAAACAGGGGGGAAACAGCTAGCCTGACTCTGTCCAACAGTAAAAAAAAAATACAAAAACTGAAGTGTAAAAATAACACATTGTGGTTTTACTGGGGTGACTTCCTGGAGCTCAATTTGTGAGCTTTGGAGATATGAGAGTAGATGTGATCTTCTTATCCAACTCTCAGCAAGAAAGCAAACAAGTGTATATACCAAAATGTTGAATTACCAAAATATCATTTGGTCAAACTACTATTTTCAAGGTCAAGAAAAAAAAGAAATTCTCAAAATATTCTCAAGAAAGATATTCTAAGGCAGCCAGAGAGGATTTGGCCTTGAACTGTACACAAAGTACGCAGGTAAGTATGTGAACAGATGTTTGTCTACGCATGTACATTGGTAAAAAGAAAATATATCAAGAGCTTTACCTTATTAGACATGTGCTGTTGCTAATGGGCTAATTACCACAGTGACCCACATGAGTCCTGAACACATTATTCCTTTCTTAGACCCTTGGGGGGGTCAAAGGGCACTCTCACTACACGGGTAAGGGGCTGATTTATCAAATCTAAGTCAAAACAGAGCACAGGAATCACATTTATTACCGCCTTGTATAATTTATCAGCTACGTTCATTAAACCATGGCCTAGTCTCTTGAAAAATGTCCGTCGGCAGGGAGCATTAATTGGAAGAAAATAAAACCAAGCCAAGTGCAGACCTCGGCCGCGGATCCCCCGACCGGGCTCCGAGACGTCTGCACTAATGTTGGCAGTACGGAGGCCACTTTGAAATGAAAAACGGCAAGAGAGCCCGGTGTCACTTAATCAATGTGAAACCCCAGCGGGGAGAGGGAATCAGCGCCTGCGGGGGCCGCGCAGTCCCTGGACTCATGTCCTCAGTGAGGAGAAAAGGGGTTTTAAATGGGCCGGCTCTCACGATGTAACTCATCTCAGTCACAGCGATGATGGCGCTCGCTCCCAAGGGGGGTGTTGCAAGGAGGTTGTCTCTTCTTGGGAGGTGCTTAACAACACCATCCATCTCGGTAACACAATACTACAGACAGCGCCTACCTAAGGAACCATCATCATCATCATCATCATCACCGGTGGCTCCTGAGCTACATTCATTGAAGCAGGATGAAATTCATTTTTAAAAAGCCTGAGGCAACACTGCGGCTGTGCTTGATCCTACACAACCTCTGCCAGTTATGACCCATTAGGATCTCCAAACCTGACAAATTCAGCTAATTTGGGCCATTTCGGTCTCTCTTTTTTCCCCCTTCAATTACAGTAATCAATGCAAGTCCACTCAGGGGACACAAATTAAAATCTATTTTATTGCAGAGTAGGTGGATATTGCTGCTGCTGCCAACGTATGTGGACATCTCCACGCCTGAGCTGGCCAGGGAGTCAGTTAGTCTCCGCTAACTCTCTGCTGGCCCTCTCCTCTTCTATCTCGCGGCTGCCTCGGGTCCCGGGGTTGCTCTTATCTCTCAAACAAACGCCTCCCCTGCCGCAGCCCTCATCTATCTGCCTGACATGTGCTTCCTTGTTTGTTTTCTCTCGCCTGCTAGATGCGGCCGATGATATTGAGCGGTGTTGACGGCGCTCCTCCATTCGTGCCGGATGAATCAATCACTCCTGCGTGCTCCGCAGCCCTGCTTAGTGCCGACAGTCTTCTTTTCCGCTTCAATCAATGCTTTAGGAAGAGGTTTTCCTTCCATTTATTAGGAAAAGAAAAGCTCCCTAAAAAGTAGCTCGGCCAGGCACTTTTGGCTGAGAAGTACACAACAGTTAACAGTGACAAATGTTTGTTGGCTTTCTGGAATTGCATTCCGGTTTGGTTTATTCGAGCCAAACATGGATATATAGAATTTGTTCATATGAGTATGGAAACATACATGGGTAGTAGAAGTTCTACACTAGTAGCAGAAGTCAGTGTACTCAATCTAGTTCACAAACCGTTGAATTACTTTCCATAATAAAAAAAAAAAAAGGAGCAGAAATAATTCATATAAAATCAGTATGATCATTAAACAACCAAATCAATTTGAAGTAATGATTTAAATGAGGCTTAGCAAATTCATAAAGTAAGGGAATATAATTTTTTATAGACAATATGGTCCATTAGAGGAGCGTTGAAGCACTAAAGATCATATAGAAATGAAGTCATTAAAAACCAAATAGTCAAACACATCTCAAATCACTTTACAGTCAACAGTTCAAAATATATCAAGTGTCTTTCAGGTTTCCACACCACTGTCTATCAGCAGATGAAGTCACTCTGGTCGAGATCTTCCTGTGATTGGACGATGAGCAGAGGGTTTCTGCGAGGACTCGGCTCTAACAAAGTCCCACCGCTGCTCCTCCCGGACGTCGCTTCCGTTTTCGCTGCAGCGTTGTTCGCCTGCGAACACTTTCTCTCGGCTTCGTAGATGCATCCTTGGGAGATTTTCAGCCCCTCCGCCACCCGTTCCCCCAGCTCCTGGATCAGCTGTCTGGAGCCTTCTGAGGCTGAGGGAAGGGCGTCCACCTTCCTCTCCGCTGAAAAGAGCGTGCTCGTGGGCTCCTGGGGGATGGGAGAGGCAGCCGAGCTGGGTTGGGGCTGTAGAGGGTTGTCCTTAGACATCTCTCCTCCTCCTCCTCCTCCTCCTCCTCCTCCTCCCTGGTTGGATTTGGTGCAGCCTTGCCCTTCAGCCTCAGATTCCTCGCTCTCATCGGACGAGTCGCTGCTGCTGTCACTGGAAGCGCTGCTGCAGTCCGAGGCTCCCTGCTCTCCTTCTTCTTCCTCCGCCACCATTGCCGCTGCCTGCTCTAGCTCCTCGAGTGCCAGCTCCAAGTCTTTTTTCTGCAGGGAGGCTTTTTGTAACGTCGCAGCCAAGGCTGACATCTTCTTGGACCTGTGAAGATAAAGAGTGGGAAAGAAAACCAAGTTAGGAAAGCAACAACAACTAAATTTCACTTTCCTCAATAAAGCTGGTGCATGACTACGCAAAGCGAGGAAAAAAAAAAAAAAAGAGACATCAATCTACGACTTCATCAGTGGTACCCGAAAGGGAGACACAGCGGCTGACTGATGGACTGGCTCTGCGTACTGAAGACATAGCCACAGGATAACCATCTACAAATCTAATACCCATTAACCATACCCATTCTCATCTGAATGCTAAGTAGACTGCGATTTGCAGAGGCGTGGGGGGGCTCAATGAAATATGGAAATATGGATGTTTAATAATGTAGGGAGATGAGCAGTACTGATACACAGGGCATGAGCTTTTCTCCTCCCCCACCGCTGCTCTTCCTGCCAGGGGTGATAAGAGACTGAGAGGGATTACAGAGAGCGGCAGGCCCCTCCTCCTCCTCTCCTCAGTCCGCACATGCAAACGCAAACGCACACACACACACACACACACACACACACACACACACACACACACACACACACACACACACACACACACACACACACACACACACACACACACACTTTGAGAGCCTAAACCAACAGTTAGAAGCTGCAAACAGCGCAAAGGAGAGGGATTGGTAGCAATCCGAGGCAAGATGCAATTTTAATATTTCAAAGAATGCATTTGTGCTCTTTATTTTCATGTTTTCAAGAGCAGGCCAACAACTCCTGCGAATCTGATGAATGCTAGAGAGAGTGATTTGAACCCAACAATCAGGCTGCAGAGGGAACTAATAGAATGAACACAAGCACATCCAAGGAATACATCCTGCAGAATGGCCCGACAGATTGCAGTTGCGCACAAAGTCGGACTGCAGAACAGTCAGTAAAAGTCTGGACAGAGAACAGCTCCAAGCTGCAGCCCTAGAGCTGAATGTCTCCAAAGATTAAGATTAAGAGAATGCCCTCATAAAAGCAGTACATTAAACAATGTCCCAGTCGCCCAGCTTCACAGTTATGTCACCACAGAAGACCCAACAGACTCCTTGAAGAGAGAGAAGGTGTTTTATTGCCGATTAATATCATCCTACAAGGCCCCATTTGTGCAAAGCCATCAGATTGTTGGGAGGCCCCCGTCTGCACATTATTCACACAGGGAATGCCTGCCATGCTGTCAAAGACTTAAGTGGTTGCTATTCGTCCCCCAGTGAGCTTAGGGCGTGTGTGCTGCCCCTATTGCCATGGTGATTACAAGCTGACCTCCGCGGCTCACTGCAATTCAGTCTTTGTCCATTCAGGTTGGGAAAAAGTGTGTGTGTGTGTGTGTGTGTGTGTGTGTGTGTGTGTGTGTCATTCACATTGTCACACTCGGCTCCTGGTGCCCTCTCTGGCCCAATTAACCCACTGCTGAGCGCCAGGGTGAGTCCCTCATTACCGTGCGGTCCTAATGAGCTCCCTATTCTGGTGAGTAAAGTGTTTATAGAAGCAGCGTGTAGTGGCTGTGTATTCATTTAAGACGTCAGGAGGGACTATGTAAACAGATCTTATAGTGCACATTCTCCTCCGTGCGCTGAGAAAGGAATCAACCGGGTGATGTGGGAAAAGAGGAAGATGCCCTTTCTCACATGCACCTTAATCCCAAAAAATGTTTTGGCAGTTTTCTCTGTCACAAGGTGGCAGAATTTGAAAACAGCAGCCAGAGGTCGATTTTCCTGTTAAGATGCTTAGGCAACTTTCCAGCTCAGAATGTAACCAAAAAAAAAAATCCTAAAAAAAAACTCTGTGATTTCAGTCATGGAGCTGGGAGTGCGACTGAAATACACAACATTCTCAAGCTATAAAATCTGTAAATCCTATCAAATAAAACCCACAAGACACAACAGGAAGAACGATGTGTCCTTTGTGAAGAGGGATTTGATTGCTTCCTGCATTAAAGGATAAATAGGGCAAAACAGAACATTAGCATATTTATCCTTTAATGCCATCTATTGATCCGACTGACAAGGACTGTTTATGTAGCCAAAGGCTGATATAGCATATTCCTCTGTGCCATAGAGCTCCTATTACAAAGACAGAAGTGAGCCACACTGTTGCACTGGGCGACATGTTCTTTCATTACCACAGTGCCCAGCTGTTGAAGGACATTATTTAGCCTTTTTTTAACACTATATGACCTATTTTTTTTTTTTTTAAAGATTTACTACTTTAGTACAAGGCTGAGTGCCACAGACAGGGTAGGGAATTTAAATTGTATTTATGAGAGTATGTCTAGGCCACACTATAATTTACAGACACCCAACAATTCCCCCCCACCAAGGGCAAGTATTTGGTGCGACAGCAGCAAGAAAAAAAAACTTCCTTTTAACAGGCAGAAACCTCAAGCAATCATCAAGATGAAAGATGCTGCCGAGATAACTTTAAAGAGTTGTAAAAATCCTTTCTAATCGTATTATAAAACACTGCTGTTTTAGCATCTTTAAGTCTTCATATTCACCGCCCTCAAACTGGACTTGTTGGATTGTATTTCATGTTCCCTGGCACTTGAAGCATTAGTTTTCCAGGGATTTGGTCATAAATGAAAACAATTTGAAATTTTGACCTGATGATGGCGCTAGTTAAAAGTAAAGTTATTAAAAGTCATCCTGAGGGGAACATGAACGGCTGTGCGATCCATCCAGTAGCTGTTGAGATATTTTAGTCTTCTAATTTAAGTCTATGTGGTGGACCGACTGACTGACATCGCCATCCCCATCGCTGAACATCTGTGTGGGAGGATTTTCCAATTTATGCAGTAGCACATTAACGCACCACGCATGTAGACTTTCCAAATCAATCTTGGCCTTTAGAAATTCAAGATGAGCACTGGAGACACCTTGTCGCACACATCAGCGATGCTTAGTCTCCATACGCAATCATGTCAAGACTAGGGCTGGGCGATAAAACGATAACGATATGTATCGCGATAGACACGTAATCAATATCAATAGAAAATGCGTTCGATAAAACGTTCGATAACTTGGTTTTTATATATATTGTTTTTTTCTTCTTCGGAAGAAACCAGAAGTTGCAAAGCAAGTTTGGTTGCATGAACAAAGGCACTCACTCTCTGGTAACCTAGCAACGTAGGGAGTGACACTCTAACAGCCAATCATGTAACAGTATCATGTTTGGTTGCGCCACATCGATGTCTCGTGTTGGATTCTACCATTCTACAATAACAGAACCGGCGGCGTGGAGCGATAAGTGGAAAGTGAGTGCTGCAGCGAGCGAGGAAATTGTTGATAAAACAGGAAAAGTCAGTATGGCAGTTTTTGGGATTTTATAAGTCTGACCGTCGTCCCCACCAACACTACCGTAAACTTGTTTTACCACCTTAGCCGCGCTCACACAGCAAAGCCGTATTCGCCAGCAACGTCCAACAACATCTGCAGCTGCAACACGGCACAAGCAGCAGACCGCCATGGAGAGGTACTCTGCATCAGCGCCTTACTAAACGCTACAAAGAAATAACGGAGGCAGACGTGCTGAGCACTGTCCAGAAGCCAGGTTACCAACCTAGCACTAAACCTGCAGAAAATAGTTCTTCTCAGGTTTCTCTATGTTTATATTTAACACTTTGCACCATTTTATTACACCTTATTAAGCAATTCTTACTTATTCTTTCTTCACTGTGATTTTAGACTTATGTTTACATTTTAATTATTTGAGTGGTTTCCATGGTTGTGTTGACATTTCTGCTTTTATAACTGAGGGGATTATAATCAGAGGAAGGTTAAGTTTAAAATAAAAATGTTTAAATTTAATATATTTTTCTCCTGGTCCTTATTTTAAATAGGTCATAAAAAATATCAATAATTATCGATATCGACCGATATGAAACACTTATATCGTGATACAGTTTTCAGCCATATCGCCCAGCCCTAGTCAAGACATAAGCTGTCTACAGATGTAAACAACACAAACCGCTGCATTCTTTGGGGGAACTGAATCCAGCGATTCTGTGGTCTCCATGTGTGAAAGCCACTAAAGACAGGCACAAGTTGAGCTAAGATCCCCAAGTCCTGCGCAACTTTTTAAACAATGCCAAACGGTCATTTCCCACAGGGACTACAGCATACCAAGAGAATAATGAAACCCTGACTAATGATGAGGAGTAGGTGCAGGCTGTATGGAGCCGGTCTAGGTCCCGGGCTCTAGAACGGCCACGTGAGAGCTTCCTGTAGCGAGGCTGGGGCAGAAGAGCCTCCTGCGGCACAGCCAATTCAAAGGCTGCCCTGTGTTTCCCTTTCCCCCCGTGGGAAGTCATTATTGAGTTAGCATTGGGGAGGCGCGCTTGTTTTCTCTCCCCTCCCCACTCTGCGGTTGGAGAAGCTCGGCCTGCGGTGAACACAAAGGCTCTGGCCAGGAGGGGGGAGGGATAATGTTGTACACAATCCAGTCATTACTACACCACTGTTGTGGCTTGCCTTCATTAAACTAAGGAGGGGTGGTGTGTGTGTGCGTGTGCGTGTGTGTGCGGAAGAGCCGAGCTAAATTCCAATCTGACATTTCTTTCATCGGGCTCGTGTTCATTGAAAGAGCAACTCATTCAGCGTGTCTCTGCTCTTGAAAACATCTCAGATAAAGCTCGTCTTCAGATGTATGAATCTGTAGAACATGAGCCCCAGATTACCTCAGCGAGAACTCGCAAAAATGCATCATTCACTAGCTTAGGGGGATAGAAACCGACGCTGGGAGATGTGATCCGTCACTGGGACTGAATGCTGGAAGGGTCTGAGGCATTGGATGCTACTTTGATTCCAGAAATGAGAAACACAAAATGTATTTATTCAACACGCCAATGTTTTGAGTTCGAGCACAGAAACTAAATTAAACATCCGGTTCATTTTCAAAATAAAATAACGCCGCGCTCACGGCGGATCGCGTTTCCCTGCCCTGCACCTTGAAAACGTCCTAATGGATGGAAACAAACGGGTGTTGGTTTTGTGGTTCGGTCTATAGAACCCACATCCTGTCATATCGCGCGATCATATGTGAATTGGCGAGATCTCGTGGGTCCTCGTGACTTCAGCTGTCCGTCATGGCCGCGGCCGTTGCGCAACAAATTCGGACCTGGTGGGTATTGACGGACGGCGGAGCACGGAGCCGCCACGCAGACGTTCCTCAGTTGGTGGAAATAAGGGCTCACAGTGTTGTCTTTTTAACATTGCAGCTTGGCAAGCAAAAACTTCCCCTTACACTACCGTTGAGATTGTGGAACCCTTACTACAAACAATGTTAAGCTCATTTCTGTTTTCCTCTTACCTTTTGATTTATGTAATCCCACAGACACTAAAGTCCTAAAATTGTATTGACAGGTGTTCAGTGGGTCTGCTTTATATTAAAAACTCTATTAAATCTCTAAAAGTGACAGGAATGATGATGTTAGGAGCAGCTGTTTAATCAGCATATGTTCAGACAGAAAGAAATCCCTTCACTATAAATCGATTTTAATAACGAGAGTGGGCACTCCAAACACGGATAGAGGAAATTATGCAAACGCGGTGTGCAACTCTGTGTTTAAAATGAGCCTGTGTACTCAAGACAAAAAAGCTGGAGTGGCATCATGCTGGGAGGAAATCTGTACTACTTATCCCCGTTACCCTGGAGACATTTGCATCTTTGTTCTCCCCAGTGGGGGCCTCCTTCAGTGCTGGGGCTAACATCTGATAGAGCAGCTCCATTATCGGTTTCAAAGCTTTCAGGATGGGCGTTTCACAGCTGTGTGACGCTGCCTGGTGGTTCCTAGCAAAACATCTGCTTGTCACATCAGCTGTGCGGTTGGGTGGGCACACACTAGGGCTGCACAATTAATCGCAATTTTATCGAAATCGCAATATGGACTAGTGCAATATCCAAATCGCAGGGGGGCGCAATATTTGTTAAAAATGTGTCTAACCATTCTAAAATAAAGTAGTGTGGTGCTGCAGAGACATTCCGGACTACAAATCGTATCCTACAGAAAAAAAATCTTTGGAACAAATCCTCGCACAAAAAAAATAAAATAAAAATAATAATCACACTTCAATCTTTTTTTTCCCCCAATGACAATAAGAATAATGATACAAAATAATTACTCCTCCAATAATCCAATCCTATTTTTTTCCCCCCCCCCCCCCCCCCCCCCCCCCCCCCCCCCCCCCCCCCCCCCCCACAATATCAAAAAAAATCTCCCATACATTTTTTCCCACATTCTCCCCCCCCCCCCCACCCCCACCCCCACCACCCCCCCCCCCCCCCCCCCCCCCCCCACCCCCCCCCCCCCCCCCCCCCCCCCCCCCCCCCCCCCCACACACACACACACTTCCCCACTGTCTTCCACGCGGCTAACATCACACCACAGAGGTAGCTTGCAACACCTAATTTCGACTGTCCGAGAAAAGCCCCTGAGCACAAGTAAAATGAAAACTATTACTATTACTATTACTAACCCTATTACGCTAAGTAGCCGATAGGAGAATCGGGAAATAAGTGCCTTGGGCTGTAAATTCACTGAGGTGAATTGACCAGACGTGCTCAACGGGGGGGGGGGGGTTAACCTCACGCCACTAGGCACAAGTGCATTTTCAAGGCATTTGACTGCAGGCTTTAGCGGACATGCTGACCCCGTTGCCCTGAGACATTCCCAGTTGTTGGGAGCTCTAGATGCAATTCCCTGCGGGAAAACTGCTGTCAGAGCTGTCGACTCTCCCCAGTGGCCATTGTCATGCACACAATACTGAGGATGAATTAGACGAGGGAGGAGGAGGAGGAGGAGGAGGAGGAGGAGGAGGAGGAGAGTATGTAGACATCCTAAGGGCTGCCTCATCCTCCAGAAATAATAGGATAGTTTCAGGAAAAAAAGAATGTCGACGACTTTATTTTTGGCAGTTTCCTTTGTTGTTTTCATGCAGTGCTGCACACATTCTTTTCTTCATTGTACTCCCTTTCTTTAGTGAAAACAACACTCATTGTTTTTTTGGGGACTGCTCACTTCACACCTTCCATTCACAACTGTTTGAGTCGGTCCATTCAGCTGTTATGGTGCGAGGCTCGGTTGATCCTCGAAACCATTTCTTGTCAATTTTCCAGTCTCTGGAGCAATGGGTGACCCACATCTTATAGACAAGTCACAGATTCACGCCACAAAAGAAGAAAAATAAAAAACCCCACATACATACTACCAGTTTTTTTTTCCTTTCCACAGCATACCGGCCCACATTTGGTTTTCAAAATCCGGGAGATTTTGATTTGTGCGGGAGCATTGTGGCGCGGGGGTGTTTACAGTTTACGTACAGTGTAATGTAAGTGTTAAGTGTATTATTTATTTTTAATGTGCTGGGTAATGTCATTTTTTCCCACCGTGCGCTACATTAAAATCAATGCGACACACCTTACAAGAAGCGTGGAGGTTGTCGATATGACTCGGGTAAGATGCATGTAAATTGTTGCGCCCAACACTGTTGAAATTATTTCCGTGAAGCTTGCGCAGAGATCAACTGTGCACCTGGGTTAAAGGTTGCCAGGTTGAGGGTTATAGGTTGCCAGGTTGAGGGTTATAGGTTGCCAGGTTGAGGTGACAAACGTGTCGAAAATTGTATATGGTGTGTGGACTGTGTGAATAGGATGCGTTTCATACAAGATCTGGCAACATTAGACAAACATATTGGTCCGATTATTTATAAAGGAGTTTTGGCCATGCAAATTACGGGAGTTTCCCGGGAGAAATAACAAACCGGGAGGGGTCCGGGAGATAGGACTAAAAAACGGGAGAAACCCGGGACAAACAGGAGTGTTGGCAGCTATGTTCCACAGATGATTTCATATGGAAACATGAATCTCACCTCACTTCCCTCAGACAAACCCTGGCGCACATCACTTGTATGCTGCCATGATTTTGTTCTGCTAGAATCTAATTGAGCCAATTGATAAGGGTGGGTGGATGGTTTTAAGTGAACTGGCGCTAAAAAGAGAGAGTTGTAGCTCTTTTGATTTAACAGAGGTACTGTATCACAACACCAGGCTCATAAGTGGTGTCTGTGCGGGCTGCCGTGAATCTACCTTGGCCTCTCTCCAAGCTTTCTGATAAAGGGAAAGACAACAAAGAGAGAGAAAGGGAGGCGACTTGCTTTTTCTTTGCAGTCCAGCAGCTCTGCAGGGGCTTTGGCATCTAAGGACCTCCAAAAGGATACCCTGAAACTAATGGACTGGAGACTGCTGCTCCATTTGGAAGAATACTCTCCGTTAACAATAATAATAATAATAGTAATAATAACAACAACAACTGGGATTGGATGGGTGTGTGAGGGGAAAATTAAAAACGTTTCCACGAAGGAAATGTTTGTTAAATTCTGGAATGGTGACCACTGTGGCCAAAAAAAAAAGAAGGTAAAAATCACTAAGAAAATTTGAAGAGTAATTTGATTTGCTTTGAGGTTTTGTGTGAGTACGCTGCGGTGGCCAATGATTAAACCAGCGATCGGACTTGGCAGCCCGTTTTGAGGCGGTGTGAGAGTCCTGTACAGTAAACAGTAACATCGCTGCCTCTATCGCTGCCACAAGAAATAAAAAATAAAAAAACATTGAGGGTTAAAAAAGGAAACACTTTCTCTCTTTCTCTGTGAAATGAAGCAAATGGTCTTCAAGTGTGATCACAAATGTTGAGATGGATAAACAATCTGACAGAAAACAATAATTGTGAAACAGGACGTCACACAAATGGGCCATTTGGTGAAACAGCCACACTACCCTGCGGCGCGTCGCCAGATCGCTTACTTTGGTCTGAATGCGCCCTAGAGGGGAGCGCCTGCCCTGAGGCTTAAATCACCGTGAAGGCTTTACGAGGTTGTATATTTGAGACCAATGTCCCGGCAGTCAGAGGAACTTTAAGAGTAGAAATGCATCTGGGACAACGAGGAGATAAAATAAATCAAGCCCCCAGCCAACAAACATCCATTAATCGCCATGTCCATCATGCGCGGCTGATCGCATTCGCCTCGTTGGCTGCGCAGAGTGACAAGATATTGGGATTGCAAACCGGGGGGGTATAGATTACATCTCATTTTACCGCTCGGCTCCCAGAGGCGACTCACTTAGCGGAAGATGACAAATCCTGCGCGGGGGAATATCTTGCACTGAAGAATGCAATGCATACATGATCTGTCATGAACACAAAAGGGCTGCCACAATAAACCGCGTGTATGATAGCGGCGGTTGGCCTGTTGAAACCGCCAGCGTTCCAAAACTCAAGAGAACAGGCCCAGCTCTCCTGGGCCGCTCGCATTTTGACAGCAGCCTCCTTTTTAATACCATGCACCAAACATGGGAACAGAGTTTCAGAAACCACAAGTGAAGATTGCATGGGACAGTTGTTTACTGAGTGTGAGCCATAAGACCGGCACTGAAACTGAAAAAGTGGTTGCCCTTTCAAGTGGTTGTAGATAGAAGTGGTTTTACTCATTCAAATGTCTTTTTCACACGGTGTATATGAGAGGGGAAAAAAAAGAGAAAACAAATGAATTCACAGGTCGCTGTTGCGAGAGCACTGGCTAATCCAGTTACTGATAGATGCAGGGCGTAGTAGGAGTAAGCAGGTTAGGTCAAGCTGACATTTAGTTCCAATGGACAGCGGAGGAACAGAGAGGAGGAGCAGGGAGGAGAGGCAGCGCTCCAGTGTCTCTCAGCTAAGAAGAGACTGATTACGTTTTTAAGTGAGTTGAAGGCGTTCCAGAAGCTCCGTGTGCTTGCACAGGACGATAGAGAGCCTTTCAAAGCACAAGTGTACGTATCTTCTCGAGCAAGTGTCCGTAGCATTTTTAGGAGCAGAATTCAAGATTTCTATTGGAATAATGTCAAAAAAATGAGAACGTGAGGAGGAGGGGAGGGGAGGGGGCACTAAATCCCTGCAGACCTTTTATCGTGTCTGCATCTGGGCGCCGAGCCTACAACATCAGGCACACATTTTTCAACTGGGCTTTTTCCAGACGAGCACACCACTTGGCTGAACCCTGGCCAAGAGTAAAACAGAGCTCATTACTGAGTAATGTGCTCGCAGGCTCACATTTTGAAATGTGTAAGTAATTGTAAAATATGTACTCGGAGGAGGGGAGAGCCATCAAACCTATATCACTCGGAGCAAAAGTGCAGCTTTTGCGTGTTTGGCTCGCAACGCTAGTGGAAGGTTACACCTACGGAACATATGAGAAGCCCCAGCACACACACACACACACACACACACACACGTGTGTGCACTTTTAAAACGTCCCGCACAGGGTGAATCTGCTGAGTGCGGCCGACTCTTAAGACTCACGGTACTGATGGTACTGTTGACGCATGATAAGGGAGACGAGGGAGATTGCATCTCTTGCTCTGGCTCGGTCATTCAATTGGCCCTGCTGTGACAAATGACTCGTCTAATCCTCTCCTCTGAAGCACTGACGCATCATGGCGGCTGAGTGGCACTTCCCCTTGGCTCTGAAGGTAATTCTCTGAAGATGAAAGAGGTGTGTGTGCATGGCTTTGTGTGTGTTGGCGTACTTACTTGACCCTCTGGATCCAGATGCAGTAGTCTGTGATGTACAGATCATTCAGTATGTAGGCCGGGTCGTTCTCTCGGAACACTTTGTGAATATCCAGCAGGCATTTGAGGACACAGGCTTTCCCTGGGCACAGGAACACACCGCGGCAGGCAAATGGAAAAACAGTGTTATTCGCGCACAGTATTAAGGGTGACAATGCACTCCAGCTGCTGGCAGACACAGCGTGCATCTAAAGGCTTGCAGTCATTGTTCCATACATAAAAGCCAAGGTACAGGATCAGAGGAAAATCCCAGCGAGCTGCAGAGTAATTTGATCCATACGGTTTTTAAGAAGAGTTCCTGGTTAAGAAGTGGTTCGTCTGAGACAAAAGAGCCAGTGAAGATAACTCTATTTTTGGCATTCAAGCTGTCAATTTAATGGTGGCTCTGCTCAGACTTTCTGTCGAAAGTGTGTTTGCCTTGATCTGTGAAAAACAGCACTGAATGTTTTTTGATGATTTTCCACTTGACAGCCATTTGAGTCTGCCTATTTTTTGCTTGCGACAAACCTGAAGGCCCGATTTAAATTTTTCGTTTACAGAAATCAATAATTCAATGCAGCAAGGTAATGAACTTGAGTGTTTTCCCAACTGTGCATGGCACTCCTCCCTTGAGGGATGGGTTAAATGCAGAGAATGAATTTCGCTACATGTATGTGTATGTGACAATAAAGTACCTTTACCTTTATTAAGTCCAATATATGTTGATCACTTAAGTATAAAACTTGAAGCTTTAAAAAAAGCTCTTTATTTTCGTCTAGCGCTCGAAAAAAATATTTTCTTTAAATCCTGTTTGGTCTTACATGAAGAGTATCAACTTCAAATTTAACGTCAAAGCTTTCTAGCCCCGAGGAAGTCTAGCAAACAGCGTATGACATAGTTACAATCTCATCGTGACAATTATGTAGTATGAATTTGCCACCCACTCTGACTCACAGCTTAAGCGTTTGAACTATTTGAGTGCATTTCATTTTGCCACTTCTCAAAACCTGCTTAGAATTGGTACGTGGCATGAAATATGGACACAGCTACTGTGGTAATGCCTGCTATTTGAAGCCAGACAACTGTGATACTACTGGGTTTACACTCAAACAAAATGGTTTGAAAAATGACTTTGTTTGTTTGTTTGTTTGACTTTGTTAATGTCAAGGTCTTCTGCTTAAAGCTATAGAGCGTAAGTTTCTGTCTCCCCCATGAGGAATCCTATGTAATGACAAACCATTCAGACGGCGCGTCCACATGATACAAGCCTTCCGTGATCGCACACCGCCCCCAACCCTCCTCCACACAGTTGCTAGTAGCCAAGGAGGACACGGAGGATTCAAAAAACATGATGGGACTCTTCAGAAGACAGGGCTCCAGACTGCGACCAAAATTTGAGAGTGTGCGACCAGTACATTTGCCCCCTTTTCGGTACCTGGGAGCGCGTAAGCGCAAGCTTATATGTCCTCTCTGAAAATTGACGCACACACTCGCAGAGCTGCAGACGGTGCAAACTACATCAGCTCTGCAGTTTTGTTGAAGTCACAGTGAGTCACGGAAATGCCGATAAAGTGGTTTCAAGTGTGGTTACAGTTTTTTATAACGTCACGCAGACAGCGTTTGCTGTGATATGATATTAAAAGGTCCCATGGCATGAAAATTTCACTTTATGAGGTTTTTTAACATTAATATGAGTTCCCCAAGCCTGCCTATGGTCCCCCAGTGGCTAGAAATGGTGATAGGTGTAAACCGAGCCCTGGGTATCCTGCTCTGCCTTTGAGAAAATGAAAGCTCAGATGAGCTGTTCTGGAATCTTGCTTGTTATGAGGTCATAAGGAGCAAGGTTACCTCCCCTTTCTCTGCTTTGCCCGCCCAGAGAATTTGGCCATCCCATGAGAGAGAGACATCATGGCTTTCAAACGAGAAAAGTGGCAGTTGGTCAAGGCCACACCCCCACCCTCCACCTTGCCCCTCCCTCTCTCCTCCTCAATAGCTTCAGACACAGAAATGGCATGTTCTGAGGAAAGCTCATTGTGGGACTGGCTCTAGTGGCTGTAATTCTGCACCAAGGCTGAATTTCGGGAAAGAGACTTCAGATACAGTATTAGGGGACCACTAAGGTCTATATAAAAGAGACTTCAGATACAGTATTAGGGGACCACTAAGGTCTATATAAAAGAGACTTCAGATACAGTATTAGGGGACCACTAAGGTCTATATAAAAAGAGACTTCAGATACAGTATTAGGGGACCACTAAGGTCTATATAAAAGAGACTTCAGATACAGTATTAGGGGACCACTAAGGTCTATATAAAAGCATCCAAAAAGCGCCATGTCATCGGACCTTTAATGGCGAGCCGAAAGCGGTCGCGGTGCTGTTGATGTTACACTTCCTCGGAGACTAGCAGCCAGGCACAACAGTGGTTTCTATGCCCTGGTCACTGACTGACAGGCTGAGGTTGTAAGGCAAGGCAACTTTATTTCTACAGCACCTTTCGGCAACAAGGCAATTCAAAGTGCTTTACATGAAACATTAAAGAGCAATTAAAAACGGTCATGATGAAAATAAAACAGGCTAAAAAATAATATACAAATACAATAATAAACAAAATATGTTTTTTTTTTTACTGTGATGGGGCTTTCAGTTTACCTTCTATGTTGCATCTTAAAAAGTGACACTGAATTTGAAACAGCACATTGTAATTCCTGCATCTATTATCAAAGTATATATTAGTAATACAGTGGAAATTAGTAGAAATTTGAATATTTGGTTAGCATGTTGATTTACGTTGTGTGCCCCTAAAATTTTCAGTTGGGGGCCACTGTGCCCCTAGTAAAAAAAGTTAGTCTGGAGCCCTGGAAGAGTAATTACCTTCACTCGAGTTTCTGCGAGGGAAAGTCGCCGGACGCCACAATCTTCTGAACATAGTCATACTGACAAGTCCAGAGAGAGTTGTGTGGAGCTGATAGTCTTAATTAGCTTTGTAGCAACTCATTTGGCAACGGCTTGAATGTAACGGACGTTCATTAATATCAAAAAGTTACGCACTAAAGCTTTAAGAAGATATATTTGTGGGTTTTATGAAATCCATTTTTTTGATGCTTGGAGCACCATAAACTAGGGCTGGGCGATATGGCTGAAAACTGTATCACGATATAAGTGTTTCATATCGGTCGATATCGATAATTATTGATATTTTTTATGACCTATTTAAAATAAGGACCAGGAGAAAAATATATTAAATTTAAACATTTTTATTTTAAACTTAACCTTCCTCTGATTATAATCCCCTCAGTTATAAAAGCAGAAATGTCAACACAACCATGGAAATCACTCAAATAATTAAAATGTAAACATAAGTCTAAAATCACAGTGAAGAAAGAATAAGTAAGAACTGCTTAATAAGGTGTAATAAAATGGTGCAAAGTGTTAAATATAAACATAGAGAAACCTGAGAAGAACTATTTTCTGCAGGTTTAGTGCTAGGTTGGTAACCTGGCTTCTGGACAGTGCTCAGCATGTCTGCCTCCGTTATTTCTTTGTAGCGTTTAGTAAGGCGCTGATGCAGAGTACCTCTCCATGGCGGTCTGCTGCTTGTGCCGTGTTGCAGCTGCAGATGTTGTTGGACGTTGCTGGCGAATACGGCTTTGCTGTGTGAGCGCGGCTAAGGTGGTAAAACAAGTTTGCGGTAGTGTTGGTGGGGACGACGGTCAGACTTATAAAATCCCAAAAACTTCCATACTGACTTTTCCTGTTTTATCAACAATTTCCTCGCTCGCTGCAGCACTCACTTTCCACTTATCGCTCCACGCCGCCGGTTCCGTTATTGTAGAATGGTAGAATCCAACACGAGACAGCGATGTGGCGCAACCAAACTTGATACTGTTACATGATTGGCTGTTAGAGTGTCACTCCCTACGTTGCTAGGTTACCAGAGAGTGAGTGCCTTTGTTCATGCAACCAAACTTGCTTTGCAACTTCTGGTTTCTTCCAAAGAAGAAAAACAAGTTATCGAACGTTTTATCGAACGCATTTTCTATTGATATTGATTACGTGTCTATTGCGATACATATCGTTATCGTTTTATCGCCCAGCCCTACCATAAACACAATTCCATTCACCTCCATGAGATTGGGTGGCGGAGGCTTTAGAACTTAAGATGACTATCTCTGAACATAAAACCGCATCGTTAGATACCACATGCGGTATGTGCTCTTCAGGGACGTGCGTGAACTGATGCCTTAACTTAGATAAACAGTACAGATACAGCTTATGGTTTTGTTTACACCCACCAGAAGTACACAACACTACATAGTATGTTAACGCATACAGTATATACATGTATTGTTAAGATACTGAGTTAGGCTATCAATGTTCATGCTGATAATTAAAAAATACCTTATTAAATTAAAACCACATGGGGCGACCTCTAGCTCACCCAGTAAGAGCAAAGAGTCCTTTGCGGCGGCCCCGGTTCGAGTCCGACCTGCGGCCCTTTGCTGCATGTCATCCCCCATCTCTCTTGTCTATCCACTGTCACTATCAAATAAAGGCAAAAGCCCCCCCTCCAAAAAATAAATTTAAATTAAATTAAAATAAATAAAAACCACATAAATCATGTTTTCTTCCGGCTATTCATATGCTTTTGATGGCTTCAGAGTAACTGTAGGGACTGCAAAGAGATGCCACTGCTCAGTCACACATCCATCCATCCATCTACACCACCATGTGCAGAACCAGAGGTAATTCTAAGAGGTTTGCTATGCTGTCCTATCAGAAACATAAACAATGTCATGGCCATGGATAAGAACAGGAAATATAAATTATTATTATAAAAAAAAAAAGGTTTTGACGCCAACTCAAGTAAAATGTTTATTTTATTTCATTTAAACTACGTCTTAGGTTAATGTGGATTTTGTGTGTACAGGATTCCTTGTGGTATCTTTTTTTTAGCTTAATTTACCTTAAGTGAACAGCTTCAGAGTCATTGGAATGGTTATATGAATTTTTTTTTTTATTGAATGGTGGTCGTCTCGCTTCCTCCTAGCGCCTGTGAGCGGAAAAACCACCTTTATCTATCAAATGGGGGAAGCTTTTTGTTACAATGCATGATTTATGGTCACCACCTGCAGTTGGACTCTGAAAATATGTTCCGGGAACATATATATTCATTATATATGTTTATTACATATTCAGTTCAGCTAGCATGCTGCAGTTTGCAACGCCACAAATGCACCACACAGAATCTCCATTTGTTATTCTGACAAATGACTTTTCCCTGAAGCTTACAACAAGTCAAACTGCCACAGCACTTCTCCCTCCAATCGGGCGTATAAATAGACTTATGATGTGGCCGACAAGCCACTGAGGGCAAGTGAAAATGCTCCTCTCCACCTCCGCAGAGCCGTTTGGCATTGTCCAGAGACATTCCAGCGCAATCCAAATAAACAGCGCATTTGCAGTGAGGCAAACCTTAAACAAACATTTGTTTCTCATTTAAGCATGGGATCGCATGCAGGAAACTCTGCCCTCAAATTCAGGACTTGGAAAAGGCAAAAAACACACCGGCTTCTTTATCACAGGGACGATTCATGAGTTTGTAGGAAATTAGAGGAAAAGTTGCTCTCAGTTCAACACGGATATTCTAGGTGAGATGCCCAAAAGAAGTGAGCAAGGTGTGTTTACAATGAGTGGGGAAGAATGTGCAATCCACATGTATAATGGTAATTCCTTCATGGCTGCCGAATGAGCAGGCTTGCATGTAGATGTAGTGGTGGGTGGGAAGTGTTCAAAAAACAATGCCTGCTGAGTATTCCGGGCAAAAATGCAGAGATTCCAAAAACTGCAGAATTATCAGAGTGAAAATGACAACTTTAACTTGTTTTACCCCCATTTCATGCTATATTTACAGTGTTTCCCACAGATTAGAAAGCAATTTGTGGCGGGGTTGTGGGTCACTTGTCCCGTGGGCGAGCTACCGACCATGCACGTGTCATCGATGTAGTCCGGCCATTATTATTGTAATGTAACAGGATACTTTTTCATTCTCAAGTAGTAGCTTACAGTCCAGCTGTGTGGCAAGAATCTGATGGGTCCCAGAAACAATGGAACACCTGTTATCTCGTAAAATGAGACCATTTCTCATAATTATGAGATCCACATCTCGTAATAATGAAATCTACTCTAGTAATTATGATAGTAAGTCATTTTATGAGATAAGATCTCACACTTATTTTCGTAACCAAGTATCAAAAACTGAGGAGGCCACGCTGTCCTCTCCTACTCTTTCTTCAATGCCTAACGAATCTATCTCTTTCTCTCCTAGTGACCCTGTCTTTCTGCTTGAGCAGCACTGGTTGAAGGCTGAAAATATTGTAAACAAATTAATAACATAACTAATTACACTGGTCGGACTGTTCAGCTCTGTTTCAGACTGATATCTCTGGTTCAGGCTGGTCCTCATCTTCAACATGTGCCTTTTTCAGTGTAAGAGTACAAAAATGACATTATTTATAATAAGTTTATTAGAGTCACAGCTGCTACATATAGTGTTTTGACCTCGAAAACCCAACTGCATTTTACCGCAAACTTGCGACTAGTTAACTTTCTAAAGCGGGCACAATCGCTTGTTTGCTAAGAGTCGGGTCAGGACTCCAACATTAACACACTGACAACATTGTATTCAGAATATAAAATATTTTTATAGCACTTTTAATGTGTAATAGTGTAAGAATTGAATGGATGAATAAGAGAAATATGGAGACAGATCATGGATGGAAGGAGGACAGCTGGAAAGGAAATGCAGAAGGACAAATGGTTTAAAAAGAAAGAAAGAGGAAAAGGTAACGGAATGATAATTAGATAAACACTTATTTAAATATATTTTTCATTGAAAGGAAACGACAGGAGTAACTGGTGAACCAGCTTAAAAAGTGCTGTGTGGTGGATCCAAATTATGCCGACGTGAAGAGTAGTTCATGTGGATTTCAAAAAGTAACTGATAAATATCTAAAGCAACTTTAGTGTTAAGTTGAAAAGAAAGTTGAAGTGCTTCAAAAAGACAGGAGAGACCCATCTTCATCCAGTGTCAGGTCTAACGTACCATGACCACTGCCGACTGACATCCCAATCCACTTCCAGCGCACTTGCAGTGAGGCAAACCTTAAACAAACATTTGTTTCTCATTTAAGCATGGGATCGCATGCAGGAAACTCTGCCCTCAAATTCAGGACTTGGATCACGTAAGGCAAAAAACACACCGGCTTCCAAGATTTGACTTCTTTTTCACAGGGACGATTCATGAGTTTGTAGGAAATCAGAGGAAAGGTTGCTCTCAGTTCAACACTGATATTCTAGGTGAGATGCCCAACATGCCCAATCCAGATCAATGCAGTCCAATCGTCTAGCTCAGTACATCTAACTTAAATGAATGCACATGTTGTAGCATTATTGAATGCTACCTCAGCTACTTTCTAATATAATTTCCATTTAATTCAGTCTTTTCCTTCTTTCCTCTGTCACACATGCACACACAGTCCATGCATCTCATCCCATCAGTGCCCTGAACCTACAGTGTTCACAGCCCTGCTCTGGTTCCTTGATTTTCCATAACTAGGTCAGAGAACTTATTTGACCAAGAATTTTATTAAATTCCCAAACTTTTCCCTGCCCTCTCAGAATTCCAAGACCCGCGCAAAATGTGCCTGAATGAATTTCGGCAGAGATGTGTGGTGGATGGATCTGTAACAGAGGGCCACATCTGACATTTCCTGTCTCGTCCTGTCAGCGTGATAATGACAGCGGCGTGACCCAGAGGTTCTCCTCTACACTTCCTAACCGCAGGCGCCTTTCGCTCCTCTGTACCTGCCCAGTAGCTCTTTAGTTTTTGGCCACTTTGGCAGCGTGGGGAGTATTCTTAAGGAGCTCCTCCACCTGCTTCCTAAGGGCTGTTCAAATATTTACCTCCGGATAACATTTCCTCGGAGGCCGTAACCTGTGCGCTGCCGTTAATGGGTTTGCTTTGCTAATACCTATGAATGTTTGCTTTCACGGCCACTTAAAATGAAGTGCCTCAAATGTGGAGCATGTATTTCCATTTGCTTTATCCTGACAAATTAATAAGAGTGTAAAGTAATGCTGGGAGGAAACCCACCATCAGACACGCCAGGGCGAATTACTGTAGTGTTACAGTTTATTACGGAAAAGGCCTATTACTTGCAAATTATAAAGGTTATTAATTGTGAGTGAAAAACAATAAAATAAAAAAAGAAATTCTTAATACATTGACACAAATTAACAAAGCCTCTCATCATTTGGCTGTTTTGGGAAAAATAAGAGTGAGATTATGAGGTTGTACGATTTTGAGGCCTGGGGTGAACATGAGTAATCTCGTTATGGCAGAAATAATGTTTCCGAGGCAACGGAAAGAAGGTGAGGAGAAAGAGTGACTCCAACTGCTGTTTCCCTGGCTCTCCTGATCTGCTCATCTACCTACTTAATGAGGCGCGGAAATGCTAATCTGGAGCTTAAAAGGCCTTTAATTTGCTGTCATTTACCAGCGTTAAAATCATCACAAGCTGGATAATCTTAGCCCTTACACATCCTGAGTGTGTTTACACTGCAGTTTCATCTGTCCGCGGGGGCTTTTGATTTAAAGATTACTCTGGGCTTTGAGATATCAAAGTCAACAGTCCGTTCTCAACTAATCCACATTTCACTCCCAGAGGAGGTGGGAGTGGGGCCACTCTCTTAAGCCCCTTTCACACTTAACAGTCTATCCCCTAAATGATTAGGAACACTTCCCGCATGGGGTCATGTGTAACTGGGAGCAGGGATTGATATTCAGG
The DNA here is from genome assembly GCF_010015445.1 of Perca fluviatilis. Lineage (NCBI taxonomy): Eukaryota > Metazoa > Chordata > Actinopteri > Perciformes > Percidae > Perca > Perca fluviatilis. Next base: position 5,993,435 of record NC_053115.1, on the reverse strand, counting down.
GAAATCTGTACCGCCAATTTCCTACCTTAAGACCTAGTAACATTTCAGAGCAAATGCTGGTACGGCTGTCTTGTGAATGAGAGCAGCAACGTTGCAGGGACAAGCAGGTTAAAGCGTGATTTATGCTTCTGCGTTAAATCAACGCCGTGGCTACGTACGTAGAGACACGTACCCTATGTAGCAGCCTGACGTGCACCTCTCGAAAAATTTAACTACACGTCGCTCGGCCGTGGCTTGGTAGCGTTGCGTTTCCCCCAACTCATTTCCTGGTTCTCCTTCTCCATAAACAACGTGAAATCAAGCAGAAGGTTCCCTTTTCCTGCTACAGATTTCCCACCGTGGTCTGAAAACACAGGGGAGACACTTTGTTTCTCCCACTATGCCTCTAGAGTCGGTACTTGCACTGAAGCCAATCGCTGTCACTCTCTCACTCGCTCTATATTACACGCTCCACACACGCACGCACATCAACCAAACGGCCGACCGTCGTCAGAAAAGCCAGTGGGGTCCCAGAGGTCCAAAAAACTGCCTCGGGACACACTGAGGCGACACCGACTTGAGAAACGTAATGCGTCTCCATAGCAGCAGGTGGCGCTAATCTGTATTGTTGCCCAAAAAATGAAAACCGGCAGCTGATTGGACGAACGAGTCACATGGGTTTGTTTTCTCCGTAAATTCAAAGCCAGACTGTCGTGGCGGCTCGTTCAGAATACGATCTCATATTGTACTAAAATAGTTCACTGAAACATGTTTCTGAGAACATTTTAAGCGTGAAATAGGCCGTGCAGCTGCTGAATCTGTCTTCATTTCAGATCGTTTAAAAGATTTTTGCCAGATTTTGAGAGACTCTAGTCACGCTCATTCCGCTCGCCATTTCCGGGTGAGTCCCGACTGCCCTGCCGCCGACCGAACATATCAGGTCGGCCAAAATGAACGCAGCCCCCCAGACGGACGACGGCACGGGACACACCGAACAGATTCGTGTCACGGACCTCGCCAAACTGTCCAACGGCCGATTATCGGCTTGGTGTGTCTCGGGCTTAAGAGGTCGATGCACACACCAACGCACAAGTATAAACCTCAGGCCACTTACGTAGGCTACGGCAAAAGCTCTGCGTCGAGCCTCCGCAGAACCATAAATCACGCTTAAGGGACCAGTCCGCTGATTCGAGTAGGTCACAAAAAAACATTGCAGCCTTTTTTCCCTCATATGAACTCCGGACAATGTCGGGAGAATCAGGTCGGGACATTGTCTGAGGTTGACCTTTCACACATGTCGCACACAACAGGAGATTGTCTGCGTCAGACGCGTTCTCACTTGCAGGAAATGCTCCATTTGGTTTAGACGGGGCGCGGCGCCTAGGTAGAGCGTGAAGGAGGCAGGACATGAGGCAGATTACACCACGGTCACGTAGACCGTTTGTAATTTGGTCATAAAGACCCAAGTCTCTTGCCATTCTTTCAGATGATTTCGACGCCGGCCCTTACCAACGAAGTTCCCGAACCTCTGTTGGTGTGTTTGTGTAAAAAAAAAACAAAAACAAAAAACATCATCAACACGTCCACTCGCATGCTGGGAATTCTCAGGACAATGACCTACTCACATACGGGCTCAATCGGACATTACACAGACTTCGTACTAGGAAGCCGGCAGGGTAAAGTCTGTTTAATGTCCAGTCCCGCCGTTTCGGCGTTTGCGTTCTCACATTCGGCTCCCCCGGTTAATGTCTGGATAGTTTCAGGGTTGCAGTGCATGTGTGAAAGGGGCATACTTGTTGAACATCTGGTGTGGTGCTTCATGGCGACTCACCTGACTGCAAAATCTTCGTTGTGTCACGAACAACGGCAGAGACCATGGAAAAGTGTCTGTAGAGTGGGTAGCACAAAACCCTCCGTCCAAATGACACCAGGACGTCTTGCAAAGAGCTGTACGTCTGCGAAACAAAAAAAAACGGAATGTCAGAAAGCTATCCAGCACCAAAACAGACCGTGGTTTTATTCAGTAAGTAAAGGGGGCGGCGATGGCACAGTGGATATGACTGGGAGACCTGGGTTTGATTCCCACTGCGATACATCAACCAACGTGTCCCTGAGCAAGACACTTAACCCCTAGTTGCTCCAGAGGCGTGCGACCTCTCACTAGAGATGCACCGATAGACCGGCAAGCCCGGAATTGGCCGGTTTTCACGTGCTTGGCCGTGACCGGCGATCGGCAGGTATGACATATGCCGGTTTCATGGCGGTCAACGCTACAATTAACTGACAACATAAGTTATACGAGTTACAGTTCTCAAGGACGCACGCACACACGGATGTGACAGCACGCTCTCTTTTTTTCCTTTCTCTCAACTTTTCCGCCGTGTGTGGCGTGTACCCGCTCGCGGTGTGAAGCGCATGTCCGCGCTATTTGTCAGCTGTTTGGAAATTCTTCAGCATGTGTGCAGAAGATAACAAGTTTGCAATATGCAACACCTGCAAGGAAAAAGTAAGGCGTGGAGGGACGACACCAAAAACCAAAATCACATTTTTTTTAGCTGGATATTGGATGTGAAAAGAAGGAAATGGTTCTAACATTGCACTTCAGATGTGTGTGAATTTCCCACACCAGGAGTAATTTATATAGTTCTATTTTACAGTGATCCATTTTCTGCTCAAAAGTTTTTTCTATGTTCTGTGCAAAATGTTCTATTAAAGAAAAGATAGAAAATAAATATTTGAGTGTGCTGTAAAGTGGTTAGAAGAAATGAAATCGGCTAAAATCGGTATCGGCTGGCTTAACTCAATGAAAACCGGCCTAGAAAGTTGTAATCGGTGCATCTCTACCTCTGACATATATAGCAATTGTAAGTCACTTTGGATAAAAGCGTCAATCAAATGACATGTAATGGAATGGAATGTAAAGGAAATGGTGATGCAACGGACAGTAAAAGGTTTGGTTCAGCCATATATACCATATTCATCGTCTCCTTTTCTTCTGACTGGCTCCTATTGGTGTGCACTGCAGCGGCTGGTGCGCTAATTACTCCAAACAACTCATTTATTGAGCTGGCAAAATAGGGGCTCACAACTCTTAAACACCTCTGCAGCCCTGGCCTGTTAATTGCGGCTTCTCTTTAATCACTGCCTTCAGTCTCAGATTTTCTCTGCACCAATGGACACACAGCCTGGAGACGGAAACAGAGACATTTTTTTTTTTCTCATCTCATGTTTCATTCTCTTCTTTGTGGCTTGTTAGGATATGCTGTGAGCTCACAAGTGCGTGTCATCTGGGATCATGCTCTCCCTTGGGCTTGTTTAGCAGGAGTGTAAATAAGGTCTGCTGCTGCAGAAGGGGGGCGGGGGGGACGACGACTCACAGTCACACCAGTGCAGTCGACTGAGGACAAGTAAACATGCAGCAGATGGAGGGAGGAGGGGGGAGAGACGATGGGAAGGCGAATGTTAGGCATAAGCCAGGGAATAGAGATAGCAGAGAGGAAGAGTGGAGTGAGGAAGCAGAGCTGATTTCATACAGTCAAAGACAGAGAGGGATCTATTGTAGAGCACAAGGTGAAGGGAAGGGGAGGAGGAAGGAGGGAGCGGGGGATTGAGCGAGGTGGCTTGTCAGTGGGAGCCGACAGCTCTGCTGACGAGCAGTAGAGGGCTGCAAGGCAGGCGGAGGCTGTTCTTCACCCCACTGTCACCACAGCAGGAAAACTACAAACTGTGGTCGAGGTCTACTCCTCCAAGCAACCTTATTGGCTGATTTATACAACGAGTTTCACCTTTGGTGTTTTTATCACAAGTAGTGACAATGTGTGCAAGCCTAACACCTAATCAGTCCCTCCAGAAAAACGCGATTATGCAATCGCATAATTCAATGCATAATCAGCCAAAGTCCGCATATTTATGCGGGGGCCGCATTTTTTTCAAATACGCCGCATAAATTGCCGATTTCCCCGCAAAATATGCGGAGCTTGCATGATTTCATAATCCCCCGCATTTTCGTTCTAAAAAAAAAGTCACATTTATCTTAGCAGAAAGTTGAAAAATGTTGCGTTTACTTCAGCAGCCACTTTCCCCCGTTACCATGGGAACGTTATGAAGTGACGTAATTACGCGATGTGAACATCATTGAAAAGCAGGGTGTTGGGGGTATCACTTTTTTACCTAACTGCAATTTTTGCAAGTTCCCGCAATTTCAATTTTCTGGTCTACATATCCCTGCCACTGCTGAAATATTTTTACAAAATGTATCACCCCCCCCTCAAAGTGATCATCTACTTCCCCAATGAGTAGCCTATTTTAAACTAAGTAAAGCGCTGTAAAGTGAACAGTCTATAAGTGCCATAGAACGATAAAATCCGAGCGGCAGCTGCTGGTTTGTATTTAGCCCGCTGCAGAGCTCCGGGACGCCGACTACCAGCAACAGTTGTTTAGCCGCCAATAGGTGACTGGGAGCCGGCTACAGGCACCGCCAGACGACGCTCCTTTCTGGGGCCATGGTAGTTGGAGTTAAGCCAGAACAAGTGAGCGTGATGCGGCGCTGACAGTTAAGTCGAGGTACCAAAACGAGTATAGTTTCCGAAAAGGATGGTGGTTCGGATTAAAACACTCCCGAGGAACCAACGAGCGTTTTCCTGGGTGAAAGTATTTTGTTTACGCTGCGTTGTGCCATTTTAGTTTGAGATTATTTTCCATTGAATATTGAAGTTGATAAATAAGTGTTTCGGCATGCCTGGTCAAGTGGCTCTATCTATGGTAATTGGAAGGGGGATTTCATTCTTGCATGTTTAGTTTTTTTGTTGTGCATGATCAAAAAACTTCTCCCCCCCCTCTCTGCTTTCTTCACAAATCGCAGCCTGCTTACCACATCTGTAGTGTAGTGTGTAGTAGCTTAAATATGTCCAGCTCAACATTAATGAAGGATTGTCTATTCAAATAGGCAGATGAATGTGTTCATTCACAACTGTTGTCACTGAAAGCGTGAAACCACTGGCAAAAACACCAACCCGCAACCCTCTTGAGCACCAACAATAATAGAATAAAAATACAATAGAGGTATTGAGCACCACGCCTGGCCTACATTACCAGAAGTGCTATAGCCTTCATTAACTGCTAATAAGTGTCAGTTGAGATTTGATTTATGGTTGTGCGTTCAGGGGTTACAGCCTAGCTGACAAGTGCCTCCTTATAAAATTTAGCAAAACCATAGAAATGTAGCAAAACCATCTCTTCTGAACACCTTCTGCTCACCACAATCGTTGCTCTGTATCAAAACCATTAAAAAGGGGAGCAGTCACTAAGTCAGTAATGAGACAATTCAAAAAAGTAAGCGGGATGTAATGCTAGTACAAGAGCCATACAAGTAGGGGAATAGCCCACCATCACTCTATATCTCAAACTCACAGTTATAAGAACAGCAGGATCACATCCAGTCTTGTGAAGGTGGCACCAACATGTGAAATCCAGTGCTAAACTAAACATGTAAATGGGTTTATTTGCCCCAATGTGGTAATTAGGGGCTACCGCTTCCTAAGGCAATCAGGGCTCCAGACTGCGACCAAATGGTTGCATTTTGCAACCAAAATTTGAGTGTGCGCAACTGAACTGCAGAGCTGCAGACGGTGCAAAGTACGTCAGCTCTGCAGTTTTGTTGAAGTCACAGTGAGTAATAAAGTGGTTTCAAGTGTGGTTACAGTTTTTCAAAACTTCACACAGACAGCGTTTGCTGGGATATGATATTAATGGCGAGCCGAAAGCAGTCGCGGTGCTGTTGACGTTACACTTCCTCGGTGACGAGAAGGCACAACGGTGGTTTCTGTGCCCTGGTGACTGACTGACAGGCTGGGGTTGTAAGGCAAGGCAACTTTATTTCTACAGCACCTTTCAGCAACAAGGCAATTCAAAGTGCTTTACATGAACCATTAAAAGAGAATTAAAAATGGTCATGATGAAAATAAAACAGGCTTAAAAAAGAATATACAAATACAAGAATAAAATAATAGCTTTTTTTTTAACTGTCATGAGAGCTATGGGGCTGTCAGTTTACCTTCTATGTTGCATCTTCAAAGGTGACACTGAATTTGAAACAGCACATTGTAATTTCTGCATCTATTATCAAAGTATTTATTAGTAATACAGTGGAAATTAGTAGAAATGTGAATATTTGGTTAGCATGTTGGTATGTGCCCCTAAATTTTCTGGTTGCACCCTTAAAATTTTCAGTTGGGGGCCACTGTGCTCCTAGTGAGTCTGGAGCCCTGGCAATGCCCACATTACTAATGCATGGTTTCCTCTACAATTTGAGCTCCTCACTGAGCCTCCTAGAGTGGTGAAATTTCAAACAACCTCATTCTTTTACAAAACTAGACCTGCAAGCGTCACAGAAATGTTAAGAAGCCAAGTTTCTGTCGCCAACATGCATGTGATCAATCTTTTTTTTTTACATCTAGATATTGTTCTCACAATACAGGGCCCTGTTCCAAGAACACGCTTTACTGAGTAATCTAGATACATATGTTGAGTCAAATGTGGAACCAGGTCTGAGGTAGGTTTTACTCAGCAACATTATCCAGATTACTGAGTGAACCTGCTTCTTGGAACAGACGCAAAGAGTCAAAACTAATCTGTATTCATGTTTACACTGAATTAACTTCCAAAAAATCAATTTGATCAAGGATCAATGGTTAACAGATCAAATCACTATTTAAACACATTTTATTTTGTTAAAACAAAGAGAAAAACATAACTATGGGGACACCAGCAGTGTGTTTGACTATACAGAAATACTAAAATAGGTGATAATGGAAACAAATAAAAAGGTGTAAACTTCTACAAAAATATCTGAAAGCACCAGTGTTAATGGAACCTTGTGTGTGTGTGTGTATATATATATGTATATATATATTATTTTTAATTGGTCCTACCATTGTACACATGGGCTAAGATGTTGTATGCAATCTTTTTGATATAAAGTGCCATTTTAAAATGTTCCTGGTAATCAGTGTACCATATCAGCATTACGCCTGCCATCATCTACTGAGCCTGCTCAGGCCTTCGCCTTTTATTATGTGATAAAGGCAACAAGTAGTAGCCAATCAGAGGCAGAGTAGAGCAGGTCTTCGTGATATGCAAATGGAGAAAAAGTCAAACTATCTTAAATAACACGCTGTGCTCCTGCCAATGGCTGTCAAAGAGGTCATTTGGCATGCAGACTGGAACATTTCCAAAAAAACTATCTTGCACAGTTGTTGCTGGTGTGCCATTAGTCAAGCTATGGCGTGCCAATGGTGGCACACGTGCCTAAGGTTGCTGACCCCTGCTTGTCTAGTGGCAGGTTGTGAACATGCACGCACACACAATGTTTTGACAAAGGTCTGAAAGTCTGAAATACAAACTATAAAAAAAAAAATGGCAGAATAAGGTATAGAGTTGTCCTCGGTTTCTTTTTACATTTTTTCTTTTCTACTTTTAGAAAAGAAGATATACTTAGATTATTAAATAACCTTGTTTCACAAGCAGTTCCTTGCCAACATACTCAAAAGTTGAAGAATAAAAGAACTGCCTCTGTAAGAATGTCATCATTAAGTTACAGTTGTTAGCTCTGAACTCTGTTCTCCAAAAATCTTCTGTCTGGCGCGGAGGAGGACACTATTAAATGGAAATCATGCCCTGTTTCCACCATGAACTACTCGCTCTACAACTCTACATTTCCCCCCGTTCCAGACAATTGAGCAGGTGTCTATTTGTCTAGTTGGAACAGAACTTTTTTTGGTCCTTTTTTAATTTGAGTAATTTCTAAACTAAAATAGCAGCTGATAAACTTTCAGCAACACTTGGGTACAGTACAAGCTCAGTTTCAGTGTTTCCCATACATTGATATATTTGTGGCGGCCTGCCACACAATCAATGTTGACATACTGCCGTATAGTCTCTCTCTCTCTCTCTCTCTCTCTCTCTCTCTCTCACACACATAAACACACACACACACACACACACACTCTCACAACAGACCCTACTCCTCCGTGCAGATTATTTAATGCCATTGACTATTCTACACACTCCAATACAGTAATGTAGGTGGCTGTATGAGCCTTCAACTTGGTTTGCGATCTGCTAATTAACACACAGAAGAAGACATCGACCGACATCGATCTTTTTCCCCGCAGAGAAGACTGCTAGAGTCGATCTGGAGTTTAATGGTTAGTATAGTTTAGTTCAGTTATTACCGGTATTTATTCAGGGGTTATACTGCATAGAGAAAGTTTTGGTGCCCCTTAAAAGAGGTTTTAGCCAGCGCCAGAGGAATATCACGAGCGCCAAAACGTCTGATTTTCAGCTGCCAGCGTTTGCAGACTGTCAGACTGTACCGGACTCTCCAGGTGACCTGGTGCTGCTCTGGGGACCGGCGTCTCGCGCCGCCTCTCTGCTGAGCCGCGTTCACGCAACAGCAGCAGTTAAACTGCATTTCACACTATGATGGTTACATTTGCAATGAATCCGCGGTTCACGTGCCTGCGAACCGTAGGGGCGGTCTGCTGCTCTACGTCACGGACAATTTATTTATACATAGTTCAAAATAGAAAACCTTACACTTCATGTTTTGTATTCATGACACTATTGTATTATTGTACAAATAAGCTACAACAGTAATAGCAGTTACCATATGTAAGTCACTCCTACATTTTTCAACTGAGGAGCAAAACATGCCCCTTGGGAAAAAGATACGGTTGTGCCCTGTTCATAGTAATCAAATGAACTGGACTTTGTTGTCAGATGTGAAAGCCCCCTTCCCTTACTGCATTATACCATTACATTTGTTACCTGCAGAATTTTGTATGAAAATATTTGAAGTACAATTAATATAAGTCTGCACCTCCTTCTGCACGTGCGTGCGCCCCCCCCCCCCCGGGTCAGCTGCCACCACAAATTCAATTCAATTTCAATTCAATTTCAATTTCAAATAGAATCTAATTCTGTGCGAAACACTGAGTTTCCATGTACGGGTGTTACGTCATGCTGAAATTTTATTGGCTCAAACAGCAAGGCATCACGAATATCAAATATGGTTGATAAAGACACTCTCGATGTGGATGCCTGGTCAGGAACAGCGACATGCCGGCTCTCTTACAGACCTTCCAACATGCAACTGCCATCATGTACTCTGAATACATATCTGGAACTTGATGGGAACCACTTCCATCGGCTAATGGGTTTCACCCTAAGCTACCCACTGACAATTTCAAAAGCAGGAGACATTAAGTCTGCTTGTTCAGTTGCATTATAAAACAGAAAGAAATATTTAGTGGCTGCAAAAATGCATACAAAATCAAAAGTAGACATCTGAGAAGGGAGGAAACAGAAGCAGATCGACACAGTGCAGCATGAATTAAAAGAGTACTCCACTGATTTAGCATCACACTCTTATAACACTGTTAGACTCATGATGGGCAGTTAAAAAAAAAGAAAAAAAAGGGGTAAAAATTGATACAGCAGAACCAGAGATATCATCTATGTCGAAACCTGGCGCATACATTACCCACAGTGCAACTTGGCCGCCCACAATTCAGGCAGGGGTTCAGATGTGTTATGCCAGTAGCAGCTAATGTAGCTCTGAGCTGCTAGCCTCAAGCAGAAATGCAAAGTGGGCTACAAGGCCTGGTAAGCTAACTTTTTTCTATCTCCACACCGCCGTATTTTTTATTTTCAAACTTGTAGTTTCCAGCCCCAACCGATATGTGTAAAACCTTTCCTTGTGCAATAACTGACTCACCTCCAGCCAGCAGAGAGTCCCGCTCAGTTTTCTGATAGTCCACGCTGACTCTACCTGCAGGGGAAAAGGGGACCACTTATCACCACAAAAATGACAGACAGGAAATATACAGTGCGATTAATTCTGCTCGGACAGAAAAAGGATGTTTAGTGGCCGGGTTGGATCGGTGGGTAGAGCAGGTGCACTTTAACTTGGAGGTTTATGCCTCGACGCAGAGGTCCAGGGTTCGAATCCGACCTGTGACGATTTCCTGCATGTCTTCCCCCTCTCTCTCCCCTAGCTGTCCTATCAAATAAAGGCAGAAAAGCCCAAAAATAATATTTAAAAAAGAAAAAAAGGACATTTACAGTAAAGAGCAGGCTACAAACTATGACTGCACGATTCGGGGAAAAATATGAATCACAATTTTGTTTTTACCTTAGAATTGATATCACAATTCTCTGCCACTATTTTCTTCTCACGAAGTGTAATGTTTATTGCACACATGAACCATGACAAAACAAATTGGCAGTACCTATAGCACATTGCGCATCACCACAAGCCTGTAAACATAGAGGCTTCAATGAATAAATCTGTATCTGTAAACTACTTTTTGAAATAAAAAAAAAAAAAAGCAGGGTGTAGGGGGAAATCTTTTTTTTTTTTTCTCTTTTTCATCAAACCGCAGTTTTTGCAAGTTCATTTCATCGCATAAAATTGCATAAATATCCCGCATAGTCCATCGCATTTAAGAAAACGCGCCGCATAATCAAGGATTTTTCCCTGCAACAATCACAAAAAAACTCAGCATTTTTCTGGAAGGACTGGTTAATGTCAAATGCTTTCAATAAATGAATTGAAGGAGAAAAAAAAATTTTAAAATTTAAAATCGCCAACAGGGGTGAATCGAGATTGCAATTTTATAACGATTTATCGTGCAGGCCTACTACAAACTATTTGAAATGAACTAGGGGACTTGTTCTCGACTCACATTATAATATTCCCTACTGAAATGAAAATGCTATCATATGATAGATTGTTTTCATAGCTGGTTTAAAATCAACATTGTGCTGTATTAAATATCACTAGTATTTCATTCACATGTGGTATGAACTGCCTTTAACAATGAAATCAGGCGCGCTCACCTTGCCTTTCTGCAGCTACCTTAGAGGAGTGACACAAAGAGGCCTGGACTGAGCTCTTGTATCGGCTGGTAATCTCTTAAGGCTCTGAATGAAACGGAAGGGGGTCTAAAGGATTTGAGGATAGAGGGCTTTGTCATCCAAGGCTAAGTGCTGCTCAGGAAGAGTTGCCTCTTCTCACACACACACACACACACACACACACACACACACACACACACACACACACACACACACACACACACACACAAAAAAAAAAAAAAAAAAAAAACTTACATTGTGCTCTCCCTCTGTAGAGCGCACTTCGTAGGAATAAGCCAGCAGGATGTCCACAAGGCTGAGCCACACTTGGTAACGGGACGTCTTGTCCAGCAGGTAGGAACGGTTGGTGAATTTTCTCAGCTGCTCCTTCTCACCGTCGTTGAATGATACAGCTGCACGTGAACAAGGAATTTTAAGTTAAGCGTTCTATTTCATGCCACGAAAAGTCTTTGGCATGTGTGTCAAAGGACCGAGACACTCAAATGGAGGGCTGTGTACCGAAATCGAATTGCCCCTAAAACATTGAGTAACGGAAAATGCCTCGTCACTCAATATCCAATTTCATTACCTAAGGAGTCTCAAGGAATCTCATCAGCGTCAGTGAGCCAAAAGGTATGCAGCATGCTTCTACCAAGATGTAATAATGTTTGGCTTGGTTTGGTTTGATCGGCTGTCTAGCGTTACACGTCGTAGAGACACGCAGGAAAAACTCTACGCTACGCACAGAGACGGGGGCTCACGTAGTAGGAACTGATGGGTAAATGTAGGCCACACCCCCACCCTCCACCTTGCCCCCCCCCCCCTCTCTCTCCTCCTCAATAGCTACAGACACAGAAATGGCACATCCTAAGGAAAGCTCATTTTGGGACTGGCTTTACTGGCTGTAATTCTGCACCAAGGCTGAATTTCGGGAAAGAGACTTCAGGTACAGTATTAGGGGACCACTAAGGTCTATATAAAAGAGACTTCAGATACAGTATTAGGGGACTACTAAGGTCTATATAAAAGATACTTCAGATACAGTATTAGGGGACTACTAAGGTCTATATAAAAGAGACTTCAGGTACAGTATTAGGGGACTACTAAGGTCTATATAAAAGAGACTTCAGATACAGTATTAGGGGACCACTAAGGTCTATATAAAAGAGACTTCAGATACAGTATTAGGGGACCACTAAGGTCTATATAAAAGAGACTTCAGATACAGTATTAGGGGACCACTAAGGTCTATATAAAAGAGACTTCAGATACAGTATTAGGGGACCACTAAGGTCTATATAAAAGAACTTCAGATACAGTATTAGGGGACTACTAAGGTCTATAAAAGAGACTTCAGATACAGTATTAGGGGACCACTAAGGTCTATATAAAAGAGACTTCAGATACAGTATTAGGGGACCACTAAGGTCTATATAAAAGAGACTTCAGATACAGTATTAGGGGACTACTAAGGTCTATATAAAAGAGACTTCAGATACAGTATTAGGGGACCACTAAGGTCTATATAAAAGAGACTTCAGATACAGTATTAGGGGACTACTAAGGTCTATATAAAAGAGACTTCAGATACAGTATTAGGGGACCACTAAGGTCTATATAAAAGAGACTTCAGATACAGTATTAGGGGACTACTAAGGTCTATATAAAAGAGACTTCAGGTACAGTATTAGGGGACCACTAAGGTCTATATAAAAGAGACTTCAGATACAGTATTAGGGGACTACTAAGGTCTATATAAAAGAGACTTCAGATACAGTATTAGGGGACCACTAAGGTCTATATAAAAGAGACTTCAGATACAGTATTAGGGGACCACTAAGGTCTATATAAAAGAGACTTCAGGTACAGTATTAGGGGACCACTAAGGTCTATATAAAAGAGACTTCAGATACAGTATTAGGGGACCACTAAGGTCTATATAAAAGAGACTTCAGATACAGTATTAGGGGACCACTAAGGCCTATATAAAAGAGACTTCAGATACAGTATTAGGGGACCACTAAGGCCTATATAAAAGAGACTTCAGATACAGTATTAGGGGACCACTAAGGCCTATATAAAAGAGACTTCAGATACAGTATTAGGGGACCACTAAGGCCTATATAAAAGAGACTTCAGATACAGTATTAGGGGACCACTAAGGCCTATATAAAAGAGACTTCAGATACAGTATTAGGGGACCACTAAGGCCTATATAAAAGAGACTTCAGATACAGTATTAGGGGACCACTAAGGTCTATATAAAAGAGACTTCAGATACAGTATTAGGGGACCACTAAGGTCTATATAAAAGAGACTTCAGATACAGTATTAGGGGACCACTGTTGGGGACCAAGAAGCTGGTTAAACAGTGATTTGGCTCAGATTGAGTTGACTACAGAGACACAGAAGAGGCAGGACAAAGGATCTTGGCCTACATGTGAATTCCAAAGCCAGTTTCACGAAACTCCTATAGGCTGCTACTTGGAAGCACTTCGCAAGATGGAGAAAGTGCATTTAACACGTGTGGGACAAGGCAGACTGGTGGTGAGACAAAGAACTGCTTCACACCTGTGACCAGGTTGGAGTTTTCCCATTGGCCGTCGGGTCTTTGAATGCACCACCCCGCCACTAGGAGGCGGGGGAACGATAAAAGCGTTCGGCGTTTGTGCTTTCTTCGCTTTTCCACCGTGACTCACGTCGCAATAGGAAGCACTGTAGTCCGGACTAGTAAACTAGAAAACTAGCATCATCTCGCTGGTCGAGTTTCGAGCTGGTACAAACTTTATATCAGCCAGATATACAAAGGGGATCCGAGGGAATACTTTGTTGAAGTATTCCTTCATCTGCAGCGGGCTTAATCAGCCTGGAGTGAAGAAAAGGACTACGCTCTTTTTCTTGTGTGGTCGACCTGGAGTACGTTCGTCCTTTGCTCCGGACAAAACGGACCGTTAAACCCTGGCAAGCGGTTTAACTGACAAACAACGCATATACAGTAAGGCTTACACAGTTCTGGGCAGATAATAGAACTAGTGCGTTTTGTTTTGTTACTAATGAGCAAAAGGGTTCGCTACCACTTGTTGCCATTAATGTGATCTGATTTAATCATGTACTGGTCCATATGTGATTATTAATCTGTCTGTGAATATATGACTGATCATTATATCGTTTGATTCTGGTTGTGTTAAGTAGCTGGGTATAACTGTAATCGCTACCTGCTAATTCATTCCTTTCATGGAATTTAGTTACTGTCTGCGATAGAATCGCGATAAAACAGCTGCTAGCTACTGGAGTGGTTATAGTGACGTTTCCCTCAGCAAAACCAAAAGTCTCAGTCTGTAGGACAGTGGCTGAGGGGAACTAGGTCATTATCAATATCTTGAGATCATAGTGCCTCTTTTCTTTACTCTTCTCCTCTTTCTTCTTACTAACACACACACACACACACACACACACACACACACACACACACACACAGACACACACACACACACACAGACACACACACACACACAGGCTAGCCGCGCAATTACCAAGCTAACGCTGTAGCTTCACATCGGGATCTCCCTACGTTCGTACAGAGCTAAAACAGGAACTAGCTACCAGATCGGCTAAGCGTTCGCCGTGCCTAGCAACCCCCGCTTCTTCAGCCCTCTTCCAGACGCAGCACCACTACCGCCCTCTTGAGGCTAAATAGTTTTGTGCAGCTCACAGGAGTAGCCATCTTTGGAGTTGTTTTGGTGTTTAGAACTACACCGCCAACCGCCCTCCCCTTTGTCACTCATCTCTCTCACACACGCACACACACACAGACACAGACGTGTCCATGACACATGCTGCTTTGTTTTTGCTTTGTTTTTGGTTGTGATATTATAAAAAGGTATATGAGTTTATTGTTGAAGGATTATTGTTTAGCTGCTGATAATTGTGAAGTTAATAAACCTTATTATACTTAATTAGCAGTTGCTTGTGATTATTTGTGTACTTGTTGTAATAATCGCTGGTCGATCAGGTCCGTGCTTGGATTCACCCCTTCCTTTATTTCCTTTTTAAAAGGATTTACCACAGAAATGAGACTGTTCCACAGTTTGATTATTGGTCCCTGACTAGCATGGTGGTGCCCCGTTTTGATTGTTTGTCGATTTGATAAAGTTATTAAAAACCATATTCATAACTTTATTAATATTGATAAAACATCTTTGATAATTTGCCAATGATCAAATCTGTACCCTACGAGAATCCTACACCACTAAGGTCTATATAAAAGCATCCACAGAGCACCATGTCATAGGACCTTTAAAGATTTGTGCCGTATTGTGTAATATTGTTATTTCTTTTAGTTTTATTAAATTGGTATCGAAGTCACGGTATTGGTATCGGAATTTTTTTTTAACAATACCCAGCTCTACTCGACTGCCCCATGAACTGCAGAGGAATCCATTAGTTGGTGTGAGAAGCAGTGTTGGTGGTGGTGGTGGTCAGGAGGAGGGGAGGCTGCATACACTGCTTCAGTTTGCACACATATGCTATTCATGTGGATCTTGTTTCGTAAGACAGAGGGAGTGTACTTTACAAACTCCACATACCGAAACATCAATCATCTGAGCACGCTCAAACCATGGTGCATCAAGATAAAAGGCTTAATTATAGCAGCACGGTGGCCCAATGGTTAGCACTGTGGCCTCACAGCAAGAAGGTACCGGGTTCGAACCCTGGTCGTCCCGGGCCTTTCTGTGTGGAGTTTGCATGTCCTCTCCCCTCCGGTTTTCCCCACCGCTAAAAATTTGTTCCCCTCCCTCTCTACCAAGCTGATGTGTGGCGAGCGTCTGGCGTCGTGAGGCTGCCGTGCATCACCCACCTGGGTGCTACACACTGGTGGTGTTAGAGAGTAGTCCCCCCCACCGAAGCGCTTTGAGTGTCTGATAAAGGACTATATAAAATGTAATGAATTATGAATGCATCGTTGTGGCCCCGCTGTGATTTACACACAGCTTAATTAAGTGGATTTCGTGTCCTACATCTTTAACATGACGTTCACACTCAACAGGAAGTATAATTTTATCTCAGTTTTTGGCCTTGTGTCCACAACAAGCCAGTGATTTCTGAAAACCCCAACCTCACGTTTTAGTGTCAGCAGGGAAAACTGCACTTTTGGAAAACAATGGCATTGCTTGAACGCTCTGGGCTGAAATTCTGGCATTTCCTGTGAATTCTCACAGTCAAAATCTGCAGGAAGCCTGGATTTTGATGTCTATCTGGGAGTGCCTGTGTGTTAACCAAATGAAGAGTATGGCTGCACGAAATGAGGAAAATATGCCTTATGCGATAACGTTGTTGAATATCGCGATAAGGATATTACTTAATAATTAAACAGATATTAAAGTGTATTCTTCTAAAACACAACAAAAAATAATAATTTCCAACATTCTTTTACTGAACAAATTTAACATTGAATTGAATATAAAAGGCAGCACTAAAAAAGGAATCACATTACATTTTAATGTGCGGTTTTCTACTGATAATTTTCACAACTGCAACTGTTTTGTGTCTAATGCGATATGCCGCAGCCTTTCGCGATGTGTACATTGTGCCAGTTGCTATTGCGATGACAATAAAAAAAAACTATATTTTGTGCAGCCCTACTGAAGAGTACCATACGCAGTGAAACAGACTAGCCCAAATCTTATTAACTCTACCATGCACATGTCATCGATATAGTCCGACCTGGAAAGGCCATTATTATTATAATATAACAGGATACATTCTCATTCTCAAGTAGCAGCTTACAGTCCAGCTGTGTGGCAAGAATCTGATGGGTCCCAGAAACAATGGAACACCTGTTATCTCGTAAAATGAGACCATTTCTCATAATTATGAGATCCACATCTCGTAATAATGAAATCTACTCTTGTAATTATGATAGTAAGTAATTTTTATGAGATAAGATCTCATACTTATTTTCGTAACAATCAAGTATCAAAAACTGAGGAGGCCACGCTGTTGGATGCTGTCCTCCTCTCCTACTCTTTCTTCAATGCCTAACGAATCTCTCTCTTTCTCTCCCAGTGACCCTGTCTTTCTGCTTGAGCAGCACTGGTTGAAGGCTGAAAATATCGTAAACGTATTAATAACATAACTCATTACACTGGTCGGACTGTTCAGCTCTGTTTCTGACTGATACCTCCGGTTCAGGCTGGTCCTCATCCTCAACATGTGCCTTTTTCAGTCGCGGAAAATACTTTTCAATACTCATCTGGATTGAAGCGGCAAACATTCAGTGTAAGAGTAAAAAAGAAAAAAAAAAATGACATAATATTTTTTATGATACGTTTATTTGAGTCACAGCTGCTACATATAGTGTTTTGACCTCGACAACCCAACTGCATTTTACCGCAAACTTGCGACTAGTTAACTTTCTAAAGCGGGCGCAATCGCTTGTTTGCTAAGAGTCGGGTCAGGACTCCAACATTAACACACTGACAACATTGTATTCAGAATATAAAATATTTTTATAGCACTTTTTAATGTGTGATTGTGAAAAGGTGTTCACGAGATACCAACCTTTCGTGAACTTGTGAATTTCGCCAGCCGTCTTTCTCTCGTTTTGATGGAGACAGACGCTGTGTGAACGGAGGGGAGGGTGTGTGTGTGTGTGTGTGTGTGTGTGTGTGTGTGTGTGAGAGAGAGACATGTGAGTGACAGAGAGACGGAGGAAAGCACAGAAAGGAAATGCAGCTGAACGAATACGCTGCGTGTTTTAAATAGCGTTAAAAAAACAAAAAAAAAACACGAAACGCAATATGTGGCGGCCGGTGTTGAGTGTATGGCGCACCGCCACAAATTAGTCTATGTGTGGGAAACACTGACACTAGTGTGGACTTTGGATCGTTTTCACAGGTTAACGTTTTTTTAAAGTTGTATATGTATTTTCCAGTAACCCAGGAGCAAAAGAGGCGTGACACGTAACACAGCGGCGCCTAGTGTGTGAGCTGATCCGCGCCATTAATCAACTCGAGCTGACCCACAAATCGCCGACTTTATGCATTACAGTAGCACAATTGTCAGTAGCGTGAAGGACAGATGGAAAGGAAGGTGGACCATTGCACGGGTTTCTGTAAGTTATTAATAACTTGTAACGTTTTGACCCTCCTGTGGGTCGGCTCGTGCATAGGGTGGGGTACCGAAACCCGGTTCCCCTATGGAACCTGTTCCTACGCAACCGGTAGGAATCGGACCGGATTAGAATGCAAATTTCGGTTCCTCATTTCGGTTCTACTTAATGTGTCGACTGAAATATTTTCCCTCCGTCGCTCCGAAACGGACGTAAAAATATCACCCTTTCTCTGTAGTCTACCGTTAGCTAGCTACCGTAAATGTAGGCTACTTTTAAAATGTTACCTCCCCTTTCTCTGCTTTGCCCGCCCAGAGAATTTGGCCCACCCATGAGAAAGAGAGACATCATGGCTTTCAAACGAGCAAAGTGGCAGTTGGTTAAGGCCACACCCCCAAACCTCCACCTTGCCCCCTCCCCCCCCTCCTCCTCAACAGCATTTAAAGCTACAGACACAGAAATGGCACATCCTAAGGAAAGCTCATTGTGGGACTGGCTTTACTGGCTGTAATTCTGCACCAAGGCTGAATTTCGGGAAAGAGACTTCAGATCCAGTATTAGGGGACCACTAAGGTCTATATAAAAGAGACTTCAGATCCAGTATTAGGGAACCACTAAGGTCTATATAAAACAGACTTCAGTTACAGTATTAGGGGACCACTAAGGTCTATATAAAAGCATCCAAAGAGCACCATGTCATGGGAGCTTTAAATAGTGCGTTCATTTACCTCGGAACTCGTAAGCCGAAGCTGGGAATGACGTCACACCCGAGTTGAATGCGTTCCATTTACAAGTCGGATTTTCATTGTTTTCATGAGCTCTAGCCAGGTTAGCTATTGTTAGCAATGCCAGTTTATAAAGCATAATGCTGTTTTTTGTGCATACAAACAGCGTACAGTAACATGTCCACAGATAGAATATGGACAGTGCTGTGTGTACGACTGATTTAGTGAGACACAAATGGAATTTGTTTCAGAGTACAAATGGAACACACTAAAATGCGCAACAGTCCCGCCTTGAAAAGGGTGTGTTAATGGGGCTACTGTTTCACTTAGTCACACCAGCAAAACAGAGTTGTCTACCGTTGGCCTATGAACTGCTATTCTGGAGCTGTTGGGGGCAAAGTGCCTAGCTTAGCCACAACATGGCAGGAGTTGATGAGTTGATGAGGAGCAGAAGGAAATATAGGCCTACATTAAATTAGTAAAGCCAATCCCATTTAGATGTGTTTGAATTACCATCACATGAAAATATGTCAAAACCTCTGCTTCCCTGCAAATTCACTAACTGTTGCCTTCTGAAAGAGACATCTGCTTAATAGGGATCTGTGGCAAGCCTAATGGGGCGACACAAACAGACTTCAATCCCATTTAAGCTATCGGCGTCGTTCAGTATTGAAAGGCGCGCTGAATGTCTGCAGGAACATGCTGTAACTCAACGGTTTTCTCTTTCTCCCAGCAGCTTACGAAACAGCTGAAAGCAATTCCTCTCTCTGCATGACGAGAGGAGAGTCCCTGATGTGCAAGAAGCACTGCTGTGTATTGGCTGCAAAGCACGCGCGCATGCGCGCATGCGCGCGCGCACACACACACACACACACACACACACACACACACACACACACACACACACAAATTGTGCAGACTGTTAGAGGAGCCGGATGGCACAATTAAATAAGTCTCTCGCAGTGCCGAGGCTCCAGCAAGAGGCTGAGCGGAGGAATGAACCTGGGAGGCTCCAGCCAACGAGCATCACGTCTCAATCTGAGTAAATGAGCCATTGATTTGAAATGGGTGGGAGCTAATTGCAAAAAGAAAACCTCAATTTAAAAAAATAGATAAGATATTGAAAACGCAGGTAGAAGGTAGATAGTGTTTGAGTTCTAACTCAGCAGATGTTCTAGTAAGATACTGTAAGAATGATACACAAGAGCAGTTTAATTTGGTCAACTAATATGATCATCAAACAATTCATGATTTCCCTCTCAATTTTTGCAACTTCATGCCACCTTCTGGTAGCCTTCAGTCACTACTTTGTCGGTTACTTTTAATTACCTAAAACTCAAATAATTTACATTTAAAACTCAAATAATTCACATTTAAAACTCAAATAATTCACATTTATATTACCATGTGATATATATTCCACTACAAAAACAAATAACATTGGTTTTATTTTTATATAGAGCATATTTATTCTACTTTTTTTTCATCTATAGTTTGTTTGCTCATCAATAGATAAAGAAAAGTGCAAATTCATGTTACTGTTTAAGATTGATCCTAGCAACATAATTTAGATTAAAGGATATATACAAAAAAAGATTATGAAGGAATAACTTGAACTGACCGGCTTCTCCCTCTTGCTCTGTAGAAGGACTCAGTTTGGCCCACCAGGGCCTGAACTTCAGCAGCCCCTTTATCTCCTCATCCTCGAACAAATCAGCCCTGAAATGACACATAGATGTTAGCAGACAGCACAGGGGTGGGGAAAGAAAAAGCCATGTTTTAGGGCGTCAGAGGGTTTTTACTTTGACAAACTCACAGGTAATGGTCAGGTGAAAAAGCAGCTGCCTCTGCGTCCAGCCGTGCCTGCCTCCTCTCGGCCGCTGGCCTTCCTTCTGGGTTCTTGATATCAGTCACATCGCTCAGTTCCTCCTGTAGGGACAGTCCCGACATCGAAAATCTGGCAAGGTCATCTGAACTTCACTTGTACAATTCTATTCAGCAACTTTGTTTAATCAGAAAAGACGCAAGGATTTCACAAATGAGGAAATAATTAGGGCTGGGTACCGAATTCAGTACTTTTTAGGCACCGACCGAATTGCACCCTTAGTATGGAGTATGGAAAAAGGCCTTGCCATTCAATACCTAATGAGTAAATCTAATCCGCGTCAGTGAGCCAATAGTCTATATCCACGACGTCCCACTCCCGGAATAGCTCCAGTGCGGAAATTACGCCGGATGTCACTTTTTCCGGCCAGATGTCCGTTCCCTTCAGTTTTCTTTGCGTTTTAAACTCCGGTGGATTTGTGAGGACTATGGTTAACTGCTCCTCAGATCTCTGCAGGGTAAATCCAGACAGCTAGCTAGACTATCTGTCCAATCTGAGTTTTATGTTGCACGACTAAAAACAACCTTTGAACGTACACATGTTCCACCAAAACAAGTTCCTGCCCGAGACTATTTCGCCACCCAAGACGATTGTGATTGGTTTAAAGAAATGAACCAGAGCACGTTTTTCTCCCATCCCGGAATGCTGTGTGGACTAGCCAGACCCTCCTCCGCAGCGCTGTGTAGGGAGGTCTGACAAAGCGAGACTAGTGAGCCAATAAGCATGCTTCTACCAAGATCTAATAATGCTGGTGATCTATTTCTAACGTTACACGTCTTAGAGACACACAGGAAAAACTCAACGTTATGCACAGAGACGGGGCTCACGCAGTAGGAGCTGAAAAATAAATAAAAACATGTACTGAGAGGTTTATGCCTCGATGCAGAGGTCCAGGGTTCGAATCCAACCTGTGACGATTTCCTGCATGTCTTTCCTCTCTCTCTCTCTCTCTCTCTCTCTCTCTCTCTCTCTCTCTCTCTCTCTCTCTCTCTCTCTCTCTCTCTCTCTCTCTCTCTCTCTCTCTCTCTCTCTCTCTCTCTCTCTCTCTCTCTCTCTCTCTCTCTCTCTCAAGCTGTCCTGTCAAAAATTAAAGGGTGGAAAAGCCTAAATTTTATTTTTTTATGAAATTGGTTCAGGAGCCAGTATCAAAGTCGCGGTATCGAACATTATTTGAAAGATATCCAGTCCTAGAAATAATCACTATCTGTAACCTCACCTGTAATCTTGCAAACACTCCAGACCGCCGATTACCAAAGCCATATTTCGGCAGGGCTCTCAGCTCCTCCTCAGAGCTCTCCTTGTACACCTCCTGCTCGACCTGCCAGTCAAATTCTTCCTCATCGTCATCTTCATCATCCCCCGCAGCTTCACTGCATCCTTTTGAAATGTTATAAAGTTATGATTGGTTCTAACTTAATTCCATCATTACTTTAAAAGGGCTCATATTATGCTTTTTGCCTTTTCCCCTTTCCTTTATTGTGTTTATTATATATATATATATATATATATATATATATATTTTTATATATATATATATATATATATATATATATATATATATATATTAGGGCTGTCAAAATTAACGCGTTAATTTTCCGTTAATTTTTTAATATTTAACTCGTTAAAAAAAATTAACGAAATTAATGCAGCTGTGTTTGTTTACTTCATGTGGCGGCTGAGAAACGTAATACGTCTCCATAAGAGCAGGCGGCGCTACTCTAGGAGGGACTTACCTGATTGAAGTAGGCCTGCGGGCCAGTCAAGAGTTGAAACATGGACCAGTAAGATCCCAAAAGAGAAAAAAGATGATGTGTTAGAATCCAGAAATGAATGAGCACGGGCTATAAACGGGACCGAGTACTAGTTCCGACATGTTGTCTCGTCAGGAGAGATGCGCCACCGGTAAGCTGCTGTTTCGCTACATTGAGCTGCAGTTTAAGTTTGATTTGTCTGTTGCTCTACTGCTGTGCTGCCGATATGTACGTGCGCTATTTGTTTGCTTGATAACTGTTACGTTGGTCACGCTGATAAAACCTTATTTGCAGTCTGATGTTTAACGCTGTCGACTCGATAGTATCTGTGACTATATTCCAGTAAATGTTTGAAATTGGTGCGTCTCACTGTCACACAAGCTACTTCCTGGTTGCGGTGCTGGAAGGGAAATGTAGTCAATCGCTTTACATTGGTAATGGATTGCTGTCCACAGCGTCGCTATCTAAAACTACACTCAATGTTTTCACTTTAGACCAACATACACCTTTGTGGTTTTGGGTTACTGGGTTAATGTGTAACATTGATATTGATGTGCATTTCTGTGTTTAGATATATGTGCTTTGCTTAGTCATTCAGATTAAACACTATGTATATTATAATATTTATGATATTAAGTACTGCCTAGATTGTAATTTATATATATATATATATATATATATATTATTCAGAATATGGTATATTATTCAGAATATAGTATATTAGGTATGTGGCTAATATTGGGGGTGGTGAAAAAAATCTGCTCTCAAGTCAGACAGTTTCTAGCCGTTTCAGCAGCCTTCAGCAGGACTAAATAAGCCAAATTGTTGCTGCTGTTGTTCTGAACTTAGCAGAACCTTTCCTTGTTTGTTTTCTCTTCATATTTGTAAAGTTAAGTGATTTAGCATTTAAATATCCATTACTACAAGCTTCTCAATTTAAAAACGCGATTAATCGCGATTAACTACAGCAAATTGTGCGATTAATTAGTACATTTTTTTATCGATTGACAGCCCTAATATATATATATATATATATATATATATATATATTCTTTTGTGCACGTTGCCCAAATTCCACCCCAAAGGGACTTACCATCTCCAACAGAAAACACTATTCACAAAGGTGCATCACTTTGTAACACATGTTATAATGCTCGCCTAGCTGCTAGTGTGGCACGCCCTCATACTCCGCTCCTGACTGGCTAGTAGTCCTTACCTAGCTACTGCGCATGTGTGACTCCCAACAAAGATAGTAACAGAAGTGGGATGCCTCACTCTGTAGCTAAAACAGAGAGCTCAACACAGGGTGAAAAGAGGAGCTGCAGCAATGTGCAGTACAACAAAAACATGGTGTTTTGTTGAAAATTAAACCATGTAAACCTATTCTAGTACAACCTCTAAATACAATTATGAACCTGAAAATGAGCATAATATGAGCACTTTAATTAAACTGGTGTATAGATTTGGCTAACCTGTGCTTAAGTCCTCTATCAGTGGTTTTGCTGAACGGGAGCCTTTTGGGGCGAGGAGACTCGTCAGCATCTGAAGTCCTTCAAAGTGCTCTCCAGCGGTTTCCTTAGGGACCCAAAGAGTGACGAGACCTGCAGCAAGATGAAGCAAAGGGATGTTTTTTTTTTTATTTAACCATTCAGAGCTCCTTTTTAAATAACATCTCACACACGGTTTGCCTATTATTTAATACACTGTCTATTTCTAATTCTGAAACAATGACTCAATTAAATAACAGCCCATAAATCAACCAGTTAGAATTTTGACGACCCACTGACCCTTTGTCATTTATTAGGGCCCGAGCGCCGACAGCGGCGAAGGCCCTATTGAAACTGAAGGAATTATTCTTTTCTTTCTTTCTTTCTTTCTTTCTTCCTTCCTTCCTTCCTTCCTTCCTTCCTTCCTTCCTTCCTTCCTTCCTTCCTTCTATTATTTTCCCGTCAAATGAATTGGCTTTTTGAGGGGCTTAATATATTCAAAAACTCACCAAATTTGGCGGTCGCATCAAGTCTGGTGAAAATGTACGTATTTTAAGGGTTTCGGGAATAGGCGCGCAAAATGGCTCGCTAGCCCCCTAGAAAGTTAAGAAAATTGAGCCCTGCAGTGCGTTTAACGTGACTCACGAAACTTGGTACACATATGTAACATGTCAAGATGTACAAAAACGTCATTACAGCCATACCCTAAACCCAACAGGAAGTCCGCGCTTTTGATCTCAAAGTTCGAAATTAGTGCGATTTTGGCCATTTCCACATGTCGCATTTGTAACCGAACTCCTCCTAGAGATTTCATCCGATCAACTTCAAACTCGGTCTGTACCATCTTAAGATGTTAAAGATGAAAAGTTGTTAAAAAAAAACTTTTCGTTATAGGGTGTCGGCGTGGGCGGCCCCATTTTGCGTTTCGCGAAACAGGAAGTGGGTGTAACTCGAGTGTACGCGTTGTCCGATTACCTCGAAACTTTTCAGGATTCATAAGAGTCCGACCCTGAGGACAAATAAAGGCCGATATTTACTTAAAGTCATAGCGCCCCTAGTGGCAACAGGAAGTAGGCCTAAAAGTCAAGGTGCTATACTTTAACGAACTCCTCCTAGAGATTTCATCCGATGGACTTCAAACTTGGTCTGTACCATCCCAACACCTTAACGATGAAAAGTTATTAAAAGAAAAACTTTTGGTCAGACGGTGTGGGCGGCCCGCCATTTTGAGTGTTTAGCGATGACCAAAGAAGTTGTTGTAACTTGAGTGTACGTTGTCGTTATCTGCCCGAAATTTCTCCACGATGGACAAGGGTCCGGGCTTGAGGACACGTACAGGCCAAAATTGACTTTTGGTCATATAGCGCTCCCGGCCACAGGAAATCTGCCTTATATGACAAACATCATCCGATTTACATGAAACTTAGAATGTGTGGTCTACATGTGATACTGAGCCGCCCCTATAATATGACTACGCCCACTTACTCAGGCCACGCCCCTTTCATAACATTTGAACCGTTTAAGGTAGAGACGCTCGGTGAGGTGTCATTGAACTCAGCAGAGACTTCCTTTTAATTGGTTATGGTTTGACCCGGCCCCTATGCTTAAGCCCCGCCCCCTTTCATACAATTTGAACTTTTAAGATAGACCCTTGTGTGAGGTGCCATTGAACTCAGCAGAGACTTCCTTTTAATTGGTGATGGTTTGACCCCGCCCCTATGCTTTAGCCACGCCCCTTTTCACAGCTAATGAACCGTATGACGTGAGTCTTGTGTGAGGTATCGTTGAACTCGGGCGGGAGTTCCCTTTAATTGGTGACGATTTGGGGCGCGAAGTGCCGCGCTAACCGGTCGCAAGGAGCGGGCGTCCGCCCGGTAACCCCGACGCCGCAGAGTGCAAGGGTCCGGTCCATCGCTGCAATGCTTTAACCTTTTAGTTGTCCTTCGGGCTCACCGGACCCGGCGGACAACACAAGGATTATGTACTTCCGTTTACTTTGTTGAGAATTGCTCTCTAAAACCGGTTTCTTTTAAAGTAAGTAAGTAAAGTTTATTTCTAGAACACATTTAAACACAGTTTAAGCTGACCAAAATGCTGTACAAACAAGAACTAAGGTGCTGTATTAACCCTTGTTTAGAGAGCAATTCTCAACAAAGTAAATGGAAGTACATAATCCTTGTGTTGTCCTTCGGGTCACTGGGACCCGAAGGACAACACAAGGGTTAATGAAATGTGAATTTACTGTAGCAATGATTTGGTAATCACAGCGTCTCAAAAAAAAAAAAAAAAAAAGAGTATTTGTTTAAATATATTAGGAACTGACTGCTATTTTTGTGACTAGTGACTTTTCAAAATAAGTTTCAAAATAATATTCACTTCAGACTTTAGTAATGCAAGTCATTTTAGCTTTGACATTTTATACAAGGCTATCAATTAAAAGAAAATAATCAGAAGATAAATTGATAATGAATATAGGCTTTACTTTTAACCATGCAGTATATTTCAGATTTTTTCCCATAGGAAAGAAATTAATAAATGCTCTTCATAAACCGACGTGCAATATGTCAGAAATAACAATGACATGATGACTCACAACCTCGGAGGAGAAGACGAGAAAAACACAACACTAGGAAGTCATTAATCACAGGCTTTTCATTTTAATCAGAAAAAATAAATAAAAGGAACTGTGATTAATCCCTTTTTGCACAGTTGTAGATTTTAAATTTGAAAGTGTCTATTTATAACAAACAATAGCCAATCAATCTGGCCAACTGTGCATGCAACACTTCCAAATTAAGTAGTTTCTTTACAAACTGCTACTAAAACTAAACAGGCACTAGATGAATTAGACTGATTTGGCCCCACCACAGAGAAAATCTGATGGTCGCCTAAAGACCTCATCAAATTTCAATGCACCCAAGTGTTAAAGCTTAGATGTGCTGTAGGATGGGAGCTGACTAATTGCTTGAGTTGTAGGCCTTTCAGAATAAAAAGCCTGAAAGAGGGATCTTAATGGTTGCTCATTAGAAGTCTAAACAAGGACACTCATTAGCGGCGCTTTATTAGCAGATGTCACAGGCTTATTTAGACACAGCGAGTTAACTGGGGCCCTGCTGACAGACGGGCAATGAGGTGTCAGAGTCCATAAGACAGATGTCCCCATAAAGACAACTTCATTAGAACTGATTATGTGCAACCGAAATCAAAGCGACATCACAGTGACAGACAGTATTGTATAGACACTAGCGAACGTCACTCCGGTAGTCGTTATGACGTTTCATTTGCTCGTTATATATTTAAAGAAAGTCCTACGTGAGGTCCCCATCACTGTCACTGTGAAAAGACATATTACAGGCAGCCGGGGTGCTTTAATCATGATGACATGACAGATGGGGCCAGTGGCCCTTGAAATGGGATGAAATAACATGATTGGTGGGTTAATTTACCCTGGCTGATTGACTGAAGTACTAACTAAAGACACCCCGGGGATCATTCACGGCATTGTAAGCAAGTATATCACACAACTGCACACCTGACATATCAAAGTTGCAGACCAGGAATGCACCGATCCGATACTGATACAGGTATATATACTTTTTTTACCAAGTTACTGGTGCACAATGTATTATTATTATTTTTTTTTAAAGATTCTTTTTTGGGATTTTCCGCCTTTATTTTGACAGGACAGCTAGGTGAGAAAGGGGAGAGTGAGAGGGGGAAGACATGCAGGAAATTTGTCACAGGTCGAAGTGTTTCCTCTGTTGATTTTGTAGTGGATGCCCACCATGGCAAAATTTCTGCCACCACGGTATCAGAAATAGGGCTGTACAAAAAAATGTAGTCACTGTTGCCTTTTAGTAGAACTATTCAGAGGTTACTGGGCCCGTCCACTTTAACTCCACATACTGTTGTGTTGATGTAGTTTATTGTCAAAATGTTTGGGTTCTTCCGAGTCCACTATTAAACGAACAGCTCCACTTAAAAACGTCACCGCGGTGGGTCCGTTCTAAGTGTAGACCTGTTGTAGATGTTCCTATAGTTCCTCAAAAAATACAGTTCAATCACAACTGAAAATATGCCTCATTGTGTGTGAATAGAGGTGAATAAATATATTTGTTTGTGTTGCAGCAAAGTGGTTAAAGTGGTTAGGATGCATCCCATATAACCACAACTTCAGGTTCAATCCCAGCCAGAGAACTTTGTTGCAAGTCATATGCAGGTCTTCAGTGTTTCCTCTATGTTGATTGGCAAGTGGCGGTCCGCCACGGTTAGATTTCTCCCGCCACGGTTTCAGAACCGGGCGTGCCTAGCCTACTCCTGGTTGCTTGGCAACAGTAAACAGAAATTCTCCAGTGCTACCTTCAAGCACATCTTAAAAGTTACTTCAGAGGTATTGTTAAGTCACAAGGACGATGTTTTTGGATTTAAAATATTTATTTCTCGATAAAAGTAACAAAATATGAGATAAAATGCCAAACATATCAGATATATACAGAAATACGATATCCTGAAGCGTTTTCCGCACTCTTGAATTATTTTCTTCGACTCGAGCCACTGACCTACGTCACGCTGCCCCTTCACTCCGATTGGCTGTCGCTTTGTCGCATCGCTCCACATTTGCATAAAATAGACTTCTTGTCTATTTTGGCCCCGCCTTGCTCGTGGCAGCGGCGAGCTCGTCGCTTGTCGCTGGCAAATGGCCACTCCCGTTGAAAATGAATGGTAGCCTGTCGCTTTGTTTCTGTCTCTTGTAGCTAATGTGACTGTGGGGTAAGGGTTAGGTGCCTTGAAGTCAATGGTGGGGGCTTAAAACACCATTGAGCACTGTGAAACTATCCATTAAAAGGTTATACTGTGTGCTATGTGCTCAGCATACAGATGATACAATGAAACATATGTTCGGATAACATTTGTTAACTGTTTTTCCTTGTTGAAAGGAAAGGTCAGCACATTCTGACAAACACCGGAAGGAAAAAAACAACAGTTATTAAAAACATACTGTATCCTGAAAATCCTGCTGTGACTTGTTTCATAGTGTTGACAAAAAAAAACAACACAAGAAATAAAATGAATGGAAGGTATCAGATCCTCAATTAGAACTTCGGTTTTGTTTTCCCCTTCTCTTGCCTCCCAGCGCTTCTCTGGATCAATGCTCACAGAGTGCTGATATTCTGTAGCGGTGGGTGACAGACATCCAATCAGATAGACAACAGCAAAAACGTTACAGCAACCTGAGAAACTAATTCTTTTATATTTGATCCAATAAGAAAAAGGGTAGGTTGAGGATAGGAAATGTGTATGGGAAACTGATTGTGCCTCCAGGTTGTGTGCATGCTAGATTTACAGTACAGGCCAAAAGTTTGGACACACCTTCTCATTCAATGAGTTTCCTTTATTTTCATGACTATTTACATTGTAGATTCTCACTGAAGGCATCAAAACTATGAATGAGCACGTGGAATTATGTACTTAACAAAAAAGTGTGAAAGAACTGAAAACATGTCTTATATTTTAGATTCCTCAAAGAAGCCACCCTTTGCTCTGATTACTGCTTTGCACACTCTTGGCATTCTCTTGATGAGCTTCAAGAGGTAGTCACCTGAAATGGTTTTCCAACAGTCTTGAAGGAGTTCCCAGAGATGCTTAGCACTTGTTGGCCCTTTTGCCTTCACTCTGTGGTCCAGCTCACCCCAAACCATCTCGACTGGGTTCAGCTCCGGTGACTGTGGAGGCCAGGTCATCTGGCGCAGCACTCCATCACTCTCCTTCTTGGTCAAATAGCCCTTACACAGCCTGGAGGTGTGTTTGGGGTCATTGTCATGTTGAAAAATAAATGATGGTCCAACTAAACGCAAACTGGATGGGATGGCATGTCGCTGCAGGATGCTGTGGTAGCCATGCTGGTTCAGTATGCCTTCAATTGTGAATAAATCCCCAACAGCGTCACCAGCAAAGCACCCCCACACCATCACACCTCCTCCTCCATGCTTCACGGTGGGAACCAGGCATGTAGAATCCATCCGTTGACACGGCGGTTGGAACCAAAGATCTCAAATTTGGACTCATCAGACCAAAGCACAGATTTCCACTGGTCTAATGTCCATTCCTTGTGTTTCTTGGCCCAAACAAATCTATTCTGCTTGTTGCCTCTCCTTAGCATTGGTTTCCTAGCAGCTACTTGACCATGAAGGCCTGATTCGCGCAGTCTCCTCTTAACGGTTGTTCTAGAGATGTCTGCTGCTAGAACTCTGTGTGGCATTCATCTGGTCTCTAATCTGAGCTGCTGTTAACTTGCGATTTCTGAGGCTGGTGACACGGATGAACTTATCCTCAGCAGCAGAGGTGACTCTTGGTCTTCCTTTCCTGGGGCGGTCCTCATGTGAGCCAGTTTCGTTGTAGCGCTTGATGGTTTTTGCGACTGCACTTGGGGACACATTCAAAGTTTTCGCAATTTTCCGACTGACTGACCTTCATTTGTTAAAGTAATGATGGCCACTCGTTTCTCTTTACTTAGCTGATTGGTTCTTGCCATAATATGAATTCTAACAGTTGTCCAATAGGGCTGTCGGCTGTGTATCAACCTGACTTCTGCACAACACAACTGATGGTCCCAATCCCATTAATAAGCGAAAAACAATTCCACTAATTAACCCTGACAAGGCACACCTGTGAAGTGAAAACCATTTCAGGTGACTACCTCATGAAGCTCATTGAGAGAACACCAAGGGTTTGCAGCGCTATCAAAAAAGCAAAGGGTGGCTACTTTGAGGAATCTAAAATATAAGACATGTTTTCAGTTATTTCACACTTTTTTGTTAAGTACATAATTCCATGTGTGTTCATTCATAGTTTTGATGCCTTCAGTGAGAATCTACAATGTAAACAGTCATGAAAATAAAGAAAACGCATTGAATGAGAAGGGGTGTCTGAAATGTTGGCCTGTACTGTACATTTCTACTTAGAAGACGCAATATTGCAAACATTTGACTCGAGAATTGATGCTTGCAGTACTTCTGTGAAAATGGCCAAGGCCGCGTGTTGTGTTCCCGTCAACCTTGAAAAAAAAATATTGTTTTTGACGCCTTTTTTTCCAGTTTGTTTTTGCTTTTTCCAACGTTTTAAATTGTTAAATGTTTCTTCTACACATTTTCAGCGCTTATTTCTACGTCCCATATTTTCTGATATAAAATGGGTCAATTTGACCCGAAGTCAACACAAGGGTTAAGTGAAAGCCTTATGTTTACATATTACATTGGTATAAGAGTAGGGTAATGTGTGCATAGCAAGTGTGTGGTAGGAGAGAGAGAGAGAGAGAGAGAGAGAGAGAGAGAGAGAGAGAGAGAGAGAGTGTGGATGGTCTCAGAGCAGACAACTATGGACCTTTTTCACAGCAGACATTTTGACTTGTCATAGTAGGAAAAGCACAGCTGACAGCTGAGTCTCTTAAGTTGGTATCCAATAAGAAAGCAATCTTAATATCTGATAACCACTCAGATTTCTTTGTTTAAGTGTTCCTTCTGTCTGTATTATTAACGGTTTTTGAAAGTCTGTCTCTTTTGTATCTTTTATTTCCCTCTGTTTAGACTATTACTTTTATTTTTACTTTAATATTATATTATTTGTATATATTTTTGTATCTTATTTGTTTACTTATTGCAATGAATGAATATCTGTAAACTAATTTTGGAAATTAAGTTTAAAAAAAAAGCAGGGTGTTGGGGGAATCACTTTTTCATCAAAGCGCAGTTTTTGCAAGTTCCCGCAATTGCATAAATATCCCACATATTCCATTGCATTTTTTAAGAAAACGTGCCGCATAATCAAGGATTTTTGCCCGCAACAATCACAAAAAAACTACGCGTTTTTCTGGAAGGACTGTACAATACTGTTACTGACAGGAGATTTTTATTTAATTTTCAATAATAATAATAATACTACAGATAAGGAAGAATATAGAGGAAGATAAGAAACTTTTAAAAACAGAGTACTAAATCACAATTGCCTTATTGGTCTAAAAAAAACCAATTAGATTATATTCCTATATTGTTCAGCCCTATTTAATAATGTGACCTACCTTTATCAATGTCAAATTTGGCCTTTTCTCTGCCATCCTCCACTATTCTTCCAGGAAGAGATAATCTGAAAATAACACATAGACCCAGACGGTTACAGTCACTAATAACAAAGGCAGCTCTATCGCCACTTTTAAATCAAAACATTTATTTTTTCCAAACATTATGGACCATTATTATGACTTCCTCTATCTTGTGTTTCTACCCTTGTACCACTTTTTATTTCACTTTTATGCATATATGTACAGTACAGGCCAAAAGTTTGGACACACCTTCTCATTCAATGTGTTTCTTTATTTTCATGACTGTTTACATTGTAGATTCTCACTGAAGGCATCAAAACTATGAATGAACACATACGGAATTATGTACTTAACAAAAAAGTGTGAAATAACTGAAAACATGTCTTATATTTTAGATTCTTCAAAGTAGCCACCCTTTGCTTTTTTGATAACTCTGCAAACCCTTGGTGTTCTCTCAATGAGCTTCATGAGGTAGTCACCTGAAATGGTTTTCACTTCACAGGTGTGCTTTGTCAGGGTTAATTAGTGGAATTTTTTCCCTTATTAATAAAAAGCAAAGGGTGGCTACTTTGAAGAATCTAAAATATACGACAGGTTTCTCAGTTATTTCACACTTTTTGTTAGGCACATAATTCCATTTGTGTTCATTCATAGTTTTGATGCCCTCAGTGAGAATCTACAATGTAAATAGTCATGAAAATATAAAGGAAACACATTGAATGAGGTGTGTCCAAACTTTTGGCCTGTACTGTGTGTGTGTGTGTGTGTGTGTGTGTGTGTGTGTGTGTGTGTGTGTGTGTGTGTGTGAGAGAGAAATATATATATATATATATATATATATATATATATATATATATATATATATATATATATATATATACACACATGCAATGATTTTAAATGTATTTTTTGTATTTTAATCCCAACTTTTTACAGTGTTTTGAGACCATGTCTTATGGTGATATTGCACTTGAAATAAACTTGAATTGGAACACCCTATTTGCTAGATCCTGTCAATTTTCTATTGCTATTGAGACCAATACCATGGTCAGAAGATAAATGACAGCAAATCCAAGTCTAAGATAGATGGTGGTACCTGATAAGTCTGTGAATTAACTGCTTTCATCACCCCCCCTCTTTCATCCAAGCTAGGTTTCAACAGAGATGCTAACTCACCTGAGAAAGTAGGGCTTGGCATAGAACTTGAAATCTGACCCATCAATGTAAAGGTCAAATTCGGATGTTCTGGTGTAGGGCACACGGATGCTGAGGATCAGGTACTCTGCATCTTGGCTCAGGTCAAACGCCGGAGTTATCATTATGGATGCCGGTGTAATACACACAGACCTGTAGCATCAATGACAGGAGGAATCTCATGTCAAACTCATTTTCACTAAGGGCCACACTGGAAAAAGAGAATCACACCAAGGGCCAGACATGGAGAGTTTATTGACGTGCTTTTTCTTTTTTTTTTTACATTTTGGTAGCTTTTTTCCTCATTTTTTGTGGCTTTCTCAGACATTTGTCACCTTTTTGTAAATTTGTTGCTTTTCCCGACATTTTTGTACGCTTTTTGTCGCATTTGTGTTGACACGAAGCCCTACAAAAGTCATCAAAATAGTTCCTTACTCATATAATTTAGCAAATCAAGCAAAACAATGATTTTTTTTTTTTAACAACCTGTTTCACAGCCTGAATATGAAAACTCTCTCTCTCTCTCTCTCTCTCTCTCTCTCTCTCTCTCTGCTTTTGGGGGAATTTCTGATTCTCAGAGTCGGCAAATCTGCCTACTTTGAATGTCAGGTAATTGCAGTTTAAAAAAACACTTTCTTGTGTTTTTGGTTTGGCGCACAACTAGGAGGGCCAAAATGTATTGTGAACCCAAATACGGGCCGGTTCTAAATCTGCAACGGGCCGCATTTGGCCCGCGGGCCTTGAGTTCGACACGTGTAATGTATAGGATTGCATTCCATAGCAGTCTGCCGGGCCGTTTGACTGAATAACGGCCCGGCTGACTATAGCATGCCACCTTGTGGTTGATCACGTCTCCACAGGCAGCAGCCCAGCCACATGTGCCACACTGAGAGTGAACACTGTAAACACGGCTTGTGTAAAACGTAACGACTCGTTTCCGACCGCAGCAAGTTACAAAATGTGTGTGTTTACTTTGACTTTATATTGGCGAGTAACCCCTTCCTTCCGTCTTCTCTTGTGTTTATTAACATCTTCATACCAAACTGTATTCGAAAAATCGAGACATTTTAAAAGATCTTGCTTGTTGACGAACCAGTGTATCTTTCAAAACATTGCTTAACCCATTTAAAAAAGTATAATGTTCAGTAATTATGTTCGGCATAAATATAATCTACCTAGAGGCATGTTTAAACGATATTTGCCAAATCCTATTGAGCTAACGTTTACTTTAACGTTAAAGTTGGAGAGTTTGTATTGGCCTAACGTTATGCACTCCTAATTAAACATTATACTCTAACAACCAAAAGTGACATAAGACATAAAGTGGTGATCTATGAAGTGACCATATCTATTGATGAAATGTATGTCACACTGACTTCGCTGTTTTTGTTAAATGAAGTTCCGTTGTATGGCTAACATTACTAGCCTGTAAACTAAGCTAACACATGATTGGTCTCCTCGTGTTTTGGCTAACATAGCATATAGCAGCAGTGCAAGTTGATAAGATTACGCGACCACTACCTTCCATTACTTATTATTTCAATGCATGCGGTGGCAATGGACAGTTTATATCGCTTCAGTGACAGTCGCTTTAAGACACGGGTTACAAGAACGCACACTCACCAGAAACAGTTACCCCAACAAGCTTCACTGGCAGCTCTTGGATGTAGCGCCCATGTTTTACCGTAGTACACAGTGTAAACAGGCAATACAAATGTTCTGACAAAAATCACAATTATTTTTTTTTTTCACAAGACAGATAAGAAGAGAGGTGTCAAAAGTATTCACATTCATTACTCAAGTAGAAGTATAGATACTAGGGTTTAAAAACCTTCTGTTGAAGTTGAAGTATCAACTCAAGCTTTTGACTCAAGTAAAAGTGTAAAAGTACTGGTTTTATTTAAAGTATTTTTACTTAAAGTATAAAAGGAAAAGCAGGCTAATGTAAGGGGGAAACAATGCCATTAAGGACAAAAGCTTAACCCGCCCTACCAGTTAGGTTTTCTATCAAGAGTTAAATCATGATTATAAAATACTGAAAAAGAAAACAAATAAACAACAAAAAACACATATTGCAGTGGTAGTGGAATGTAACTGTGTTTAATGTAGGTCTACTTGAAAAGCCTACTGTAGCCTGAGTGCTTGTAGCTTACTTCAGTTGAGCGTTTCCATTTTCCCACTTTATAGGCCTACTACATTCCAGAGGCAAATATTGTAGTGTTTACTGTTGTTACATTTATTTGACAACTACAGTCAATAGTTACTCTCTGATTTGATTGATATAGGCCTATTAAAATGTACACACAAAACCTACTGTGAGTTTATAAAATATGAAGCTGTAATGTTATAGACGATAACAGTGCAAGTAGGTGCTCCACCTCCAGTGTTGTAATGAGTGGAGGTCCTCCACTCATTACAACATTGAAACGCTATCCAATAATGCCTCAGTAATATTCCAGATCACACTGACACGGGCCATTCTGCCGCATAATGACCACTTTTACTTTTGATACTTTAAGCACATATGTTGCTGATAATCTCTGCATACTTCTACTTTATTTTTGAATGCATGTAGTTCATGGAACAGGCCTACCAGACGCAGGCCTGTGACTCCAATGGGTCAGGGGGTGTGAAGTCACAGTATAAAAGATTTATAATTGCAAACTACAGGGGGCAACACTTTATTTTGAAAAACTTGGAGAAACAGCTCCAAAATTCCCTTTGAAAAGACAAGAAAGGAGGCTATTATGATGCCTTCAAAGCGGAGTGTTTATCCCCTCCAGTTTCATGTAGGATCTGCAGAAAGATATCATAGAGCAACGTGGTCACTTGGCCCTTAGCCTACATTCTTTTCAAGTGAAAATGTACTTGGCAAAAAAAGAAAATCTGATCCTGATTACGAATAGTGCGGTGATACTACCATGCTTACGGTAATGCCGGAGTAGCCACGCCTCCGCAGTGTAATCCCCTATGGTCGTTGAGAAGCTCCTCTCCGCTCTCTCCATCATCATCATCAGAAAAATGCGAGCGGGGAGCTGTGACAAAATGTCAACTCGGGCTGCTCTCCCTCAGCCGCAGACATGAGCGGAGCACCGTCTGCCTTTCCCACCCGCAACGAGTCGCTCTCACCATGCGGATCCACTGCAAAGTAGTTGTGATCGCCGTGTGTTTCGGAGTTTTCCTACTTTTGTACTTTTTGGGGGGCAACGCCGCGGACGATCCGCTGCTGAACGAAGTTGCAGAGGAGGGCAGCAACTCTTCCCGGTCGCCCCCTGAGCTCGGACGCGATGTTGCGGCGAAGTTGGCCAAGAAATCGTCCGCTCGAGACGGCGTGCGTGCGGAGGAGCCTCTCAGGAGACGGAAAGAGGGCAAGGCGATCAATAGGGCGGCCAGCGCGAATGCAAAGAGGTGAGGGGGAGTTCGTCTTCTTTCTCCTCTTTCGATTTGCAGCCTTGATGAGCTGTTTTCCTCCACGCGTGTATCCATTTGTGCACACGCCAAAGCGTAACGAACTAGTTGGTGTTGCTGAGTCTCATCTTCCCTGTCGTTAGGAAGGTCAAAAAGAAGTGAGCGTGTCAGCGTTTAATCCTGCTTTAGAAGCAGACGTGCTCCCCTCCATCCAAACAGCCTACGTTGTGTTCAAGGACGCTGGCTTCACAATAGCTTGATCTGTCATGGGACACTTCCAACATGCATGTGGTCATAATCTGCTGCTTGGCTGCATTTGATGTCCTTTACTTCTTTCCTCTTTTATATGACTGTGAATCACGCTGTTGTAATCCGGGGGCTGCCCAAATGTCTGGCTGAAATGTGAGTAGAGAGCATGACTAATAGTGATTTAAGTGGAAATATTGGTAGTATTTGCAGAGAGGACATCAGCCAATAATTACCTGACCACTAAATCTTGATCATTTGACCCTTGTTTTTTTTTTTTAGGCCTTTTAATTCAGTCCTCTGCAAATGGGTATAGGTCACCTTGAAAGACATACATTGCAATTAATAAGGAATACAAATGAGCACGGGATGGTGGTCTGTTGCACTGCAACAATGGTGAATGAGATATTACTGGAAATAAGCCTACAGAAAATGGATACCCATCCTGTTGACCGCTCTCTTGTTGTCAAAGTCTACCAAAAACCAATCTTACGCGGGAGTAAAAAGCTTGCCCGGTGATATTTCCTCATCTGGATGGTTCAGGAGAAGCTGCACCCTGTCACAGATGCTCTGATTAAGTCACCATCTCTTTTGCAGCCTTTCAAATTTAGACAAAAGGCAGAGATTGTCATTTGCTGTTCAAGGATGGGAAGGCATTTTATTATGTCTTCCAGCTTTCTAATTTCAGCCTCACACATCCCCTTCGTTTCCTCCTGGGCCGAATGCCAGCAATGCCATAATAGCCACGGCGTGGTCGTGGAGATACCCGCCCCCACCGGCAGGCAATAATATGTATTCTACTCCAAAGCCAAGACTGCAGGTTCGGGACACTGTTCGGTAGATAAAGGCCGTCAAGGTGTTACATTGAGAAAGGACCTTTTTTTACGTCCTCCCAGAAACCCCACTCCTCCATGTGTGCTCAGCACTGATAAGGGAGATGGGGTGGAAGGGGTCACCGGTGGCTGTTAAAAAAAAAAAAAAAAGAAAAAAAACACTACCAGGTTTGGAAAGCGCTAAGACTGGCTGCAGCGATTAGGGGCAACACACTGAGCTTCTGGCTCAAGCCTCTGAAAAACTTTCTTCTATTTAATTGCATGAGCTAATCGGATGGATGTTTTGGTGGGCTTATAAAAGCAAGAGGGATTTGAACAATAGGGTGTATTTTTCTAGTATCACAATCAAGCCTTGACAAAATAGTCAGTACTAAGGCTATGTTAATGTGGACCATAGGAATAATGAGTGTACATTGAGGGCTGAAGAACATTGATTTTAGGGTTGTCTAGAATTCCCATTGACTTTAGCTACAAACATGTTGTATTATAGGTGTGTATCTTTGACTTTTTTGCTGCTCGACACTGTCGTCATCTGTAAATGTGAGAGGCGGACAGATTTCCTGTGCAGCATGCTTAATAGACAAACATCCCTGTTTTTTCTAATCATATCATTTCCTTTTGACACATCACACTACTTCCTGTGACCAAAAATAGAGAACAGAGCTCCATCAGTCCCCCCAGAGTGTGTGTGTGTGTGTGTGTGTGTGTGTGTGTGTGTGTGTGTGTGTGT
Organism: Perca fluviatilis; assembly: GCF_010015445.1. NCBI lineage: Eukaryota > Metazoa > Chordata > Actinopteri > Perciformes > Percidae > Perca > Perca fluviatilis. Next base: position 5,955,074 of record NC_053115.1, on the reverse strand, counting down.
GTGTGTGTGTGTGTGTGTGTGTGTGTTTTTTGATTAAATCATTAGTGAAATGACAAAGTTAATTCATTGTCATTTATCAAGTAAAAACACAAAACATTTCCCGGTTAAAGATTTAAAAAATATTATTAATATTTTGCTACTTTTCTCGGTTTTCATATGGTTTTTAAATAGAACGTTCTTTGTGTTTTGACTGGTGCTTTGACAAAACCATCAAGATGTCCCCTCGAATTCCGATGGGATTTTTATTCGCTACTTATGAACATTTAATACACCGAACGATTAATCGATTGATCAAAGATATCAGCACATTAATTGATCAAAAAACAAGGGTTGGTTGCATCCCTAGACATCCCAACTTGTGGCATATTGTAGTCGCAACAGAGCGTTCACCTGTAAATAAAGTACACATTCCTTCACTGTGATCTCTTTTATTACCTTCAGTATATGGTTCGAATGCAGAATAATACAGACGTAACCCTTCTATCTGCTTTGTTCCATTGAATTAAGGCCTGCGTCTACAGGATTAGATGGGTGTTGATACTTTGTGTTGAAACAAATCCCTTGCCCTGTCACTTCAAATCTTGGTCAGCAGTGCTCCGCTCAGTAAAGAAGTCACTCTCTTGCCGTGGCATTATGCACAGCTATAAAAATGTCATCTTGCATGACTGAACACTCTCTCTGCTCGGAGGAGTGTTTTGAAATCTCCCCGCTTGCCTGTGTAGCCCGATGTGGTGGTGGTGGGGGGGGGGGGTGCTTGTGTGAGCCTCATCAGGGGGCAGTTAAGTCTGCCTGTTTGGCTAACTCACTTTTAATGTACTAGTGAATGAGTCATAGAGGGTGTGGAAGGAGAGACTAGAAAGATAGACCATTTCTAAGTAGAAGGATTTGCAAAGAAAACTCCCACACGTTGTCTAACGTGCAAAAGAGATGTAAAGTTGAAATGCCTGAAGATGGTCTAGTACTGAAATGTTGCCTACTATTAAACTTTAATTATTTATTTTTTTGCAAGTTACACAGCGTGCGGGAGTTTTCTTTGCAACTTGTAACCTGCTTGTCCCCCTCCGACCACCTGTCTCACGTTGTAGATGTGCGAAGTAGTTTTCTGTACTAAGTGGCAGAATTTGAAAGTCAAAGTTTACCAATCATGCCAAAGAGAATACCAAGTTTTCACTGGGAAATATGTATCGGACATATCCTGATGCCCCAGTGCACGGTAGTAGTAGTAGTAGTAGTAGTAGTAGTTTTATTCAGTCATCATAAAAACAATAATTATATACATATCGTAGTTTAAACTCAAACAGTGACTAAAATGATTAGGCTGAAGCAAAAGCTTATATATGCCTATCCTATGTTCTTATCGATTTAAATCTACCCACCTCAAAGGAAAAGGAAATAAAAACAATGTAAAGAAACAAGAAAATTAACCACATTTGTGACCCTCAAAAATAGCATTAAAAACCATTTTCTTAAAAACCTAAAGAGAGCTGCACAATTTAAAATTAGATATTGGCATGGTTCCACATTTTGTGTTTTGAAGAGCTGAAATCTGTAAACCATTTCTTAAGGCGAAGGGAATGAAAACCGATAATCTGAGTCCCATGAAAGTTTGAATCAGCTGGCTGTGGCTACATCAACAACAAGCACCACAGATTTGCTAAAGTTTCTACATTTTTCTCTGCTTTGCCACATCTTGGCAACCTGTTGAATAAAGTGCGGGCCATGAATCCAGTTAAAGGTGCAGTAGGTAAGATTTATAAAAGGTCATATTTGCTGAAACTCAACCTATGTTCCAGTAGAACTACATGATGCAGGTCATTAAAAAACATCCAGCTCCTCTGGCTCCACCTACAGCCTGTAGTGAGATTTGCAAAAATCCACCGCTCCCTGTTCAGATGCACCAATCAGGACCAGGGGGGGTGTGTCTCACTGCTCATGCACATGCATTCATTCTACCTTGTGGGGGGGAGGGGCTTAGGACCCCGTTGTGGGCTTTAACGGAAAGGGGGGGAGGGACTGAGAAGTTGTCGATATTCAAATTTTTTGGCTAAGTCCTGGAACTTCACAGTCCTACCTACAGCACCTTTAATTGGTCTGAAGAAGCATCCGTAGGTTTCAGTGACACATGGTTACATTTTGTGCCTGTTTTGAAGAGCTGAAATCTGTACTATCCCCTTTTCCCCTTTCCTCTCCCTTTAGAGGAAAGGTATGATGGGAACATGTTGAACAACAACTGATGAACATCAGTTCAATGGTCTTGACACCTAGTGGTTCAAACCAAAGTGACCATGTTGGGCACGAGTCCACCAAATGACCTCGTTTTATGCTGATTTAATGAAAAGCCTTCAAGGTGTGCTGTGGTGTAGTTTGGACTCTGGCGCTTCACTCTGTACATGTACTTTCTGTACATTTCTTTGACATTATCTTCAAAGGTGCTGTGCTTTTTTCTTTCCTTACATGATTTTAAAAGGGTTGGCTTTGGTGCTTTTGTAGGCAGAGGGCTCTTCATGTGCTCACTCTGCAGCCAGTGAGGAATTCAGTCGTTTTGTACCTCTTCTGTTTTTTTTTTTTTTTTTGAGACTGTTTCCAGATGTGGGGAACAGTGCCATGACACGAAACATCATGTGTGCAGCCCATGCTTTATGCAGCAAAGGAATTTGTGTTTTTCTTTTGTCCATCAAATTTGATGCAGAAATCATTTCGAGGGCATTTATCTTGCATGAATAAGTGCAGCGTAATTACACCAGTGTAGGAGATATAGCTTGTTTTTTTTTTTTTGCTGGGAAATAGGAATGTGTGTTCAACAACCTTGACAGAGCATTGGCCTTTAAAGCGTGGCAGACAGATTTCTCAGCACCTTCTCATTCATCCTAATCTGGGGTTCATCATTGTCCCTCAGCCATGCAGAAAACGAAGTGTCACGCTTGGAGACTGCTCTGCGACCCACCTGTCAAATTTCACTCTTCTCTCTTCACATCCGTTTTGTGGCAGACTTTTTTTTTTGCTCCCCCCCCCAGGCTCAGAGGCGATCCATGCCTTTTTGGAAAATGCAGTCTTTAGTCGTAAAACCACTGGTTCTCCCAAATAACGTTACATGCTGAAAGAAAAGGTTCTCTGTTCTTTTTGTGTGCCACTGTTTTTTCCTAGATTATTTTTTGGGCTTTTCCACCTTTATTTGATAGGACAGCTAAGTGAGAAAGGGGGGAGAGAGGGGGGTGGGGGGGGAAGACATACAGGAAATCGTCACAGGTCGGATTCAAACCCTGGACCACTGCGTCGAGGCATAAACCTCTCAGTATATGTGCGCCTGCTCTACCCACTGAGCCAACCCGGCCACATTTCTACAGTATGTTAAACATGTTGTTATTACAACCAGTCCCATGCAGCGTGTGTATGTGGAGGACACGTAAGCTAGTAGAGCTGCACAATATGAGGAAAATATGCAATATGCGGTAACGTTGTTGAATATCGCCATAACGATATTACTTGCGATAAATAAACAGATATTTAAGTGTAAGCAGTTCTGCATTTCAGCTGCTTTCAGTATTCTACTAAAATGCAACAATTGCTTGTTGAATTTAAAACAAATATAAAATGAAATCATTCTCAAGACTTTTATTGAACAAATTGAACATTGAGTTAAATATCAAAGGCAGCACTAAAAAAAGGAATGGCCGTTACTTTTAAAACTGCATTTTAAACTGTTTCCTACTGATATTTCCTTTCAACTAACACAAAACATCCGTGAGTGTCTTTAGCGATCTGTCGCAGCCTTTCGCGATGTGTTTATTGCGCCAGTTGATATTGCAATGGCGATTTAAAAAAAAAAAAAAAATCTATTGTGCAGCCCTATAAGCTAGATGATGTCGGCGTTAGCTTCAGGCTCCCCAGTATTACAAATGTTTCCATATCGTAGTGGGAGATGCTCTGCACTGCTAATTATGTTTTAACACCACAGCAGCACTAGCTCTGCAGAGAGAGCACATTTTTCCATCAGATAAAGGACCTCCTTGCTTTTGAGCGTGGAGGAACAAAGTCCGGTGGGAACTCACAACGCTACGGAAGGAAAAGAAACTGCTGAGTGTGTGGAGGTGGCGTTGAACAATACATGAAGGCACACACGTCTTTGAGAAAAATCCTTGAATCTTCATCTTGTCTGGCTGACAGGAGGATGAATGCGATCGTCAACCTTTTTCTTGAATCCTTCACTTGTTTCTTCTGTCTTGATTCTCATTAAGATATAAATAAAGAAATAGACACATTTCTGTGCTTCTGATCCATAAGGTGACATGCCATTACTGTCCAACAGTGATATGTAGGGCTGCAGCGAAAAAACGCTTTCACAGTATAGGCCGGCTGTGTGAAAATTGTATGGTATGGTATTGCATGGTATCATACCATGTACATGTGCTTGTCTACAGTATTGAAAGAAATAATGTATCTTCAAAAAGGGAAGATTGTTTACACATACTTTTATACTTTAGTTTTAAATATAATAAACCCTTCATACAGCTACATCAGAATTTAAGAATGCTGTAATGTCAAGTATACTACTAATGTATTACCTTACTACTGTAAATGTGTGCTAAATTGGTCAATTTGTCTATAGAAAGCCCTCCAAGGTTACTTAAAGATTGAAGGTGTTGGTTTTGCATAATTTAATTTGATTATATTTATGTAAAAACAACATATATTTGTGATTATTCTGTGCAATATTATGTACAAACACAATGCAGATTGTGGGTTTTAAATCACAATTTTGATCTGAAAGAATTATAGTTATAACAATTACTCCTGTTCTTCTACCCTTTTTAGTTCTACCACTGAGTCTATAATCACATGTTGTGCAGCTGAGCTTTGTTCAAATACCTAAAACTAAAATTGTTATGTTGTCATTGAAATATGTCATGGCGGAATTACAGAGAACTGCGTATAAGCAATGCACAACACATCAATTTCCATTTGATGGAATCATGCAACCAGAAAAGAAATGGCGTTTTGAATGTTATCTCTAATACAAGCTGTATGCAATGAAGCGGCTAAATGCAGTGTATATGGACAGTGAAATAAATGTTGATGCAAAAGAGAATTTTAAGAAGCAAGAGGTTAATAACTGCCCTAGTTACACAGCGGAGAGGATTAAGGGTGTTTAAGTGCTGTTTCATAGGTTTTCCAATTATAAGTGCTGAATTGCTATATAATTTAGGGAATTTTTTTTTGAATAAAAATGTTCATGTAGTCTATATATTGCCACAAACTATCAGAATTTGTTGGCCCTTAATAAATCAGAAATGTGGGTTGTTCAAACCTAATGTGGGCATTTTAAATTACAGTTTCTTTCCTTACTCTCACTTTGAATGGATGTTTTGACTCAAGTATAGTTCAGTGTACAGTAGTCTATATCGACGACGGTTCATTTCCGGGATTGTTCCACCGGATGTCTTTCATTTCGGCCGGATGTTCGTCACCCTCCGCTGTCTTTGTGTTGGTATTTTAAACTTTCTGAGGACTGTGGTTAACTCCTCAGATCTCTGCAGGGTAAATCCAGACAGCTAGCTAGACTATCTGTCCAGTCGGAGTTTTCTGTTGCACGACTAAAACAACCTTTGGACGTACACATGTTCCACCAAAACAAGTTCCTTCCCGAGGCTATTTTGCAGAGGCACCGTTGCGCCATCCGGCGCTTAGCTCCGCCCAAGATGATTGTGATTGGTTTAAAGAAATGCCAATAAACCAGAGCGTGTTTTTCTCCCATCCCGGAATGCTGTGTGGACTAGCAAGACCCTTCTCCGCGGCGCTGTGGAGGAAGACTAAGTTCCGTACAACTCAGCAGCACACAGGCAAATTTGCAGGCGACAAGTGAGGGAAGCAAGGCTTGTGCACTCAGTGATTGTCAGCAGATCCAAACCTCCTCCACTTTCCCCACACATGGCCTTGACCCATTTACATCTGAAAACATTGTTGGGTGAAGAAAAACTGCACGTCATGTACATCATTTGTTGAATGGGGCCCCATTTTTATCTTGTACTAGACTGTTAGCAGTTTAGTACACTTTTCATACCTGTCTTTTGCATGTCTGTTTTAGCAAACCGAGGAATAACATGGCCAGACCTGTGACCAGGCGCAAACGGGCAGAGGAGGTCATGCACCTGGCTGTGGTGGCCTGTGGGAATCGTCTGGACGAGACCCTCGCCATGGTCAAATCAGCCCTCCTGTTCAGCCTCAAGAGGATCATGTTTCACATTTTTGCCGAAGACCCTTTGGCCCCGCAGTTTAAAGAAAGAGTAAGAAGCCTCCAGTGGCCTCATGCCCAAATCTATACAGTGCAGGTTTTCACAAAAAGGCACACAATCAAATGTGGTGCCACAGAGACTTTCAGCTATAAGCGACACTGATTTTGGTTTATTTTTTCTACAGTACCAGTCAAAAGTTTGGAAACATTTTCGGTTACACTTTACTTGAAGGTATCTACGTAAGAGTGACATGACACTGTCATAAACGTGTCCTAAACATTGTAAACATGTCATAAACGTTTATGACATAAGACTTTTTTTTAGTGAGTCCTCTGACTTCTGATTAAATCCAGAGCATGTTAAACATTCCCCCTCTCTTTGTAATAGATGATATCAAGATCAGAGCAGTTTTAGCTCTGACTCACTATAGTACAGACATACAAGCCTTTTTATCTCTGCTTGGGAGTCATTCATCACCATGACACCCTGCCTTTTCTCCATTACAATGTTTCACTTCAAAGTCACCTTTACAGAGGTGCCTGGCATGATTTTGATTAGTTCTGCTGATATTCTAACTTGCAGTCTATAAACATCACTTCTAATAATGGACCTTAAACAGCTTTAAATCCAAACCCTAAGCTTGTGAGCTTGCCGTCGTGTGTAGGGGGGATCATTGCCATGTGTTGAAAATCCCCTTGTGTGGGAGACAGGGAGTATTGGTAGCCAAGGCCTAGATAATAGAGCCCATATGCTGTGTATGTACAGCAAGGAGCTTAGGTCCAACCACACTGTAAAGAGACATGGTGTATGCGTGTTGAGGGACTTACAAGGGTTGTCCGTAATCTCCTCAGATTTCTTGTCCTCGCAGCGCAAACGCTGCCAAAATGCTTGCGGCGCTCTCGCTCTTTTCAGGGCCAAACAGTTGAACTGATTACGGAGGGACTCTGCCCCTAACGGGTCGGATAACACGAGCTTCAGCGATACACTGTTGAGTTCATCAGGGTGCCTGCCCTCGTTCAGACTGTAGCTTTTTAATCAAACAACAGCTGGTAAGTCTGCGAAAAAGAGGGGGTCATCTTTCAGAATGACTGTTTGTTTATAAGGGCGTTTTCTCACACACTTTTCATCACTCAGCATTTTGCGAAGTCCATTAGACACTCCCTCTGTATAATGTAATGTATTGATGTGTTGCTTCACTTCCAGCTGAACCAGTGGCCTCGCTCCGTCTCCGCCAAGTTCCAGTACAGAATCTACCCAATCACCTTCTCTGTGGGGAACGCTGACGAGTGGAAGAAACTCTTCAAGCCCTGTGCTGCTCAGAGACTCTTCCTCCCCGTAAGGCTGCAACACGTATCTCCTTTCATATCCTCACCATGGATAATGTCATAAATCATTGTTAAGAAAAGAAAAAGCCATTAATCCATTTAATTTCTACTTAAACAGCATTTCTCTACCCTTTTATTTTATAACCGGAATATGGCTCTAATATGGCTATAATTCATTACTTGTGATTATTGATGAGTTCACACTTTTTCTGCAGCATTAACGCATCACATAACCCACCACGTTCATCAAGCGAAGGCTATTGATTGTCTTTTTCTGCTGGTGTTCATTGAAATAACAGCCAGCTTGCTTACCATGTAATGAACCTGTTGCAGGTGAGACTCGCTGCAAGGCAATCAATGAACATTCACTATTCACTTTATCAGGAATACCTTTCTGAGTAGTCTTTCTGCCTCTACAATAGTCTTGACTAATGCAAGGGTTGGATTGGTCCGTCCTGATTCTGTAGTATCGCATATTTCTGCGGATGCTTTGGCAGTTACTGCTGCAAAAAACTATATCCACTTATTGTTAAAAAAAATGGCCTGTCACATCACTTTTACACCAAGATCTCAGCCTGGCTTCGAGGTGGTTTGAGTAAACTTAACCCTTGTGTTGACTTTGGGTCACATTGACACGTTTTAAATTTTTGTTTTATATCCGAAAATATGGGATGTAGAAATAAGCGCTGAAAATGTGTAGAAGAAAAATGTAACAATTTAAAACGTCGAAAAAAAGTGTTCGTTTCAAGGTTGACGGGAAGACAACACAAGGGTTCAGACTTGAGTCAGACCTGCACATATGTTGTGGATCCCCCAGTGAAAAAATAGTTTGGCTTCTCCTGTAGGCCTTTGCCACTGTGGGAACTTAACAAACCATAACTTTAGGTGTTGTAGCCATTGTCATGGGTTCTACCTTTGGTTCCACCGCTCTCGACCTGCTACAGAGACGCTGCCTGGAACTATACTCCGGCTCTGCTCAGGTCCTCTTAGGGGTAAAACAACTACATCTTATTTACAGCACTGGAAACTAAGGCTGAAGGATACGGGAAACTCATCTAATTTTGATTGCAGGGCTTAACGTTCTCAGGTGCCATGCCTGTATTCAGGAATAGAATTAAAGTGATGGTTCGGAGTAATTTCACCCTAGGGTCCTTTGCACCATGACCTCGAGCCAAACATACACCCAGAAGCTTTTTTCACCTGGGTCGAACATTGGGAGAGTTAGCGTAGAGTAGCGTTATCAGCTGAATAGCTTAGCGCAGAGGCTAATGGATCCAGTGATGTATCTCGTAAATGACCCCACTAATAATGCCCGAAATGATACCAAACTTCTACACTAGTACAAATAGGTTATGCTCTCATAAAACGATGGATTGGAAAGTTTGTAAGTACACCAGAAGTTTATGTAAATAACACTTGCCTGTTGGCTTCTGCTCTCTGCTGTTGTTGTTGTTGTTGCTGCTGCAGTAAGACGAGTGCTTAGGGCCGTCTACAAATTACAACATCGAAAAGAGATGCAACAAAAATATGTATTAATTTAATGATTATATAAGGTAATGTCTCCAAACTTACCTCAATTATAACGTGTCTCCTGCTAGTTATACTACAGCACTTACTTTAAAAAAAATAAACTAAATTAATAAATATTTTTGTTATTTACATAAACTTCTGGTGTACTTACAAACTTTCCAATCCATCGTTTTATGAGTACATAACCTATTTGTACTAGGTGTAAAGTTGTATCATTCAGTCTGAGGATAAACGCGATAGTCCGTTAGCCCCTGCGCTAAGCTATTCAGCGGATAACGCTATATACTCCTTAACTCTCCCAATGAAAAGCTTTTCTAGAAAAGGTGTCTCGAGGTCATGGTGCAAAGGACCCTAGGGTGAAATTACTCCGAACCATCACTTTAAGATTGAGTATGCACTTTTTTTTTTCTTCAGTTTCTTATATTCCTCTATCTTTTTCTATTGAAAAATAAATATAAACTTTACTGATGTGATTTATTCATTCAAAGGTCACCATGGATGCAAGCTTTAAGCGAAAACTTCGGACATCCCGTTTTCTTTTTATGGTTTAGAATCCATTAAAGGTCCCATGACATGCTGCTTTTTGGATGCTTTATATAGACCTTAGTGGCCCCCTAATACTGTATCTGAAGTCTCTTTTATATAGACCTTAGTGGTCCCCTAATACTGTATCTGAAGTCTCTTTTATATAGACCTTAGTGGTCCCCTAATACTGTATCTGAAGTCTCTTTTATATAGACCTTAGTGGTCCCCTAATACTGTATCTGAAGTCTCTTTTATATAGACCTTAGTGGTCCCCTAATACTGTATCTGAAGTCTCTTTTATATAGACCTTAGTGGTCCCCTAATACTGTATCTGAAGTCTCTTTTATATAGACCTTAGTGGTCCCCTAATACTGTATCTGAAGTCTCTTTTATATAGGCCTTAGTGGTCCCCTAATACTGTATCTGAAGTCTCTTTTATATAGACCTTAGTGGTCCCCTAATACTGTATCTGAAGTCTCTTTTATATAGGCCTTAGTGGTCCCCTAATACTGTATCTGAAGTCTCTTTTATATAGACCTTAGTGGTCCCCTAATACTGTATCTGAAGTCTCTTTTATATAGGCCTTAGTGGTCCCCTAATACTGTATCTGAAGTCTCTTTTATATAGACCTTAGTGGTCCCCTAATACTGTATCTGAAGTCTCTTTCGTGAAATTCAGCCTTGGTGCAGAATTACAGCCACTAGAGCCAGTCCCACATTGAGCTCTCCTTAGGACGTGCCATTTCTAAAATGCTATTGAGGAGGAGAGGGGGGGGGGCTAGGTGGAGGGTGGGGGTGTGGCCTTGACCAGCTTGCGGCCACCGTAGCTCTATTTCCTCATGGGCGGGCCAAATTCTCTGGGCAGCTGTGGGCGGCGGGCAAAGCAGAGAAAGGGGAGGTAACCTTTCCCCTTATGATGTCATAAAGGGAAGAGTACAGATCGGCCCATCTGAGCTTTCATTTTCTCAAAGGCAGAGCAGGATACCCAGGGCTCGGTTTACACCTATCACCATTTCTAGCCACTGGGGGACCATGGGCAGGCTGGGGGAACTCATATTAATGTAAAAAAAACTCATAAAGTGAAATTTTCAAGCCATGGGCCTTTTTAAGAAAGTGTCATATTGACATAGAAATCTGTGTTCTCCTACTCACTCCACTGTGGCTTCTATTCCATAGCTGTGAATATACATATGTAAAATGAGGCTGCTGAAACCTCGGTTTGGGCTTGTTGGTAGTGATTGATGGTTTGTCACTCACACCAGCACTCGCTCCTCGCTGCTGTCAGCAACATAATCCGACAGAGCCAGCCCAGTCCATGGTCGAACACACCGCGTGGCGCCGTGGTTTCTTACTACCAGTCGACTCGCTCCGCTCCCAGTTAGCATTGTTGAAACTCTGACCCTCTGTCTGCCATATTCTAAATAGCATATTGCGACAGGTACAAGTAAACTCCTTGACAGCATGTGCGAAACAGTATAGTAATACATAATTCACTCTGTCCATCTACTATATACTGGGAAGTCACTTTGGCTGTCTGAAATATAGTTTAAACTCTCAAAGTTTCTCAGCTCTGAAGTCTGGCTGCTGGTGAAATCTTATCTCAGCCAAACTGGCCCTGTAATCCGTCTGCCATGCATTGACAGCACAATTCATCAGTGGATACAGGAAGTAATTGTCTCATCTGTGACTCGTCGCATTGTTCTTATCAGACAGTGGAAGTCAGCATTTTTCTTCTGAGAATTCTAAGATTCTCTTTCACAGATCACCTCTGTCTTATTACTGACTGTATGTGTTTTTTTTTTATCACACCATTATTATCTGGCAACAGGGGTGGACAAAATCCTATGTTGTCAACTCTTTCTGAACTGGGGGAATTGTTGAATGTTGAACTATATTTAAAGTCCCTTAAATCCCACTTTTTCACACTCAAAGCGTGTGTGTAGTTGATCAGAACTGGGCCGAAGCTTTTGATGCTGGTTTATTGTTGGTTTTATTAATATTAGAGATGCACCAATAAGGAATATGTGACGATAACCAATGGTATCTGTGTTTTGTGGTCATTAGCAATACGATAACTGATAATATGCTGCATATGTTAGCATGCTAACACGCTAAACTAAGATGGTAAACATGGTACACATTACACTCGCCAAACAGCAGCATGTTAGCATTGTCATTGTTAGTATTTAGCCCTCTGTGTCTCAGAGAGCTGTTCAAGCCTGGCATCTAGTTTTGTTAAAGGAACACGCCGACTTATTGGGACTTTAGCTCATTCACCGTATCCCCCAGAGTTAGATAAGTCCATACATACCGTTCTCGTCTCCGTGCGTGTCGTAACTCTGTCTGGCGCGCCCACCGCTAGCCTAGCCTAGCTTAGCACAGATCCTGGAGGTAACTGGCTCCAAACTAGCTTACTGCTCCCAATAAGTGACAAAATAACGCCAACATTTTCCTATTTACATGTTGTGATTTGTAGAGTCACAGCGTGTACAAATAACAAGGTCACATGAGACACAGCCATCTTAATCATATACATACTGGGAACTATATTCTCAGAAGTCGAAGCGCTGCTACTTGGGCGGAGGGATTAGCGCACACCTGCAAAGCATCCTCACCACGGGGCTTCTCATGCGCTGCGAGTAAATCACTCCGCCCAAGTAGCAGAAGTTGCAGTGCACGACGAGTTACTACACACACTCAGATGAGAAGGGTACGTATGGACTTATCGAACTCTGGGGGATACGGTGAATAAGCTGAAGTCCCAATAAGTCGGCGTGTTCCTTTAAAACACTGAAACTGCAGGGTTTGTTTGATGTTGAATGCCACTTTTTTTTCCACTCAGACATTTAGTTGATCTGATCTAGGCTGAACCTCTTGATGCTTTCTGCATTTTTTTATAATAATGTTTTATTAATATGTGAGCGGCTGTTTGTGCAAAAGAGGAGGTGCACCTACTGTAACATGTAGACAGTGTACTATGACATGTAAGATTTTTCCATGCAACGTATTTGAGACTATTTACCAACAGCAGGTTTATTTATTTAACTTAATTTAGTACTACATGGTGTAATAATTAGGGATGTGCCGATCTCAAGTATTGGAACGGAGCCATTATGGGTATTTTTTAACTGATCGGGGATCGGCAGTCACCCCTAGCACCTTAATCCGATCATTTACGTCAGCAGAGCATAATTTGCTGCGGAACTTAAGCTCGCAAGTAACTCGTCAATACTCATTTATATGGCTAAATGTCATCAGTGTGGAAGTCCTTTTAACTAGAAAGTGAAAACGGTCCAAGATCCACACAATGTCTGCAATACAATTGTTTGGCAGGGCGCTACAAGTATCGGATCAGAACAGAGTATCGGCAGATATTCAATATTTAAAGGTCCCGTGACATGGTGCTCTTTGGATGCTTTTATATAGGTCTTAGTGGTCCCCTAATACTGTATCTGAAGTCTCTTTCCCGAAATTCAGCCTTGGTGCAGAATTACAGCCACTAGAGCCAGTCCCACAATGAGCTTTCCTTAGGATGTGCCATTTCTGTGTCTGAGGCTATTGAGGAGGAGAGGAAAGGGGAGGAAACCTTTCTCCTTATGACATCATAAGGAGAAGACATCCCTGGACATCCCCTAGTAATAATGCCCTTTCTAGTTCTTTAGATGAAATATTGTGGTCTCAAATCTTCTAATGACGACTACAATTGTGTCCTCCCAGGTCATCCTGAAAGACGTGGACTCGTTACTCTACGTAGACACCGATGTGCTGTTCCTGCGGCCCATGGATGATATCTGGAGTCTCCTGAAGTCCTTCAACAGCACTCAACTGGCAGCAATGGCCCCAGAGCACGAGGTCCCAAAGATTGGCTGGTACAGCCGCTTTGCACGCCACCCTTTCTATGGAGTAACGGGGGTCAACTCTGGTGTCATGCTGATGAATCTCACAAGGATCCGCAGCACAATGTTCAAAGTGAGGTCAAAACATTTTCGTATTCATGCGCACTCTGATCAGTAGAAAGCTTAAGTGAGCTGTGATTTCTCTTTTGCATTCTGAAGGTTATTTTCTTTGAGTTCCAGTCACAGTGCTGTGGGTGGGCGGCAATTGAAGCTTTCTGATTATCGCGCTAGAGGCACACACTTGTGCCCTCAGAACTCAATTTAGCAGCTCTCCAGCTCTTAGAGCTGCCAGCAGATTGCAAATGGAAGTGGGAATGCAAATGTGCTCCTCCTTTGATGATGTGTTTTGAGCTGTTTGCGAGTGAACATTGTTTTTGGTATTTCAGAACAGTATGATCCCCAGTGGCCTGTCATGGGAGGATATCCTACATCCACTCTATCAGAAGTACAAGAACCACATCACCTGGGGAGACCAGGACCTTCTAAACATTATCTTCCACTACAACCCAGGTATGGTCCTTTTTAGTGCAGGTTACCCGCGGTGTCTTAAAGTCTTAAAAATGTCTTAAATTTATTATTTGAGAAATAAGGCCTTAAAAGTCTTACATTTATTTAGAAAGTCTTAAATTTCGTTCACAAAGGTCTTACATTTGTATTGTCTTTTCATAAGATTAAATAACTCCTTTATTCTTTTGTCACAAACTATGTATGTATTGAGTACTACAATAAAATATTGTATTAAATTCAAGTACTTGGTAGATAATTCTTGTTTTAGCCTAAAATCCTTTCTGATATTCCATTATATCCTATATACTCTTTCCAGTCTGGCCAGGAATTTGATATTAAATGTCATTCTAAATGGTATTAAAAAGTCTTAATTTTAACTTGTAGTGGTGTCTACAATGATCATAGAACATATTATTATCACACTGAAAACACATTATGTACCCTCAAGAAAGAGGCTTTAAAATGCTCTAATGAAGAACCACAAAAGACATAACCAGAATATCAAAAATCCACTTTAAATTACTAGTCTGCACACTTTCAACACAGCAGTTTCACGCGATCAACATGTTCGCATGACTTGTGTCGTATTTCAACTGTTGATTATGAATCTGAATCGGTAAACACACAAGGCTGTAGGCTACAGCAGAGTTCCAGCTGCAGCAGCCAGATGTGGGCATTAAGTGCTCAGAGCTAAGGCAGAGCTGGCAACGCTGGTGTTTGCCTGAAAACACAGCCAATGAAGTGTTTGTTAAACATGGAACGGATTTGAGCTCTCTGCCTTCTCCAGAGGAATGTTCACATTAGTCCAAAAGCATTGTTGTGACTTATTTTCCTTCTAAAGACTGTGATCTCTCCTCCGGTATGGATTCATGTGGTTTAAGTAGAAATGGGGAAGAAACATCTATTTGTATTGGTTTAGTATATTTAGTTTTTTTTTTTTTGTCTGTATATGTAGCTTTTGCCTGGTACTATAAGTCACATACAAAGACCAGAGCTTATGAAATATACACAACTGTACACTGACCTAAAGGATAATTAGGAACTCCTGTTAAATTTCTTGTTAATGCAATTATCTAATCAACCAATCACATGGCAGCTGCATCAATGCATGTAGGGGTGTGGTCCTGGTCTATACAATCTCCTGAACTCCAAACTGAATGTCAGAATGGGAAAGAAAGGTGATCTAAGCAACTTTGAGTGTGGCATGGTTGTTGGTGCCAGACAGGCTGGTCTGAGTATTTCACAATCTGCTGAGTTACTGGGATTCTCACGCACAACCATTTCTAGGGTTTATAAAGAATGGTCTGAAAAAGGAAAAGCATCCAGTATGCTGCAGTCCTGGGGGGCGAAAATACCTTGTTGATGCTAGAGGTCAGAGGAGAATGGGTGGTGTAATGGTGTGGGGGATGTTTTCTTGGCACACTTTAGGCCCCTTGGTACCAATTGGGCATCGTTTAAATGCCACAGCCTACCTGAGCATTGTTTCTGACCATGTCCATCCCTTTATGACCACAATGTACCCATCCTCTGATGGCTACTTCCAGCAGGATAATGCACCATGTCACAAAGCTCGAGTCATTTCAAATTGGTTTCTTGAACATGACAATGAGTTCACTGTACTAAAAATGGCCCCCACAGTCACCAGATCTCAACCCAAGAGAACATCTTTGGGATGTGGTGGAACGGGAGCTTTGTGCCCAGGATGTGCATCCCCCAAATCTCCATCAACTGTAGGATGCTATCCTCTCAATATGGGCCAACATTTCTAGAGAATACTTCCAGCACCTTGTTGAATCAATGCCACGAAGAATTAAGGCAGTTCTGAAGGCGAAAGGGGGTCAAACACGGTACAAATATGGTGTTCCTTATAATCCTTTAGGCCAGTGTACCCAACTGTATATAATATATCGATATGGGTTCAATGGGTTCAAATATGTATCAACATCTGTGCTACTTCCTATGTACGATGGTCATTCTTGCAGCATACACATTCCTTCTTTGCAGCTGTTACAACCATCAGCCATTGAGCTGCTGTACTGGAGCATTTGGAGGTTGATTGCTTTGCTCAAGCGTGCCTCTCAGTGTAAAGGATTTTGTGGTGTTTTGCTGTCTTTGATTAGTTGCAAATAAATAAATAAATAGATGGGAAAGAGAAACAACAAAGAAACAATAATGCTTGCAGACAGTACAGAGGAGGATGACACATCCCTACCTCTGTTCCCAATCAGTTCATCTTGCATCCTTTTATATTCCTTTTTCTTTAAATTGTTTGTGTGTGGGACACAAGCTCTCTGGAGGAGAGTGACTTTGCCACAGTCAGTTACATGACATCCAGAAAAAAATAAAAATTGTGGAAAAATCCACCTTTTAAACCATTAGGTGCAATATACTTTTTATTTAAAAAAAAAAAATCTCCAGTCTGATCACCAAATAATTTTTTTTAATTAAGTATGTATGGCCAGTTGGCCAGGTGAAGCCAAAAGACCCATCAATCTTTGAATACAGAAACCTAAAAACGTTCAGTAGATAGATACATCCATTGTGGGACAACACAACTCCTACTCCTGGCTGTTTGGTGTCTACATGAAATGTGTCTGTATGAATATTTACTTTTTGAATATTTACTTTTTTTCGTTTGTTTTTTCCCAGAAACATACGATTTGTATTTGTTCCCAAAGTCCTCCAGTCATACTACCAGTCTGCTGTGGTCCAGTGATAATGGTGGTCACATTTAATGTGGATATTTGATTACTCTCAACTTATAAACCAGGTGAAATGGAAGAAAATGGTGTTTTCCATATAGGCTATATGTGTTTTTATTTTTATTTTTTTTTTAAGCATAAACCAGAGGAAGGACAGAAGGGTGTGTGCATGGCGAGTGCTGACCCCACAGTTCCTGGCTGGTCTGTCTGTCTGTTTGTTACTTTTGTCTTATAGGCTATGCCAGTACCAAAGACACATTTCCATGTTATGCAAATCTAATGGACAATAAAGTCATCTGAATATGTACGTTTTATACCAAGTTCTCCATCCAGATTTTCTTAAGTTGTCGAGGGAAATCAAACCAGCAATCTACCAGTCACAAACCTGCCTTTGAAACCTTCATGAGTTACTGTCCTCTCTGGGTCCTGGCATCGTATTACGTTTTTGTTGTAATACGTAGCAATGATGTGTTCTCGTCTTGTGTGTTGTCCCCCCCCCCCCTCCAGAGTGTCTCTTCATCTTTCCCTGCCAGTGGAACTACAGGCCGGATCACTGTATGTACGGGAGTAACTGTAAAGGGGCTGAAGAAGAGGGTGTGTCCATCCTCCACGGCAACCGTGGAGTGTATCATGATGACAAGCAGCCTGCGTTCAAAGTAGTCTATGATGCAATACGTGAAGTAAGTATCCCTGTCGGATATTCAAGTTTTGCTGACACAAAATGGTATTGATGCATAGCGCCCTCTGTTGAAGCACCGCGTACAGTGCAAGGCGGTTGGTCACTCAGTAACAATATTTATGACCGTTTCATTAGTTTTAGTGTGCGCTATTAAAAAAAAAAAAAAAAATGATGATCCCTATGCCCAGTTCATTTCCACAAGTCCTTAACCCATAATTAGCTTAGATGGGAAACAGTAGAGAAGTTTTCAATCATGTGTACTTATGACACTATTTGTATTTAAAAAAAAAAAAAAAAAAAATAATGTACTGTAAGTGAGATAATAATAGATTTAATCATCCCAAAAGACTAGCTGCTAAAATAGAGCATTTCACAGTGGGCATGTTACAGCAGAAAAACACAGGTGTAACTAATTACATTAATGATGGCTGCATTCCATTCAGGTGTGTCAGTTTCAGGGTCTCAATATTATACCTCATTAATGTTATTAGTTACACCTGGGCTTTTCCCGCTGTGGCGCATCAAAAATATCTGCTGTATAGAATCATATGAAACACTGGTGCCTAGATATGGTTTAGAACTATAACCGTTTTTTAAATACTTGCAAGAAAGTAGTTAAGTTAAACAGAATAAAGAGGGGGTGCGAGACAACTATATATGAAAGGTCCCATGGCATGAAAATGTCACTTTATGAGGTTTTTTAACATTAATATGCGTTCCCCCAGCCTGCCTATGGTCCCCCAGTGGCTAGAAATGGTGATAGGTGTAAACCGAACCCTGGGTATCCTGCTCTGACTTTTGAGAAAATAGGCTCATTCGAGATGAACTGCGCCTCGCCTGTAAAGTGGACGAGAGCAGGCGGCAGCAGCCGGGGGCGGTGACAAAAATCCGCTCTCAAGTCGGACAGTTTTCCAGCTGATTCCAGCAGCCTTCAGGCTGAACAGGAAGTGACACAAACACTGGTGGTCCGATTCCGATTTAATAAAATGTTATCAGACCCATATATCTGCTCCTACACAGTCTCCAGTTGATTTTATTATGACAGAGTAGCTGTCAAAATGCTCTACATGCGATCTGTTGCTGATTTTAATTAACAACACACTGTAGATGATCCGTAATCTGAACAGATTTAGTCTCTCTGACTTCTAAACATAACTATCAGCCACACTACATGTGTTCTGTACAGAATAAGCCTTTAAATCAGACAAATCACAGTTAAAATCCCTCCGATTCAAAATCAATAAAACGTTTATACATAACGTCATCATGTTGAGTCGATTCTGAACCAATCAGCTGTTCGATCAGCTGAGAGGCCGGCGTTTCCCAGCATGCACTGGGTCCGCCTGCGTCCGCCTGGCTCTTGCAGTTGGTGAAAAGCAACTGCGCTGCCCTGCGCCTTGGTCTCGTGAGATTATCGTTGCCCACGTGTGCATGACGTCAGAGCGAGTCGGGATCAAGTCGGACACAAATCTAACCGGCATGCATTGGGCGGCGATTGCAGGTGATCGATTCTGCGCAGATCTGGCTCATCTCGAACGAGTCTATCGAAAGCTCAGATGGGCCGATCTGGAATCTTCTCCTTATAAGGTCATAAGGAGCAAGGTTACCTCCCCTTTCTCTGCTTTGCCCCCCCAGAGAATTTGACCCACCCATGAGAGAGAGAGAGACATCATGGCTTTCAAACAAGCAAAGTGGCAGTTGGTCAAGGTCACACCCCCACCCTCCACCTTGCCCCCTCTCTCTCCTCCTCAATAGCTACAGACACCGAAATGGCACATACTAAGGAAAGCTCATTGTGGGACTGGCTCTAGTGGCTGTAATTCTGCACCAAGGCTGAATTTCGGGAAAGAGACTTCAGATACAGTATTAGGGGACCACTAAGGTCTATATAAAAGAGACTTCAGATACAGTATTAGGGGACCACTAAGGTCTATATACAGTGCCTTGCGAAAGTATTCGGCCCCCTTGAACGTTTCGACCTTTTGCCACATTTCAGGCCTCAAACATAAAGATATAAAACTGTAATTTTTTGTGAAGAATCAACAACAAGTGGGTCCCAATTATGAAGTGGAACGAAATTCATTGGCTATTTCAAACTTTTTTAACAAATAAAAAACTGAAAAAGTGGGCGTGCAAAATTATTCAGCCCCTTTACTTTCAGTGCAGCAAACTCTCTCCAGAAGTTCAGTGAGGATCTCTGAATGATCCAATGTTGACCTAAATGACTAATGATGATAAATAGAATCCAGCTGTGTGTAATCAAGTCTCCGTATAAATGCACCTGCTCTGTGATAGTCTCAGAGGTCCGTGTAAAAGCGAGAGCATCATGAAGAACAAGGAACACACCAGGCAGGTCCGAGATACTGTTGTGGAGAAGTTTAAAGCCGGATTGGATACAAAAGATTTCCCAAGCTTTAAACATCCCAAGGAGCACTGTGCAAGCGATAATATTGAAATGGAAGGAGTATCAGACCACTACAAATCTCGAAGACCCGGCCGTCCCTCTAAACTTTCAGCTCATACAATGAGAAGACTGATCAGAGATGCAGCCAAGAGGCCCATGATCACTCTGGATGAACTGCAGAGATCTACAGCTGAGCTGGGAGACTCTGTCCATAGGACAACAATCAGTCGTATACTGCACAAATCTGGCCTTTATGGAAGAGTGGCAAGAAGAAAGCCATTTCTTAAAGATATCCATAAAAAGTGTCATTTAAAGTTTGCCAAAAGCCACCTGGGAGACACACCAAACATGTGGAAGAAGGTGCTGTGGTCAGATGAAACCAAAATCAAACTTTTGGCAACAATGCAAAACGTTATGTTTGGCGTAAAAGCAACACAGCTCATCACCCTGAACACACCATCCCCACTGTCAAACATGGTGGTGGCAGCATCATGGTTTGGGCCTGCTTTTCTTCAGCAGGGACAGGGAAGATGGTTAAAATTGATGGGAAGATGGATGGAGCCAAATACAGGACCATTCTGGAAGAAAACCTGATGGAGTCTGCAAAAGACCTGAGACTGGGACGGAGATTTGTCTTCCAACAAGACAATGATCCAAAACATAAAGCAAAATCTACAATGGAATGGTTCACAAATAAACATATCCAGGTGTTAGAATGGCCAAGTCAAAGTCCAGACCTGAATCCAATCGAGAATCTGTGGAAAGAACTGAAAACTGCTGTTCACAAACGCTCTCCATCCAACCTCACTGAGCTCGAGCTGTTTTGCAAGGAGGAATGGGCAAAAATGTCAGTCTCTCGATGTGCAAAACTGATAGAGACATACCCCAAGCGACTTACAGCTGTAATCGGCGCAAAAGGTGCGCTACAAAGTATTAACTTAAGGGGGCTGAATAATTTTGCACGCCCAATATTTCAGTTTTTATTTGTTTAAAAGGTTTGAAATATCCAATAAATTTCTTTCCACTTCATGATTGTGTCCCACTTGTTGTTGATTCTTCACAAAAAATTACAGTTTTATATCTTTATGTTTGAGGCCTGAAATGTGGCGGCAAAAGGGTCGAAAAGTTCAAAGGGGCCGAATACTTGTCGGGAAGGCACTGTAAATACAAGCGTATATAAAAGAGACTTCAGATACAGTATTAGGGGACCACTAAGGTCTATATAAAAGAGACTTCAGATACAGTATTAGGGGACCACTAAGGTCTATATAAAAGAGACTTCAGATACAGTATTAGGGGACCACTAAGTTCTATATAAAAGCATCCAAAAAGCACCATGTCATCGGACCTTTAAAGCAAAGGTCAAGCTATTTAGATGAATTATGAGTATTATGTAGTTAATGGATGCAGCTAAACATCATCTACAAACATTAACCTATACAGCTAATTGTCCTAGCTAGCCTCTCAAGCTCGTTCAAACCATATATGAGCAATGTGAATACACCCAAAATATAGAGGAGCAAATACACTCTGCATCATAAACTCTTGCTTACTATTTAACCAGAGTCGGGTAAATAGGTCTATATCAATTTCAAGTCTGTGCTTCCTAATACAGTCTTACATGTTTAGCCTAGCTTAGCACAAAGACTGGAAGCAGGGGAAACTGCTAGCCTAGCTCTATCACCTCCCAACAGCTGAAAAGGTGGTAATATTCATCTTTTCATCTGACTCTGTAATGCAAAGAAGCATATTTCCCAAAACGTTGGACTGTTATTTTAATGACTCCAGCTCCGAAAAGGAGTAGCTTTACTCTGTGATATAAATTCTCTCTCGCTTGCATCAAACAATCTGGGTCACTTTTTAAATTTAGAATTTATTTTCTCCGGCAGCAGAGTCATTCACCCCCTGCTCTACTGAGATAAGCCTCTTAAAGACAAGCTGGGTCATAATTTATGATTAACACAGAACACCACCCCACCCCACCCCACCCCACCCCTGCTGACAGAATTTGTAAATACCATTTAGTCTGATATGTTCCATTAAAAAACTATCGGACTGAAATAGCTTTGGGATCAGAACTGACACAGGACAATGACTCTGTCCCTGCAGTTTCCCTTTGAGGACAACATGTTCCAGTCGCTGTTCTACCCCATCCAGACCAAGTTCCTGGACACGGTCAACACCCTGTGTGGACGGGTTCCTCAAGTCTTCCTCAAGCAGATAGAAAAGACCATGAGAAAGGTGTTTGAGGACAAAGTGGTCCGGCATGTCAGACCGCACAAATAACTGATGGATAAATGGACTCCCTGTTTTATCTGACAACACCAATAACCACCTTTCTGCGGATTATGTGTCATACCGGCATGTCCCAGACTGAACTGTCGGCTCTCCGTTTGCAGCGTATTCTACACATAACACTTTCTGGAAGGGTCTTATGAACATTACGATCCTCTAATCACGGTATGGGTAATGAGCCTATGTATACAGAGAAGCATACAGTGCTGGCCAGTGATGCTGTAGAATAGGTTTGCCTTATTGCCGTCCTAAACTTTTCACATTCCAGTTATGTACGGCGATGAAATGTATGACAATGTTGAAAAGCTACAGTGAAAAAAAAAGACTGCACAAATAATTTTTTTTAAATCAAGAATTATGAAAGGATGAGCTCTTTATCTCCAGCAAAACGTTGGAATATTTGTGTATGTACCTTCTTTATTTTTCCTCATGAACATGGTGTAAACTAAACAAAGCCGACTTTGGACTTTGGAAAGCTTTCCTACTTGAAGTAGTAGATTTCTAAACCGCTCCTCTAAAATTATGTGAATGTTTTCCCGGCAAACAACTTGAACTGCGAGCTTGTGTGAATGAGAAGAGTTGCAAGTTCTTGGTCTGTTCTGCAGTTGCCAAATGCCACTGACAGTATTAAATACAGCACAACAGAGGAGATACGGACTTATATGTTATATACGAATGTTATAATGCACTTTCAGAATGATATTAGGACTGGATGGTTGTCGGTACGCAACATGTCCACATTAGATGCTACATTGTCCGAGTGAAAACCAAAAGTGCTAGCATAAAAAAAAAAAATCATGTCTGTCATATTTACTGTTACAAGAAAATGATTGGTATAGATGTGTGTATGTGTGTGTTTTGAGAGGGTATCTTAGTTTATAATATGATGTATGGTCTTTTGTGAACACATCGTATGTTTGAGCCGCATTACTTTTAATGTGATGTAATGATCTAAATATATCATTCAAACTGGAAACTAAACATGGCTGTACAGTCAACATGTGTTTCTAAATAAATCAATGCAATGTACTGTGTCTCAGTTACAAAACAAAAGATCTGTCTTGACATAAGCATCTGCATTTATATATATATTTTTTTTTTTGAAAGTTAATGTGGTAGCAATAGTTGTTTTATATTGGACTTTAACTGAGCTTACCACTGTATGTGTTTCACCCATGGCCCATGGTAGTTCTATAAGATATTTGAATGTTTGAGGAAATAAAATTAGCAAAATCATTAAGGCAGACTTAGAGTACAATACATAACAAGTGTATTGATCGTAATATAAAAAAAAGCCATTCAACATCTGACAATCACGCTCTTGTTTCTTTTGTTTCTTTACTATTGTTTAGATAATAAAGAGCCTTGGTAACGTCACTCTGTAAGGACAATCGTCTGTTCAGTTGCTCAATAATATTCAACAGGTTTTTAACTTATTTTTTTAATCAAATAAGTACAATGTTTTTTTTTATGAAAACAACTATTGTTTTCAAAACCTGTTGACAATAACTATACAAATGTCCCATTCTAAAGAGGAAATTGTGTTTCGTTCAATGGAAAAAAATTACATTTCTGATTGTCTGAACATGTTTAACAAAACCACAATGCTGTGTGTGTGTGTGTGTGTGTGTGTGTGTGTGTGTGTGTGTGTGTGTGTGTGTGTGTGTGTGTGTGTGTGTGTGTGTGTGTGTGTGTGTGTGTGTGTGTGTGTGTGTGTGTGTGTGTGTGTGTGTGTGTGTGTGTGTGTGTGTGTGTGTGTGTGTAATTCACATTATCCGGTAGGCAGATGGACGAGGGAGCATACAGAAGTTGTCATGTATATCGATCAAATACTCACATGCATCTCTCTGTGTGATATATAGAATGAAATACAATACTGTGTGTATATATTATATATATGTATATATATATATATATATGTGTTTGTGTGTGTGTGTGTATATATATATATATATATATATATACATACACACACACACCACCAATTGTATTCATATTTCATTATACATCTTAATCAATGGATTGCTATATTTTGTTATAATCAATTATTTTATAGGCAGGCTAATTATTCTGTATTGCTAAATATTTGTGTTATAATCAATGATTATTTTATAGGCAGGCTAGTTATTCCAAAAGGCTATGTTGCTCTTCCCAGTGCAGTGCCTTGTCTGTTGCTGAACAGGCAGTGACCTCACGGCGCCATATTAAAATGCTCCCTCCTCTTTGCCTGCTGTGAGATCGTAGCTAGCAGCAGTAGCAGCAGCTAGCCGGTAGCCGCCACTCTGCTTTTTACATCCACAAGACTGACAGAGGGCAACGTCGTGATGGAAATTGACTCGCTTCAAGAGGCGCTCAGAGGTCACTTCAGTTTATTTCAATAGTTTTGTGTTTATTGAGACCAAGCGTAATGCGCGGGCTTCCGCAATTGATCTACTATTAAAAAACAAACGGATTGTAGCTCACAAGCTAATGTCGCTAGCTAGCTGCTACTCATGACTAGCTAGCTAACGCTACAGTACACGGAAATGGTTAGCTGTCTGTCCAATTCAATACATATGATGCTTTCTTTTATAACGTTAGCTACATACTTCCGAACGTATATGTATTTGCCCTCAAAATTTGATTTAACTTGCTGACAGATGTGTTTGGCTGAGATAACGTTAGATAACTGGCCAGTGTCACCGGCTATTGGTTAACGTTACTGTTTGCCGGCTACGCTTTGCGGCTAACTTAACATGCTATCCATAGCGCTACACTTAGCTAAGCTAGTTATAGCTAGCAAGCAACCTAGCTAGATAAATAAATAGCATCCACTAGCCCGCTACGTTATGTAAATAGCTAACGTTAATTAGACAGTGTGATAGTCTTTAGCCAAAGTGTTGCCAGAGACCAGCCAACAAGCTTCATTTAGTGGGCTAAATGCAGGTTGCAAAAACACCCAAGCTTTATAGCAGCCGAATGTCAAAACTGTAACGTTAGGCTAGGTTAAATCAAAGCCTGTCCATGTCTGATCAGGCTAGTAAAGTAACACAACACTTTTCATCTGTTTGTTTTCTCTCCTCAGATTTTGATAAGCAAGCAAAGACGGAGGCATCTCCTCTTCTGGAACAGTTTCTATGTCATATTGCCAAGACTGGAGAGACCATGTAAGTGAACATAGCAGGTCTGATGAATAAATAAATAATACATTAATCTTATATAACACATTATTTATACTATAACTGTATTAAAAACGTTTGTACAGTAGACGGTCGGTCCAGGAATAAGGTTTATACAGAGTTTACAGAATCATTTTTTTTAGTTTGTGCAATTCTCTTAAAGTGTAACCATAGCCTAGGCAACTTCCAGTCATAGTATGCTTTTGTCCAATTTTGCCAGTTTTTCCTCTATTCTTGTGTGTTATGCCACATGTGTTGAGTCTTATTCTGCTTACCATTTTTCTCAAGGGTTCAGTGGTCTCAGTTTAAGAACTACTTCCTGTTTAAATTGGAGAAGGTGATGGATGACTTCAGAGCCTCAGCACCTGAGCAAAGAGGTGCTGCTAATCCCAACGTGGAGTCAATTCCATTTGAAGATATGAAGGAGAGAATTCTGAAGATTGTGAATGGATACAATGGGTAGGTGACAGTATGACAGAAATATTGGCAGGCTGACTGGATGGAGAAGCCTGATTGAGCATAACCATCCCCATGACCAACACAGTCATGGTAAGTGTCCTAGCTAAGGGTCCCCAACCACCACACAACACACAGACACACAACACAGACAGACACACACAGACAGACAAAAAAACACACAAAAAAAAAAGAGAAGAAGACAAAAAAAGAACAAAGAAAGAGAAAAAAGAAAGACAAAAAAAAGAAAAAAAAAAAAAAGAGGAGAGAGAGAGAAAAGACAAGAGAGAGGAGGAAAAAAGAGAGAAGAGAGAAGGAGAAAAGAGAAGAGAAGAGGAGGAGAGAGAAAGAGGAAAAAGAGAGAATAGAGAGGAGAGAAAAAAAAGAGGAAAAAGAGAGAGAGAAGAGAAGAAGAGGAGAGGAGGGGGAGGAAAAGAGAGGGAAGAGAGGAGAGAGAGAGAAGGAGAGAGAGAGAGAGAGAGAGAGGAAAAGGAGAGAAGAGAGAGGTAAAGTAAATATATATATGTATTGAGAGGAGATAGAGGAGAGTATAGAGATTATATAGAGGAGAGAGGAGGTAAAATATATTATATGAAGTATATATATATATATAGAGAGTATAGAGTATATATATATAGAGAGAGGAGAGAGATATATATATATATAGAGAGTATATATATATATGTATGAGAGTTATATGTGTAGGGAATAGATATGTAAAGAAGTATAGAGAGTATATATATATATTATAATTATATATATTAGAGAGGAGAAAAGATATAGAGTATATATAGAGATAGTATGTGAGAGGTTAGGAGAGTATGTATGTAGAGTATAGTGGAGGTGAGTATGTAAGGGGATATATATATATATATATATATATATATATATATATATATGTGTATATGTGTGTATATATATGTGTAATATGTATATGTGCTGTCACAATTAACGCATTCATAACGAGTTTAGGCAGATTCCTTTTAACGGCACGCTTTATTTATTTATTTTGAGAGATGTGATAAACACGTTTTCTGTGATTTGGGCTTTGGGGCGCTGCATAGTTTGGGAAATTGGGAAGCGATGCAGTAACGTTGTGGATGGCGAGCAGAAACCTCCTTAAGCAGAAATGGATAAAGAAAAGGGTCTTTTGAATGGCGAGTTCGGTTTCAAAGCCCTTCCAGATGGTTCTCTCGACAAGACTAAAGTTATTTGCATGTACTGTTGATGTGAATTGAGTTACCACCGGAGTACGTCGAGTCTAAAATCCCACTTGCTGGCCAAGCCTACGGCTGACGCAGAGAGCCCTCTTCCCACCTCGCCAAAGGCAGGCCACAGAAATGTAAGAAGTACAAAAAAATAAGAAGTAAAAGTGTGAAGTGGGACACTACATTGTGTTATTACCAAGTAATGTTACATTCAGGTCAATATGCCAATGGTTGTGGCTTGATGGGCTTGAGTTTACCATATTATGCTTTCAGCATTTTTTTTTTTTTTTTTTAGCATAATTGTATCTTTGAGGTTATTCTGGAGAATATTCTAGACAGTATTTGTCATTGTTTTGGATTGTCGCATTAATAAACATTTGCATAAAGCAAGCCTATTTGTCTGCTCAAATGTTGATCAGAGCATTCAAAACTTGAAAAATATCCCTTTTTGAAGTACATTTTGAACAAACGTGTGATTCATTTGTGATTAATGGGGAGTTATCTATGGACAATCATGCGTTTAATTGTGGTTTAAATATTTTAAACAATTGGCAGCCCTAATAGTATCACATTTAAGTAATGTTTGGATATTCAACATATGTTCTCCTCAGGTGAACATATAAAAACATTGCAACTTACCAAAATGACTAAAATCAGTGGGAGCCCTGGGCTTGTTTCCCTGCAACAAGATGGTTCCATCTAGGGGCAATGGGACAGCAACACCTGAAGCGTGTTCCTTTTGTCAAGGTTATTCCCCACGCTTTCTATGCTATTTGAGGATATTCATCCTTGACTTTCATCCGGAATGCTGGCAGAGAAGTCATGTCAAACATACTCACTAAGCTAGCTACATGCAACATGCACGTAGTAGTTGAGCGGGTGGACCTCGCGCGTGTTGTAGACGTGATAGGGTTTGGGAAAGGTGCGTCACAGACTGGCCAAGACAAGCTTAATGTTATTACGTTATATATTGTAGCCAATAATGTTTATCAGGTTTTATTTTTTTTGCCAACTCATATTGTTGCCTTGCGGCCTGGTAACAAATGCTACACAGCTCGGTGGCTGGGGACCCCTGTTCTAGCTCACCCTTTTTGTTACACAGATATCTCTAGTCTACAACGCATTTTTTTACGGAATTCTTCATCCTGTGTTACAACTGTAACACGCCCTAGTATTGCTCGTTTTGTCATTTTTGCACAGTCCCCCTCTGTGGCTCTTCATTATGTCCAAAATGTTATGTCAAGGTCTGGCTCCATTGAGTACATCTTTCATATATGTGTATATTTAGTTTTGCTAGAGTCATTTTAGTATTTTATGTGCGATAAAGACCAGGGATGTACCCGCAATCACTCCCAATTTACTATGTAGCAAACTTTTATTGACCCCATTTTATTTAAGTGTCTGAATTCTTAGGCTACATCCCTAACACTAATGCATTATAAGTATTAGTTTTCAAACGCATGTCTTTTGCTATGTTTACGCCTGGCGTCCACACTACAATGGGGTTTCCAAGTCCCAAACACGGAGACATTTGACCCCGTTTTTGTTTGAAAACTCAAGTGGCATTTTAGTCTGGACGGAGACCTTTAGAAACAATGACACAGACACCCACGTTTGCTTCCTGATTGGGTCTTATCAGTCATGACATGTCCTTTCCTGATTGGTCATGCCCCTATCACGTGACCCTTTTCTGAAAGAAAACAAACGTCACTGGCCTCGACTACCGGTGCTTGTTCAACAGGATAATGAATTACAGCAGTTTCTGACCTTGTTGTCGATGCTAGCAGCTCTTGAGCAACAGGAGGCCAGTTATTACTTGAGCGATTTGTGATAATTCAGTGTCTAGCAGTGTTATCAGCCCTACACCATGCTTACACCAGCACACACGTGCCCGTGTACCTGAATAGTCTTCAGGCGTGTTACTAAGAATGGAGATTAGTTCCAAAAAGGTGCAACAACCCGTTGTACGAAAATCCGTTTGTTTTAAAATGAAAACCTAGTAGTGTGGATTAAGGCATGGATACCCGACCCGAGGCCGACGGGTCCCAACGGGCCGGGTTCGGACAGGTATTTAGAAATTATGGTCGGGGTCGGGCTCGGTCACATCAGCACGATAAGGCATTTGTTGTAAAATGGTGCAGCGGCTCCTAAGAGAGCTGTGTGTGTGTGTGTGTGGTAAGTGGGCAGAAGAGAGAGAGAGAAAGAGGAAGCAGATGTGTTGTAGATGCAACCCGAGCAGAGTTGGTGGTTATTCGTGTTATAACGTCGGCCCTGGAGGTAACCAGTCTCCCCTGGTTTTCTGATCACGGTCGGAAACGAAGCGATCAGGAAAGGTTAACCTTTTGAACATTTTAACAGCTGATTAACGTGCGCTTGTTGCCCCGTGTGCACTGATGTGCTCATCTGTTGACATTTCCGAATGCCTTCCTACAGTTGCTTAACAAAAGCGGGCTTTCCACACAAACAAACGTAGCCTACATGTGTCAAAAAAAATGAGATTTTATCGTGTCGGGCTCGGACACAAATTTCTTAATACCTGTCGGGCTCGGGCCGGGTTCGGTCACGGCTCCATCGGACGCGGGCCGGCCTCGGACAGAAAAATTCGGCCCGATCCGGACTCTAGTGTGGATGTGGCCTAATTTGACAAATGTATGCCCTACAAAGCTTTCTCCAAAGCTCCCACACTGGAACTGCTAATAACAATGCAATGTGTTGACTCTGCACCTGTCAGTGATGATGCAAAATAATGATTCATAAGTGACATAAAGCTCAGTGTACCTAAGCTTACGGTCAACTATTTACTAACCCATTTTTCTATTGCAATGATCATGCCGTAACACAAGATAAGACCTGATTGTGAGTGTGCTCTGATCCATTTCGGAATTAGACGTGTTGATACACAGACCAGAGACCAACAGCAATTGAACAGAACTTTACCCAGACCCATTCCGGGGTCCCGTCTCCGTTACTAGGAACCGAGCGGACCCGTGACAACTTCTACTTCATGCACTAATTGGTAAAAGGAAGTGTAAAGGATCCTAAATGTTGGAAAAGTTTTTAAAAGGTTGGATTGGCAGTAATGTACTGTATTCAAGTAATAGAGCCAAAATGATTAGTCAATTAGGCAATTGACAGAAAATTGCCCGGCAACAAAATTGATAATCGATTGTCTTGATTAAAGTATCCCAAACGCAATTATTTGACCACTCTCATGTAATCATACTACAGTAATATACTTGATATTTTTCCCACTATCCCTTAGTACCAGATTGTATAAATAAAATTATTAAACTGAATTATTATAGAAAACCACCTAAATGATAAGTTTTCTATGATCTGTATTTTGAGTCTGTTGCTTTTTTTCCCACATTCAATTTTAGAATTCCATTTACGATCCAGCGCTTGTGCGAGCTGCTCACAGAACCCAAGAGGAACTACACAGGAACAGATAAGTTTCTTCGGGGGGTGGAGAAGGTATGTGCCAAGCAGCGTGGTTATTTCTTTATTTTCTTTCTTGTTTTTTTTCTCTCAAGTTGTTAACCTATTGTCAAGCTGTTGTCACTCATTTGGGAATTCTTGTCTTCCTCTAGAATGTAATGGTGGTCAGCTGTGTTCACCCAACCTCAGAGTAAGTGTATTGTTCCAAATGAAATACTTTTTTAGAATAAACGTAAAACCAACTTTAATATGAAGTTTTGGGTATTATATTTTCCAACACATTTAAGAGTTTTGTTTTTCTTAACTTGCTTGTACAGGAAAAATGGATGCAGTGCTGTCAACAGAATGAATGGAGTGATGCTTCCTGGGAACACATCTGCTTTTACAGAGAGGTTGTTTTGGGGCCAGATTTAGTCCTTGATCCTAAAAATTGACATACATTGAATTTCAACAGATAATAACAGACGTGCTTTTTCTCTTTTTTATTGATGGCTTTTCATTAGGAAAGTGAACGGTCCTGGTACTCCCCGGCCGCTGAACCGACCGAAGGTGTCTCTGGCCAACTCCCCAGCAGCCAACGGCCTGCCAGACAGCACAGACGACAAAGACCTCAACACAGAGCAAGAAGACGACAAGGACTCCAGGTACGTCGGAAGCTTTTAACGCACCAGAAGATCTTGTTCTTTGTGTTCAACATAAACCCACTGGAATCGCATTTGTATCTCCTCTGATTTATTCTGTTTTAACAGTGAGGTTTCAGCGTCGGGAGCTTCTCTGGGGAGCTCAGTGAAGAACAAACACCCAGAAGACGCAGAAGAGGACATGGAAGCCGAGCAGCAGGAAGTGAAGCGACTTAAGTTCAGCAAGGACGAGGACGAAGAAGATGATGAGGAGGATGAAGAGGAAGAGCAGGAGGCGGACACTATGAGGCCTTTACATGCCACCTGCCTCTCAAAAGAGGCAGAAGCCATGGTCCAGGAGGAAGAGGAAGAGGAGAAGGTCGGGTACAGCAAGGAGAACGAAGCCTCCAGCAGTGCTGCTGCTGCTGAGGACCAAGGTAGGGTTGTTGTTTTTTTTTTTACGTGCCGTGTGTGTTAATTGGTTTGTATGTGATGCGTTTTGCATTACTGAGGGAAAATGAATTTAGAATTTATTTGGCGACATAGGTGTGTTTTACTGACAGTTGTTTCTATTATTTTGTCCACCCCATTTTTATTGATGTGGGTAGGCTAAATAACATGAAGTTGGGACGTCGTGTAAAATGTAAATAAAAACAGAATACAATTATTTGCAAATCCTTTTCAACCTATATTCAATTGAATACACTACAAAGACAAAATATTTAATGAACTTTATCGTTTTTTGCAAATATTTACTCATTTTGAATTTGACGCCTGCAACACGTTCCAAAAAAAGCTGGGACAGGGACAACAAAAGACTGGGGAAATGTGAGGAATGCTAAAAAAAAAAACACCTGTTTGGAACATTCCACAGGTGAACAGGTTAATTGGAAACGTCATGATTGGGTATCATCCCCAAAAGGCTCAGTCGTTCACAAGGATGGAGCGAGTTCACCACTTTGTGATGATCAGGAAAGTTGTTCATAATGCCCAAAGTCTTTCTCATAATCTATGCCAGCTGGAGGTGGTTGGCACCTCCATTTGCATTCCCATTAATACGGTTGACCAGTTGCAGGCGACATTGTGAATCAGCTTGTACAAGAATTTTTTTTTTTTTTTGAAAATAATTATTTTGGGCTTTTCCGCCTTTTAATGGAGAGGGGGGAGACATGCAGGAAATCGTCTCAGGTCGGAGTCGAACCCTGGACCTTTGCGTCGAGGCATTAACCCCTAAATATATGTGCACCTGCTCTACCCGTTGAGTCAACCCGGCCACAAGTTGTTGTTTTTTTATAACGGGCCTAGTACTTATCAGTCTTATATTATCCATGTGATCTTCTTGACTTAAAATAAGTCTGTAATGTAAATTTAATCTAACTTCTGCAATAATTGAAGGAAAGATTGAATCCATTTTGTAAGCTTATGAGTGAATGTGACAAGTTCTGTTCTGAATGACAAATGAAGTAGTGCGAGTGGTCCTTCTTGAAGTCTGCCTGACAGGAAAACAAGCGAAAGCAGTCATTCACCTGTCTTCAATTGTCTGGAAAGATTTGGGTCATTTGAGTCTGAACAGGGCTAAAACATACTCTTGTGTTCTTTTTTTCTTTTTCACCACAGAACCCACGAGCAGCACGCAGGCCGAGGTGTGCACGGGCTCAGGTCCAGAGGCCGAGCAGGCTGAGCGGGAGGTGCCCTGCGGCTCCCAGGAGGAGGGCAGTGACATGGATCAATCGGAGCAGCAGGCGCCCGCAGGCGTCCTGGAGAGCCCCGAGACCAGCAGGGACAGCGAGGAGAGCAACAGTGACCCAGTCAGCAGCAGTAGCAGTAGCAGCGGTAGCAGCTGTAGCATAGAGGAGAGTGCTGACGCGGCCAGAGAAGACGTAGCGCTCGCTCCCTCCAGCAGTACAACCGAACCTCCTACAGAGGGCGACATGGAAAGCGCCATCTTGAACACTGGGTCCACCGAGGAGCCCATGGAGCAGGACTAGATTGAAGGCCCCCCTGCAGCCATGTGTGACCATAAACCAGCTTATCCTTGAATCCAGCTTGACTGTCACTGGGAATGAAGAGAACTGCACCTCGTACACAAGACGAACCCTCGTCCCGCTTTTGGACACTCCTCCAAAATGGCTACCTGGCATTGATGTGGGCTTATACATTTTCATTTGACGATTTCTTTTTTTTTCTTCTTCTTTTCTTTTTTAAACTGGAATATTTTATTGAGCTTCTTATCCTCTTGTTTTTAATTTTCCCATGAAAGAGGTTGGTTTCAGCAGCCTTGAGTTTCTTAGCTGGATTCTTTTATTTTTCTTCTTCTTTGGTGTTCAACGGGCATGTTGGATGCTGGGGTGGTCTGGTTCTTTTCTTATACCACTCACTCCAGCCTCGTGGACATTGTGACGGGATTGGTAGTCTGTTTTGTACCCTTAAAGCCCAGTGTACCACACCACCAGGGTCAGAACAGAGCCATACCAGCCCCTGTTTACTTATGACGTTGTTTTTCAGGATATGAGCTACCACCACCATTTATGTAAAACATATTCTATTAGTCAAGCAATGACCTGAAGGGAACAGCCCACCACCACTATATTGTTACTCCACCAAGTTCCACCAGGCTGTTGAGAACATGCATTGTTTTAAAATGTATTTCTCCATCCTTATGAGATGGTAGACATTTTTCTTTTTTTTTCTTCCATTGTGTCCTTATATTATTTTAACCATATTTTTGCAATGATACACTACCAATCCCACTAACAGTACAATGACATTCTACCTTGTTGAGGTGTCTTCTGTAAAATTATATATTTTGGATTCATAAAACCACCATAATTTATATGATCATTTCAATTCAGTTAGTTATTTTGGAGTATGTTTTTGTTTTGTCTGCCAGTTGTAAAACCAGCTGTAAGTACAAAGATGACTTCTGCTTTCTTTGTATCGTGATGTCACCATGTTGTTTTACCGACCGATATCCAGAGCAGTTTCTGGTTCCAGTTCTACACCTGTTTCTGCAGCTGTACTTTTTGATATTTAGAATTTTAAATTTCTGTAAAGTAGATTTTTGTAGATTGTAATACAGTATGTGTTCACTGCCTTTGTGAAACCATATATAATTGTATAATTTCTGTGTATACTCTGAATGCTTTTGCTTTCAGTGCGGTATTCAGAAACAGCAATAAATGTTAACATTTTTATGCGTGGTGGTCTTTCTTTGACAGTGCATCTTGTTTATTCTGTGCGTTATATATCAACAGGTGCTGTATGCTGGCTCACTAAAATAGGACAGTTAGAGAGCAGAGTTGTTAATGTCATTGTTAGACCTGTGCTTTTTTCTGCTAAAAGTCAAAATGGCTGTGGAAAAAGCCCATTTCAGAGTTTGAATCATTTACAGTAGTTTACATGTGTTGGAACTGTCCTCTGGTTTTGGTGCTACCTGTTTTCTCAACTACATAAAACTGCAGCTTCAGGGGCGGCCTCACCCAACATGTTGGCAGAGTCCTGCAGTGGCGCAGGTTCAAATCCGACCTGCTGCCCTTTGCTGCGTGTCATACCCCATCTCTCACCCCCTTTCAAGTCTATCCACTGTCACTGTCACATAATAAAGGGGAAAAGCCCTCCCAAAAAATAATCTTTTCAAAAAAACTGCAGCTTCAGAGCACCACTGCCAATTAATAAATCTTAAAGCAAAGTGTATTTCAAAAAAATGTAATACTTTTTGGTTTTCCAGAGCTTTCTCGAGCAGTCTTACCATCTTTACAGATGTTAGTAGCTCTACTATTTGCTTTGCCCAGTGCATTGTGGGACAGTAGTGTATATCATCCACTCAAAAATCAAGTGTTTTGTAGTATGCATACTGACTTGGAGTATAGTTTCTAGTGTGAACACTGCAAAAACCCTGGTTAGTATGTTATGGAGTATGGAACTGACACACTGCCAGAATAATATGTACTTGTTAATTGTAATTTAACGGTATGATTGTCTGTGATTAGTTGGCCTGTAAGGTATCTGGGTTCTGGGCAGCAGAAAAGGATGTTTCTCGCAGACATTTTGAATCGTCACAGCTGGAAAAGCATTAACTGTGGCTCCAATCCATTTCATGTATGCCAGCATGCACCATACCATTATGACAATAAACTAATAATGAAATGCAGCCAATATTAATATTTACACCCCTGTTTGATGAGTTATTTTGCTATATAACCCAATTGGCCTGTAAAGTGTTCTCATCAGCTTCGATTTCCATAAGCTCGTTATTTCCCCAGTGAGCAGTGGTGGCACAAAACATTATTTGTATGTATTTAGTTAAAATTTTCTTTCAGGAGCATCTCTGACTTGGCAAATGAGGCATGATTTGAAAATAAAGCTGATGGTGAATCAACACAAGATGTGTTTGGCAAGCGTCTTCTATTGAGACCCACCATCTGTTGAAGGGTCTGGTCTAAATCAGATCTAATATACAGAGGAGCGACCCCTCACCCATTAAATAAGTCCCCAATATCATCTGTCACTCCTGTCTTTTGACTGTTGAAATTTGCACAGGCTCTCCGAGGAAATAAGTGGACTGCATTAATCTATGCCACACTGTTTTAACGGTGGTCTTTAAAGACTTGTCTCCAGGGAAACAAATACCAGGTCAGGAGGGATATGAAAAGCAGCTTGACACTGAATGGTTTTTAATCTGACCCTAGTTTTATGAATGGCAGATGATTTGGATAGAGGAGGATGGCGGCTTGGAGGTATCAGAGGCTTTTTAAGAAACATCAGTGGCCATATGGCCAGTGGGCTTATCACACATGTATCCCAGTTTATAATTATGTAGTTACACCTTACTTTATATGCTGTTACTGCACTTGCAGATTTTGCTTTGCCATTCATATCTTTACGGCCTTCTGTGTCTGCAGCCGTGGGGAGCAGGACTCTATTAGCAGGGGGATAATATTTTAGAAAAGTGAATAAAGCAGCCTGCTGGTTGCCAGATCTGCAAAGAGAAAAGCTACCTCTGGCTTCCCTGAGAAGCAAAAAATCAAATTAAATTGAAAATGAAAGCAAACACACTGCAGGGCTATTTCTTGAAAATGCGGCAGCATCACTTTTCATTTGCATTCCAATTTTTTTTTTTAAGTTAAAAAAAAATGAAAGAAATGATGGATGTTTATTGTCCAAGTCCTATAAATTGTCTGTTAGTAGGTACAGTATGCGTATATAATTATAATAGTGATAGCAGCGGTGAGAAAAAGGAAAGCCTTTGATCAAACTAGTCAGTAAAATAACTATGAAATTAAACTCTTCCTCATTTCGCTTCTGACACCGTGGAGCGCCCTCGTGGACCCCTGGGGGGGCCTCTGGACTACACTTAAAACCCACTGGGCTGCCGTATGTAGTTAAAGTTGAGTTTCATGCTTCACAGCCTGCCCCTTTAGAGGAACTTTTAAATAGATCTGTGGTCAGTAGTAGCGCATACCAAATCAAACTAATTGTCTCGAGTCATCACGTTAAAGGAAAGAACTTCAGTGTTGGACACGCTTGGTGACATTGACAGGATTAAAAGGAGAACTATCAAGTTTTAAGAAAGTCATTATGACATAGGAGTTAGAGCTGGGCAATATATCGATATTATATCGATATCGTGATATGAGACTAGATATCGTCTTAGATTTTGGATATTGTAATATCGTAATTGTAGAGTAAAAGTGTAAAAAAAGTGTAGTCTTTTCCTGGTTTTAAAGGCTGCATTACAGTAAAGTGATGTCCTTTTCTGAACTTACCAGACTGTTCTAGCTGTTCTATTATTGGCCTTTATCCACTCAGTCATTATATCCACATTACTGATGATTATTTATCTAAAATCTCATTGTGTAAATATTTTGTGAAAGCACCAATATTCAACACTACAGTATCGTTGCGGAACCGATATCGAGGTATTTGGTCAAAATGATCGTGATATTTGATTTTCTCCGTATCGCCCAGGCCTAATAGGAGTTGCTCTTTTAGTTGAAGTGCGTCAGTTGAGAGATTTGAGCATACTAAGTGCTTCAACAGGACTGAAAGTTCACAGACGGAGCTGCACCTAGTCACGTCCTCTCAGACGGGGTCAGACACCGCCACACGCAATCTCCGTGTCATCCAATAGAGGGTACTGTTTAGTTTCCAAGCCGGACCAAACATGCTTGCCATGCCTGCCCTGAAATCAGAATGCACACAGAGTCCTCCTGCTGCTCATGAATGCAGGCTGTGACACATTCAGTATGCCTCCGTATACACTACCTTGAATCGCCTGGAAAAGCACACAGAGACATCATGACCTCCTTCTGCTCCATCCAACGCAGTCTTGCCTAACGAACCCTCGCCTGGCTAATTTTCTTTCTCCGGGGAGTGCACGCTGCCTGTGAATGCTTGTGAATGAATATGAGATGACATAACCATCTTTTTCTTTATTGTCCAAATGCCAGTTAGAGTGTTAGTTTCTGCTGCTGCTTGGTTGAACCTGTGACACATTTATCACGCCTCTTCAAAAAACCGCAGACATCAACTCCCACGTGTCTCATTTCACACGCTTTCATCAGAATGATGATCTAGAATATGCTGCTTGTAAATATTAGCTTCTTGCCTTGTGGTGAGGGTCCCAGTCACATTGCATTTGTTTGGAAAAGAAACAAGGTGATTTTCTCCACATTGTCTAATCGGTTTGTTAGTGTTCTCTGTTGAATATCTGGCACACAAGCAGATCCAGGATCAGGTGGGGGTTGGTGTCAATGCCAAGTGACATTATTTGGCACACAGCTGGGTCAAACATTCTGAACTACTCTGACAAAATGGCAAACACCAGCAGTGGGTGGGATGCCTTTCAGCATTTTGGCAGACTAGAAAAGTCTTGGGGGGGTGGAGGGGGGACATATATTCTGTTACACTTTACTTGAAGGTATCTACATAAGAGTGAAAAGACACTGTCATGAACGTGTCATAAACATTATAAACAAGTCATAAATGTTTATGACATAACGCTTCTGTCAGCACGTGCCATTCGGTTTTTGTCATGACAAGTTATGGTTAGGTAGAGTGAGAAATGGAGTGTCGGCGTACCACAGGGACCGTGGATTTAGCAAACACTCAATGCACAAACCAGAACACATCGACACATCCCAGCAACGCTTGGTCATAAACAAATTGTTGAACAACACGTTTCAAAATTATGAAACACCTGCTCCCAACAGGGCGGCAGGAATATAATGAAGACATAATGCATGAGGAAACACCTGCTCACAAAAGGAAAACAGGATTATTATTATTATTATTTTGCTGTTATTAAGGTAAGGTCAAGAGACAATTGGTTAGGGTTAGGGTAAAAGACATTTGGTTAGGATTTGGTCAAAAGGCATTTAGTTAGGGTTAGGTCAAAAGACACTCAGTCAGGATGAGGTCAAAGAGCCCCTGGTTAAGTTCAGGTCAAAAGGTAATTGGTTAGGGTAAGGCAAAGAGACCCTGGGTTGGGTTAGGAGTTAAAATAAAAAGAATTCCGATTGCACAAACTACTAGTGGGAGCTGAATTCCACCCGTCCTCACCCGCCCAGGGGAGGGCCCCTCTGCACAAAAGTGCTGCTGATGACCCTACAGGGGTTAAGGTTAGGGGTCTGGGGAATGGTTAGGGTTAGGGGAAAGGGGAGGGGCTTAGGGTTAGGACAATGGTTAAGTTTAGGTAAGGGGAGTGGTATTTAGGGTTAGGCTAGGACAAAGTGACAGGTTAAGGTCAGGGAAAGGGTTAGTTAGTTAATGTTAGGGTTCATGTGTTCATGACACTGTCATGTCACTTTTATGTAGATACCTTCAAATAAAGTGTTACCATATATTCTTCAAAAATACCAATCGCACCTAAAACTGGAGGCAGCAGGGAGGCTCCACCACTGGAGGCCTCCAGACAGATTTCACCAGCACCACTTAAGCAAAGTGGGGACGATGGGAAATACTATTTGATGTTCTGAAATGGTCGGTGTAAAAAGGTAGAGATTCAATTATTCTGACGTCCAGGCTCCAGTGGGTTTGAGAAGTTGGATTTAAATGCGGCTCAGTGTGGGGGCGGCCAGCTCAGCGGGCACTAACCTCAGATGGCTGCTGTTTGAATTTCCACTTCTCTGTCAAAATGGCATCATCACATAAGAAGAGAAAAGGTAAGTGGAAGAGTGCTTTGATTTAGCCGGTCCATTTGTGCCATCGCCTATTGGCGTCTACTTTCAGATCGGCTTCAAGTCCTGTCAACAATGCCAAGTTCGGAAATTCTAAGATATCACACATTGCAAAAAGTGTATGGTTGGCAATAAAATGCTGGCTGTGAGCCTGGAGTCAGTGGTCAGTGGTAAAAGATATGTAAGCAAAGGAGCAAGTGTGAGTTTGACTCATACAAAAGCACTTAACCTTGTGTTTCCAAGATATGTATCTTGGTCTCACAGACACATGAAAATATTATACAGTACATAGGAAACAAGCAAGCGAAACACATTTATGACAATCTGGCATAGTATTCCAGCAGCCAGTCCAACTTTTTAGTTATAGTAGAATAATTACCGTATAGTACAGGAGAAGCCCGCAGACAGTTTGGACTTCCATTAGCTGTTTAAATTTAATTACTAACGTTAACTAGCATTTTAGTTAGCAATAATTAGCCTGTGCCTATGTTATCTCCTTACATATACCTATGCTCTCCATCTCTGTAAGATTGGGAATGATCGAGATTTCTCTCGGCACAGCTACCAGAAGACTTCCAACTTTCAGACAGGTTGCTCACGTCACATCTACGTCTTCAAGCTCAGTCGGAGGCTGCTCAGTAACGCTCAGACATCACCGGGAAAGTGCTTCTAATAGACTTCACTGGTCTCCGTCCAGAGCAACGGGATCTGTTGGTCCATTTTATATATGCCATTGGTAGTAACTGCTCTTTGCGCCGGGTAGTAAAAAGTGTGAATGGGAGACTAATGAAGGTGCTATTACAGCAATTGAGTGTGTATGTGGTGATACCGCTGTTGCAGGATTGTATGTCCATGCATCCTGCAGCTGAGGAGGCGGGTTGCTTGGATGCTTTATGATGATGATAATGGATTGTTAGGCCACACGGGAGAGGCACACATGAGAGTCTCTGTCTGAGCTGCTGGTACCTGTCCAAGCAAACACTGTCATATAGTAATTATTCAGGTCTGCGCCTCAAGTAGTCTGACAGTAAAGACATAAATAAATGAGGAAGTGACTGGGCTGGTTACTTGAACTCTTAACACTAAATACAATTAGGGTTTATTTATTTGAGCCCCTCAAAAGCAGCTAAATGAAATGGACTCTTTTAAGATGGCCACTTGAGCTGTATTGATTGGACTTTCAGCTGGAAGAACATAAAGTTGAAATGTAGCTTTTGCGAACATGCCGTGGATGGTTGAGAACTGCTGCTGTGCGAGGCCAGAAGAACTGTGCGCCACAAGCACGACGACAATAGAGCCTTTGTCACTTTTAGAGCTGCTCGTTGTATTCTAAATCAATAGGCAGGAAATAAGAGTTACTCACGGAGCCTGTCACACAGCCGAAAGGCTCAAGAGACCAGCATTTTATGTGCAAAGGACTTGAATTACTAATGATACGTCATTGCACATACAGTACATTATAAATGAACAAGCAAGTTGGAGATAGTAAATATTAAAAGGTTGACATCTAAATTGTAAGAATCAAGCGCTCCAAAATATGTGAACTTCAGCCTTACCTCATGCTCTCCAGGGATATTAATAATTGCTAATGGTCAATAAAAG
This sequence comes from Perca fluviatilis, assembly GCF_010015445.1. Lineage (NCBI taxonomy): Eukaryota > Metazoa > Chordata > Actinopteri > Perciformes > Percidae > Perca > Perca fluviatilis. The sequence continues at coordinate 5,914,323 of NC_053115.1, read as the reverse complement.
CCCCACCAAACTTCACCCATACACATGCACCCATGTACATACATTTTTATTGCGACCACAAATACACACACTGCCTTTTTGGCTCACATGCACACATTTCTGTCTGTTAACCGGGTGCTTATACCGTACGAATTTTAGAGGATATTAATTTTATCAAAATCACTTTTTTTGTGTTTTTTTTGCTGTGCGCACCACATTGACTGCTGCTGTAGGCTATAAGAACATGGCTGGCCACATTGGGAGGTGGTCGGGGTGATGGGTGGACTTTCAAGCCAGGGAGCGGAGTTAGCAACTACTTAACATGCTATTCAGATTACCGTAGTAGTTTAAAGTTTGTCCTGAGCAGAGGTGTCAAGTAACGAAGTACAAATACTTCGTTACCTTACTTAAGTAGAAATTTTGGGTATCTATACTTTACTGGAGTAATTATTTTACAGCAGACTTTTTACTTCTACTCCTTACATTTTCACGCAATTATCTGTACTTTCTACTCCTTACATTTTAAAAATATCCTCGTTACTTCATTCCGGCTTGTCATCGCTCAAAAAAAAACACACACACAAAAAGAAACCTATCCAGATAAATCACGCCATCCAGAGAGAGTGAATTTGATTGTGGTTGGATGAGAAACATAGGTATTCCAACGCCCTATTGGTTTGTACGCGATCCATCGCACCTGCACAGACCCGGTGCTAATACGGCACCGGTGCCTTAACGACCGTTATCTACCAGACCGAATAGCAACGCAGATTTTGGTGCCTTATTTCGGTGACAGTTAAATGCCTGCGCTTCTCTCTGATGCTCCGAAAACGGACGTTAGAGGGAAGTGAAACATCGCCACACGGGACGCTACTTAACACTACACTCGAAAGCAGGTAACGTTAGCCTACCGTTAGCTAGCAGCTGGAGTAAACACGGTAAAATGCTGACAGCTAAACGGTGTAAAAGTGTGTCTGTATTTGACTGGAGAGGACTGTAACACCAGACTGTAGCTGTCTGAAAAACACAGAAGAGATATGTCACCTTTTTCAGCCCTTCTGAGTTTGCAGGTATGGTTTTAATATAACATTATTATAGTCATATGGCCTTTAGAAAAATGTTTTTTTGTACAGGTGGGGTAGTGCACTAGAGGTCCCTGTTGTCCCAATTAGCCTAGCTTAACATTAAGACTGGAGGCAGGGGGAAACATCAGTTAACTCTGTCCAAGGTTAAAAGAATATGCCTACCAACACCTCTAAAGCTCACTAACGAACATGTGTCTTCTTTTATTCATCCTGTACATAAATAGACATGTAAAAACAACAACTTGTGGTTTCCACGTTGAGTTATGTGTGGGGGGTGTAACCATTTCTTGGCTTACAAGCGCTAATCAGCTAATCATCTTCTGGCTCCAGACTTAATACTAGCTCCTGCTCCAAGTGCTATCAATCAACTCATCTAACTCTCGGCAAGAAACCGATATTTACCAAAATGTCGAACAACATTTTTATCCCATTGGAAGTCAATGTTCTAAGCAAACTCGTATCGCAGTTTGCCAGTTAGTAAAAAACGTCTTTATCTTGCAGAACGTTTGCCTGAAGTTAATACTAAATTAATGCTTATGGAATGTCCGAGAGAGGTTTCATGATCTGGGGAGCAAGGCTTCAAGTGCCCATTGCAAACAATAGGCAGGACTGGTAGTGGAGACTTTGTGGTCTCATGTCTTCCCAATTAGGCACCCATTGGGAATCTTTATTAGAATATGCAACATTAACGTCCTTTTGTCGGCTTTTAATAAGGACTCACTAAAAAGTGCTTCTCAGACTCTGTTGTGTCATTTGGACACTTGGACATTGAACTTCATGTATTTTTAGTGACTTTCCAAAACAAACAGTCCAAAAGGTTAGACTCATACTGGCCTCCAAAGTTTTGATCATTGCACATTGTCTGTGTACAATCTCTGTTACCCAAACTTCAATGTGCCCATTTCTTGGTGGCTGTAGATTTTTTACATTCGTGCAGTTAGCCTGTCCTGGCTAGGGCTGTACTTAACACTTTATGATGTTGGTGTTATCAAGCACCACACTCTGCACAGTCTCTTTGAACATGAGCACAAATGCGCTCTGCACAAGGGTGAGGTAAATCCTTTGGATCCATTGGGAAATGTGGTGAAACAGAAGACTGACAGCATGTATTTCCCTTTCTTTCTCTCCTTCTCGTCTTCCTTGCTCAGTTGCCGCCATCCTGCTGACTGAAGCCTATAATTTGGAATGTGTATAATGGATAAATTAGCTGTCAACCAATAAATCTGTGGAAAGGGAAGCACAGAGGTTCATGCGATCTGGCCCAGGAAACTGTGCTGTGAGAATAGTTAAGCAGAGAGGGAGGAGCTGTGGGAGGACGGACAGTTGTGAGTTATGGCTTCGCTGGGCCATAAACAAAACACAAGCAAAGGGATCTTTGAAGCTAATCATGCAAGGGTCAAATAAGTAGTTAGAGACATTTGTGTGTCTTTTGCATTCAAAGAGTTGGCTCGTATTTTTGCATTTATGGTGGAAACAAATTTAAGAAGGTGAGAGAAAAATGTTTTTAAATGAAGTTGGAAAAAGCAAAAATCAACATGAAGAAACTACATTTTTACAGTATGGTGTGTGATAGGTTTGGTGTTTGTGCATGCAGGTGTTTGAATGTATCTCATCTAGTCTAAGGAACTTCTATGGACGAGTCAGTTTTAAGGTGACATGGTCTCACAGAAAAAGCTAGCTTAGAATGTGTAAATCTATTATGAGTTTGGGTACAACTTTCACACAGAGGAATTGGAGCCTGGAATGGGAGAATCTATTAGGAGCATCAGCCATAAAAGGTGCATTTTAAGAGTAAACTGGTGCGCTGAAATAGATATCTTGGGCTGTGTGAGCACAAAAAGAGTTTAAAAAGGATCCATTTTGATGTGCATGTCAGTCACCCTTGGACACGTCTGTATGCTCACGGTTGTCTCGTTGTCAGGAGAGTTTGTTCACTGTTTAAATAAAGCTGCATTTGATTTGAACTCATCGGACTGGTCGTCATCTTTGAAGTCCCCCAACATCATTTCAGAGTTATCACCCGATAACAGTGTGCATAATCTCCAGTACAATATTTCATACAAAAACATATTAGTTTTTGTTGAGTGAAGAAATAATATGTCTCGATTCATTTTGTAAAAAACCTTCCTGTCTGGTTAAGGGGAAGGTTACACGACACACCCGCTCTTCTAGCTGAGTGGACACTCGCTACCTTAATGCCTCTCAGAAGCATCAGCAGCCCACATGCCCGACTGCAGACCACTGCGAAGGTCTCTCAGAATCTGAACTTTTAATTAACACTTTCTTCTTTGACCTGGTGGGGAGAGCTGTCTAATTTGCATATTTTCCAGTTCATATAGTCTAGTATAGTATAGTTCTCTTCATAGAGAGAAAAGCTAGCGCAACTATCCGTTGTACAGGTATTTCTTGTTCTCCAATCTGCTCCCCAATATACATACAATAAGGCATTTAGGAATATGAACATTCAGAGTAATTTTTAAAATATCTATTACCTCAGTCCAAAATCTCTTTACCAATGCACAGTCCTACAATAAATGCATAAAGGTACCACGCCTACCACAGACATGCCAGCACAGTTCCGATTCATATGGATCCATTTTTTATTTTTTATTTATGTGGTGTAATATACAGTAACCTATGAAGTATGATCTTCATTCGTATAACTTTATACCTTACACAATGGGACATCAAATAGTTTGAATTGACTGGGCAAGTGAGAATATGTTGACTGCAAAGATGAACACAATTCAAATAAGTTATTATACAACATTTTCAATGCATTTTTTACGTGGCTGAAACATGTCATATATCTTTATTTTTTAGAGGCACTCTTTCACTTTTGAAAATTACAATTACACGATTGTCAGTCAAACTGACCACATGATCAATATTTTATTGATAAGTCAGGTTCCTGCACGTTGTCCAGGCTCATATCTCCTGCAGATAAACATGTTCCTGTGTTCTTCTTCTGCCATTAATCATAGTAATGTCTCTGTGTTGTTCCATCTTGTACTTGTGATAAATCCAAATAGCTAGTGGGTTTTATTATTCATTTTATATGTGTGACATAGTTATCTTTGGAGATTTGCTCATCTAACTCGGCTGTCACGTTTGATTTCACAGCAAACTGATGAAAATGCTGTAAAATACAATAACGATGTCACTTCTTAAAAACAATCAGACGCTTGTATTTCAGTGTTGCTAAGTTTGACATTATTGCAAGCAGCACGCTAGATGAAGTCTGTCAAAATACAGATAAAGGTTCTTTACAGATCTTTACAGAGTTGTTCAGAAGTACACAGGGCTTGCACTGCCCCAGTCTATAGCTCACTAAAATGAAAATGCCAGGGTTTATTTCATTATGTTTTCATTCTAATGCCTAATTTAGTTGTTTAGGACCTTTGAAAACCATATTTGAGGTAATGTTATATTCCACAGTACATCACAAGATTGTTGTTCTATTTTTATTTACACAGTCAGTTCAAGGGGATAGTGAGATCTTTTATAAACCATAATTATATTGCTGTCAATATCTAGCAAGGTTATGGTGGTAATCTTACCATAATGCAAGTCAAAGTCAGAGAAGTCATTCAAATTTGGGGAAAATACAGTTCCTAAGATATGTACATGAGTCCAAAGAGTAATACAAACTGGAAATGTATTGCCTCAAGTTAGAAAGCGATATTTCGCGATATTTACATTTTCCATGCTGAGCTCCAGTTTTGCATCAGCAATATTATTCTGGGTGCAGCTTTATGTTTAATTGTGAACACATTTTTGTAACTAAAAAGCTCTGAGGACATGCCTCCACATCTAAGTACAATCTTTCTGACTGATGTTCAGACATGAGTGAAGAGAGCGTGAATATGTGGTTCAGCATTTCTTTCTGTTTATCCAGCAGCTTGTTCTCTTTAATCCAAGATGTGAGAAGTGCTAACACAGTCTCAACACCTGCTGAACTTGCTGGACTTATTTGGTGCCTCTGAGGTTTATCGCACCAAGTAAAGGTTAAAAAAAAGTGCTTATTTTAATTTAGGTCATGCAAAAATCAGACACTACGAGTTGATTTTTTTACCAAGATGTGGCACAAAGGGTCGCCTGAATTGAGTTCCACTGTCATCGGTCTAAATGAATATTGTGATGGCCGTCTTCTTGTAAATACGGCAACGTGAGGGATGATGTCTGGGCCTGTCGAGCAGGTCCGAGCCCTTCAGTGCTTCTCAGTCCACACAGCGATGCAGGATCAGAAAATGTGCATCACTTAATGCACGTGTCAAACTCAAGGCCCGCGGGCCAAATCCGGCCCCTCGCAGATTTTTATCCGGCCCGCATATCAGTTTAGGTTCACAATAGACTTTGGCCCACATAGTTTTTGTAGCTTTTTTCATTGTTTTTTTTCGACTTTTTTGCCCCGTTTTACGACGTTTTTGTTGATTTTTTTCAACTTTTTTTGCTGACTTTTTTGGGTCTTAATGTCAACTGAGCTGTAAGTGAGAAGAATATATGAGACATGCAATAATACCATAAAAGATGCTTGACTTTTACAATGAAATAATAGCATGTGAATAACCTAAACATGTCTGGCCCTGGATGTGATTCTTTTTTTGCAGTGTGGCCCTTCGTGGAATTGAGTTTGACACCCCTGACTTAATGGATGAGTATGCTGGAATGTCGGCTTGTTCTCCACGCTGACATTTAAACCGATGAGTCCTGCTCCAGCCCAAAAACACAGGACTGTCAAACGGGTGGGGAAACAAACACTTTCATCCCAAAGACAATAAAAAATACATGGGGGTAGTAAAGCCAAGAATGTGATCGACTAATCTCCCAGCTTACTGTGGTGGTGGGAGGAATTGGAGGGGGGGCATCCCAGAATTGATTGCTAGAGCTTTTTGTTTGCCTTGCATGCCATATTGTTATCTCCCATTAAAAGAGTGTATACAGAGACTTGTACCCAGACATAAATCACCGGGCTTGGGTTCGGTCAGGCTTTAAGGAGGAGTAATCAATTATACTCCAGCAGACATAAAGGAAGAGGCTGAGCTTGCACCCTGGGCTGCTCTCATTATCATAATCATACCCCTTAAGTGATGCAGTCAAAAAAAATGGAGAAAAGAGATCAATGCGTGAACCAACAGCTCTGCCAAATAATGCAGACTGAAGAGAGTGCCTTGGATTTCATACGTAACACGTACATAAGAATTACAGTCCTTTAGCATAAAATATATTTGATTTCAAGTAATTGTTATGGTAATATGAGTTGCATGCGGGAGGGACATTCTGTGACGAGGGGTAGTTGGAAGTTTTAACGGGAGTCAGTGACCATGACAGTAAGACCTGTTTCCTCAGACAATTTATGTCAACCTCAACATGATGATAGCAAATCAATCCCAGTCAAACTTTAAAGGACCACTCCACTGATTAAGTCAAAATATATGTATTACTTTTGGGCGGTAGTACTACTAAGGCACTGTCATGGGAAGTGTAGGATTTACAGTTTTTGACACACAGATTGACACACATTTGGGACATCTCATCCTCTGCTGTTTGAATTTTGACCATTTCTTTTGTAAATCTGTCACTCACAATTTTTTAAAGGTGAAATACTAAATTGCTGAAGTTCTCCTTTAAATAGTACGCTCATAATCTTGGTACTATTGTGTTCCAACAGTTAAAAAAGCAACATTATTTGATATTTTGGCTATGTGGAGCAGATGGACAAGCTGAAAACACAACTTTGATATATTATCAACCTTACAAAGTTGATATGGCTAACATGCAAATCTTTCATCGATGCAAACCAATGAGCTGAAAGGATTAAATGCTCAGTAGAGCTGAGAAAAACGGAGTCAGGTGGTAGTTCTACGCAGGTGTGTCACATTGCACACAGTTCATTGACCCATTGTTAATAGAAAGATATTGATTAGTGCAGCTTTAAGCTCAACCAGGCCTATACCTTAATTCAAAGTATTACATTACGATTAGAAAAAGATACAGGTCAAACTCCTAAGTACTGAATTTGCACTTGATGCACTAAAAGCATATTCATGTTGCCCTTATTGTTGTTGCCTCATTACAAACAAAACAAAAGGTGTGTTTGATGGAGGTTAGATGACAAAAGTAGTGTATCAGCACCCGCACAGTCTGAGCTGCCTTTGTCCTCAGTAATGAGGCACCGAGCTGCTAATTGAAGGATCATATGGGACTGAGGGTACAAGGTCCCTCTAACAGATGGTGGGAGTCTCGAGTCAGATAAATAAACCACTAGTCCAGCAAGGAGGTATCGCCATGTGAGGGAGCCTCATGCCAGCATCCCGGACCAACTGGTTCCAGCATAGGATATTCATTTTGAACTGATGGACCACTTTGTCAAATCAATAAAAGCTGAATGAGGGCAGCCACAACCGCAAAATCCAAACTAAACATACTAGACATTTTTGTTGTTGGCCTCCAAACATCAGATCTGGACAGCAGGGATCTCTGCTGATTGGACGGTTTTATGTTAACACAGACACAGCCAATAGACTTCTCTTTGCCTCAGGACTTCTGGTATCATTACTACAAGTTGGCAAGCCTCTGATGCTGTGATTTCATTAAGAATGCATAACCTATATTTAAAAATGTATTAAACAAAAGAGCAAAAGGGGGCTTTATTACACTCTTCAACAGTAATGTTGAACAAGCACCAGAAAGAAAAGGAAGCAAATCCATTTCTGTGTTAACATTCATTTTCAAACCTAAGAGATATCCTTGTGGGTATTCTCTCACACCTCCTGATGGATTATTGAAGTCTCCACACTCAATACTGCTTTGTAAAACTGGATGGAAAGAAGTTGTGTGGGGTTTTACATTACGTACAATCTTCCTGTGTGCATCCTCGCCCATTCATACATACTGGCAATTGGAAATAATAGACATTGATGGTATGATATGGGGAGTACAGGTAGCTTTTGTAAGCACACATTTCCAGTTAGAAGATTAAATTATTATTCCAGGGTGATTTCACTTAGAAGACCCTAAAGTTGCAAAGAAAGTCCTGCACACTGTCTAACTTGCACGGATAAATGAAACGTTGCCAGCTATTAAATTATTTCTTTTAAAACTCTTTGTGTAAAACAGTGTGCAGGAGTTTCTTTGCAACTTTTGACCCACTTGTCCCTCTCCATCGCACCCGTCTCATGTTATAGACGTGCAAAGCATGTTTCTGTTCTCGACTTTGAAGAGCCTACACACCCATTGTGCACCCACACGGGTGTGTCTACCTATTTGCCTGATTAGACCTCTTCTGCAGTGTGTGTACATGTACAGAATGCGCTTGATTGACGTCTCTCTGAGAGAGAGAAGTTACACCTTTATCAGTAGTAAAAGGCTCATGCGGTTTGATGATCTCATGCAATTTCGGCAAAGTTAGCCAACATAAGTGAAACCATCTGCAAATGAAAGTATTTCTGCTGGACAAAAACATTTCAGACTCCCTCAGTGCAAGTCCAACTAGCCTCTATATAAAATACACTTTGTGACATTATGCAGTCCCTCCAGAAAAACGCGATTATGCGATCGCACAATTCAATGCATAATCAGCCAAAGTCCGCATTTTATGCGGGGACCGCATTTTTTCAAATACGCCGCACTTTCGCCGCATAAATTTCCGATTTCCGCGCAAAATATGCGGGGCTTGCATGATTTCATAATCCCCGCATTTTCGTTGCAAAAAGTCCCATATATCTTAGCAGAAAGTGGAAAAATTTTGCGTTTACTTCACACAAGAGCAGCCATTTTCCCCTGTTGCCATGGGAATGTTATGAAGTGGCGTAATTACGCAATGTGAACAGCATCGAAAAGCAGGGTGTTGGGGGAATCACTTTTTTCTCTCTTTTTCATCAAGTTCCCGCAATTTTTGCAAATTCCCGCAATTTCATCGCATAAAATTGCATAAATATCCCGCATATTCCATCGCATTTTTTAAGAAAACGTGCCGCATAATCAAGGATTTTTGCCCGCAACAATGACAAAAAAATGTACGATTCTTCCGTCCCTTGTCTGGACATATTTTGATGATCCAAAAAAATCTTACAAAATGACAAATTCCAACAACATTTGAAAGCTCATCATATATAAAACAATAATTTATTATTTCTCTCATTTTACAAGACATCAAATTGTGTGGCTAACTAAGGATTTGTTAAGCCGTTTTTCTGTCCAATACATGAAACCCTAAGAAAGCAAAAGTGACTACAATGTGTGCTTCAACAAACACAGACATTTCAAATTTCAATGTGAGAAACATCTTTGTCTAAAGATACGTACATACACAATGATATCACGTTATGATGTCCTCTACATTATGTAACAGATGGTACATCGCTGGTGTTATTAACTGAAATCAGCACCATTAGAGAGAAATTAAAACTAAAAAAGTGGATTTGTTACAAAAATTATTTTTTTTTAATTTACAAAAAGTCCTTTTGAAAAGGATTATGTGTTCTACCTTGCAGGAAAATAGCATTGTTTCCATAAAAGCACTAAGTATGCATAACAGTAAAATACTGATAAGAGATATATAGTACAAACAAAATAATGCAAAATAGTGTAAATGCTGGCTGTTTATGTATGGCACATGGTCTTTACACACTTTCAAAACCCTCCAAAAAGAGTCACATATTGTGTTTGTGTTTCCAAAATTATTTAAAAGGGCAAGCAGAAAGGTAGAAAAGGTTATTGAAAGAATTTGAAAAAAAATGTTTTCAAAATCATCACCATAGCCATGTCCCATTCATGTCGAGTTCAACCATCATTATAAAAGGCCTTCTCTTCACCGCAGTGGTGGAAAATGTTTGTCCAGGAAAGGCTTTCTTTATTTCCTATATACAAAATGTTGCCACATTGAACGAGGCAGGAATCTCTACCCCTACTGGTAGTGTCCTATGTACAGTCCATTACACTCCAGTCTGTCCTCCTCTGGCTGGCCCGCCACCTGAACACAGAGCAGGACTTAGACTGTGGTCACAGACAGCAGTGAGTTGTAAACCCTTGTGCCATCTGGTGACTTGGTACCATGGGTGAGCAGTTCCTGGATGGTCATCCAGTTGTCAAATATTTTCTTATTTCTCTTTTTCATCATCTTTTTGTGGCTGAGTTCGATGATGTTGGGCTCCTTTTTGTCCTCTGGACCGGCCTGCTCCTTCAGACAATCGGCCCGGCTCTGCTTCATGAACTCGCGGCGCTGCCTCTGCTCCTTGGCGCGGACTGCGTGCTGCTTCCTCTCCTCCTTGCTCCAGTAGCGGCCCATCTTCAGCTCGCTGATGGCGTCGTCATCCGTGGTCATACCGCTGCGTTCCTCGTGAATGCGCAGGGCGCGCTCCCTCAGCAGCTTGTCCCGGATGGGCCGCTTGGTGATGTAGCGTGTGCCGTCGCTGCGGATCTTCACCTTCCACTCCATCTTAGGCTCCAGGTCGCTGGGGCTGATGGCATCTCGGCACATGCTGACCAGACTCATCTGGCTCTGGGCGTACTCCACGGCGGATTTCTGCTGGATCAGCTGCATGTAGCTCTGGTAGTGCTGGGCGTGGGCCGGGATGTGGGCGTGCTTGTACGGTGAATGTGGCTGGGAAAAGCTCCGCCCGGATTTCCCGGACTCTCCCAACTTCCTCTCCTTGCTCTCGGCTTGCGAGGCTCCATCCGGATCCTTGGAGGAGCCTCTGCTCCGACTTGGGCCACAGGCTTCCTGGACGGGGGACAGGAGAGGTTTGAGGATCCTGCCGCTAGAGCTGGCGGAGCCGGACGCACCGGCCGGACCCTGACTCTCCGCTCCTCGACGGAGCGAGTTGTCCGGAGACAGCTCCAGCGTGAGAGGGGTGCTGCGGCAGCTCTCGCCGGTGTTGTAGGCGCTGGAGCTGTCCTTGTCCGATTTCTCCGGCAGCTCCGTGATGTCTGAGAGCTCGTGGCGCCGCGCGTCGATGCTGGTGTTGTAGTTGCGGAAGCCGCTGTTGTGGAGCATCCAGGACTCGCGGCACTGCTCCCTCAGCTGCTGCATCTTGTGAGCGCGGACGATGTTCAAGCACTCCAGCTCGATGGTGCGCAGCTCCTCGTTGAGCATCTCCAGCTCTTTGTCCACACACTCTTGGTCCTGGCCTTCGGCCCCGCCCCCCTGGTGGTATAGACCCTGGGCTCCACCGCTCCTCATCTGGCACTTCAGCTCCAGGAGTTCTCTGAAGCGCTCGCACTCGTCCGCCGGGATGCCCAGGAAGTCGGCGTCAGCGTAGTCGGCGGAGATGAAGGACTCGCCGCTGAAGGGCAGGTCGGTGCTGCCCAGGGTGTCCTGGCTGTAGGCGAGCTTCCGGCAGCTGCCCAGCGTGTTGGTGGTGTGGTCGTCGCCGAGGTTCTCCTGCTCCGAGCTCTCGTCGTTTCGCGTGCTCTCGTCTGTGCGACCCACCCCGCTGTCCTTCTCGTGGTGGTTGGACAGCAACGTGGCCGTGTCCGTGGTGCCCCCGTCCTCCTCGTGCTTCTTCTGTAAAAATCAGACAACGGGACGAATCAGGAACACTGCCGCACCGTGCAAGTGTGTAAAACACATTTTGTTGACTGCAATTATTAACCTTGCATTACAAAAATCTTGTAAACCAAACATACAACACACTAGGGGTGGGAATCACCAGAGGCCTCACGATACGATATCATCACGATACTTATGTCACGATACGATATTATTGCGATTTTAAACATAATGCAATATTCTGCGATATATTGCAATTCATTAACTTCTTTCCAACTTCAAATTTTTCCCAATTTCAAATTATGTCCCCAAAAGGAAACTTTGTCAACATCTGTTTTATCTAAAAAGATACATTTCTGTTTGTTCATCTCACTTCAGTTGTATTGCTGCAAAATCTGATTGTCAAGCAGACAGACTGACCAACACATATGTAATAAAAGATCGATACTTGGCGTCTGTGTATCGATACAGTATTGCCACAGAAAATATTGCGATACTATGCTGTATCGATTTGATTTGATTAGACTTTATTGTCCACCTTAGTGGAAATTTGTCTTCGACTTCTCCGACAGATATACATCAATGACAATATACATACATTTTTTCCCCCACCCCTACAACACACATATATCAAGCTGCAAATAAACAGTTTTCACAAATATAATTGATCTCCTTTAAAACCTGCTTCTAAACATCCTCCTTTATTAACAACAACTCACCTTTTATTTATTTTATCAAAATGGGCCAATAACAAAGGCTTCATGTGTCTCCAGTTGTGAAATGTATCTAGGTACATTTACTCAAGTACTGTACTTAAGTAAAAATTTGTAGTACTTGTACTTTACTTGAGTCTTTTCCTTCCTACTTCTACTCCACTACATTTCAGAGAGAAATATTATTTTTACTCCACTACATCAATCTGACAGCTATAGTTATTCGTTATTAAGATTTTGCACCCAAATCGCATGTGGTTTATAAAATACGATGTTTTATTATACATTAAACTACCCAACAATATACAGGCTTACAAGTACAGCTGAAATGAGACGTATAAATTGATTTATAAATTGATTGGTGGAACGGTTTGGACCGTTTCCAGTTTGTGAGGACTTTTACTTTTAATACTTTAAGTACATTTTCCTAATGATAGTCACATACTTTTTTACTTAAGTATCATTTTCAATGCAGGACTTTTACTTGTAACAGAGTATTTTTACAGTGTGGTATTATTACTTGGTATTAGGATCTGAATACTTCTTCCACCACCATGTCTTCTTTCCACAAAGTGGGGGAATAATGTTGCCAAAAAACAACTGAACAGCTGTTGACCTTAGCAGAATTGGCTCGGCCAAAGTAATCTATAGATGAACATATGCGTTGGTGCAGATTGATTGTGCCAGTCTGTCTCTACATGCTGTGCGTGTGTGTGTACCTGCTGCAGTCTGCTGGCAGTGAACTGCATGGCCTGATGGTGCTGCTGCTCCAGCATGTCCATGTGGAGGTCATCCAGGAAGTCGTTCCTGTCATCATCCATCCAGCCCTCGTCCAGCTGGGATGCAGCGGGGACAGGATACGCCTCATTAGATGCAAATATTTCACTGCAAAGCTTTACTCAAAAAGTGGAACATCTACTATTGAAAGTCTCACTCTCGTTTGTTAGCATGGCATTTGGTTCCACAAGTGGCCATATGAGGTTTCAACTAGGGCTGCACGATATGAGGAAAATATGCGATAGTCTCGCATTGCCAGACCTTCCTCCACAGCGCTGTGCAGGAGGGTCTGGCGAGTCCACACAGTATTCCGGGATGGGAGAAAAACGTGCTCTGGTTTATTGGCATTTCTTTAAACCAATCAGGTGGTCACCAATTGGTGCAGTGGTGGCCTAAAGGTTAGAGAAGCGAGTTTGGGACCGGGAGGTCGTCGGTTCAATCCCCAGACCGACAGGATATATTGGTGGGGGAAAGGTGAAGAGGCCGCTTAGTGCAACCTTCCTACCACGGAGGGGGGTTGGGGAGGGGGTTTTTGGTGTGGGGGGGGGGGGGGCGGGACTCTAATAATCAGCTGTGAATGTGTTCATGGGGAAAGGTGGCAACTCTTTGTGATGTCCCCTGATAAATAAAAAGGGAAAAGGAATCACATCATCATGTATGACGATAAATAAAGTATGCCACTGCAAAATAGCCGCGTAGGAATTGTTTTGGTGGAACTTGTTTTGGTGGAACGTTATGTGTTCAAGGTTGTTTTATTGGACGAAGAAAACAGGAGGATAGATAGTCTGCTAGCTGGGTGGGGTCTGGTTTATTTACTAGAGAGAGTCTGAGGAGCAGGTTAAGGAGAGAAAAACCCCAAGTGGCGGATTCCGCCTAAGTGAAGGCGGTATCTGCGCCGCATCGGAAGGGAAAGGGATGACAGCCGCGTGTGGTTGATATTGTGGTTTTTTCTAAAGAAAACTGGTATAATTTTTTATAATCTTTTCATCATTGGATAAGAAGAAGGGGTTTGTAACCAATTACCGTTCGTTGGGATAACACACCAGGTTCCCTGGGGCTTTTCTAACTTGGGTGTAGCATTGGTTTTTTTTTGGTAGCGTAAGTGCGCGTTATCAGCTGAATAGCGCGGGGAGGGGCTAGCGGACCACGTTGTATATTCTTAAATGAACCCAAATAATAATGCAATTGATACCAAAGGAATTTACACTGCAGGGTACACTGTTAGGTTATGCACTCATAAAGCTGCGAGATGGATTGAAAAGTTTTGTAAGTCACCAGAAGTTTATGTAAATCACTCGCCTGCTGGCTTCTGCTCTGCTCTGTTGTTGTTGCTGCTGTGAGTCTTTAACTGCGGTAGCGCAGCAGCAGCAGCAACAGCAACAGAGAGCAGAAGAGAGCGGCAATGTTCGGCGCTTTCAAATTGTAACGTTTATGAAGTACTAAGTAGGAGATGGTATCAGATACAAATGCGGTCATTATTAGGCAATAAACAGTTAACAATTAGTATTACTATTTCCTAATAGTGCAAAGATAGGTTTGGAATATGACCACGGATTACCTTCGACAAAAGAATACAACATTAGTTTTCTACTGACATTTTCTTTCAACTAACACGAAATAAATATTAATGTAGTATTTTCGCAAAATGTAATCCGCGTGCGATATGGTTATTGCGCCAGTTGATATCGCGCTGACGATTAAAAAAAAAACTGATATATTGTGCAACCCTAGTTTCAAAATGTCATTTCTTGTTGTTATTGACATTCACTGAGTTCACACCCATAATGACATCCAAATTACCTGGATCTCTGGTCGGGCCACCAGCAGAGAGATATTCTGGTTCCCCTCACTGGTCAGCAGCGCTACAGCATCCTCCCGGTTCTGGATCTCAACACCATTGATCTTGGGGGACAGAAGGACATATTGCAATACCGGATCTTTTCAAAATAAAATGATACTCTAAATTTCCACATGTATGCTACATTTATCTATAACCACCACTTCTTGTCATATTGTGTTTTTCAATTGGTGATTTGTTTAACAAGCAAGCAATGCGGTCCTAGAAATATACATAAACTGAGTATTAAAGAGACAAGTAAAACTGCTGAGATTTCTCTGAGATCTTACCTGAATGATTTTGTCCCCTTCTCTAATCCTGCCGTCCTTGGCAGCAATGCTGTTTGGATCAATCTAAAGAAAAGGGAATAAAACCGTAACAGATTAAAGTTAATGCCGACTTACTCTGTCCGCTCTGAGAATTAGCTTTTATATATTTATATACACTACCGGTCAAAAGTTTGGGGTCACTTAGAAATTTCTATTCCACTCCATTAAAGACAAAATACCAGCTGAGATAAGTTGCATAGTTTTTTTAATCAGGGCATCAGTTTTCAGATTACGTTATGTGCTTACATAATTGCGAAAGGGTTCTCGACTGTTGTAGAAAGAAGTGGCTGATCTTTAATGCAATATCTACATAGCCCATTATCAGCAACCATTCATCAATGTTCCAAAGGCACATTCTGTTTCCTAATCTGATATCATTTTAAAAGGCTAACTGAGAAAACATTGGAGAACCCTTTTGCAATTATGTAAGCACATAATTTAATCTGAAAACTGCTGCCCTGGTTAAAAAAAACAACGCAACTGATCTCAGCTGGTATTCTGTCTGTAATGGAGTGGAATGGAAATTTCTAAGTGACCCCAAACTTTTGACCGGTAGTGTATTTCTTCCACTTACTGAGTTAAAGTGAACATCATTACGGCTGGCAGTGACTATTTACTTCCTGTTAAAGTAGATTTGTGATCTACCCTGCACCACATACCTCACTAATGTAGATCCCAGCCTCATCCTCATCATCAGTCCTGTAGCAGATCGTCAGGCCGAGCTTCTCTTGGATATTGGCCCGGTACAAATCCACTTCCTTGTAAGACAAATGCACAAATTAATATCCCTACATACATCTGAAAGTATTGGATTTTTTTCTTCTTTCAAGATTGAGTAGAAAATGGTTGTATATTTGCTCATGTTTTTCTGGACGGACTGAATATACAGACTACGAAATGGGATCATGGAGCAACAGTGATCCATCAATCACTGTAATGAATGTTTCAGCTGGACGCAGGGAAGCCATTGGCTTTCTTAGAGGCCCACTGACAGAATGAGAGATGATGCAGTGGATTGCAGATGGGCAGCGAGCCGTTTTTCACTTGTCAACACCTGTAATCTCCCAGATACAGATAAAGATACGAGCAGTGCTGTTCTTTGAGGGCAGAGGATGGGCTCTGTAAGGGTCAACCCACCCGAAAAACTGAGTCGCACCGGATTACTGAAGACTATCTTGACAAAATAGATTGACATATACTCCTTTTTTTGCTCGGCAGTTAGATGACAAATGTAAGAACTACTTTCACTTGCGTTATAGCTAGGCTAAATGTGAACTCAGGAGCCGTTGGTGCAACGGGTTCTTCAGGCTCGTTGCCTGGCAACTTTACGTCAATGACAAAATGCCAGACAAGAAAGCGAATAAACATAATTCTCAAAACGTCAAACTATTCTTCTTAACTGCTAAAAATCTAAAATATTTTCACTGAATTAGGCAAAAGCTAAATATTTTAACATGACTATCTAGTCACCTATACAGGCATCCTATTATTTTTTTTATCTATTCTTGCGCAAACTAGAAACATTATGATCTATACTGAGTGACAAAGCATGTAAGGAAACTGATCTGAAGCAAGCAGAGCATCACTGGATCGTTTGTCAGCCGTTCCTTTCTAAGACCGAGAGTCATTCTGTGAGGACCCTGGGGTTTGTCATGCTGCACATCTGCCGTTAGCCGCCCAGAACTTCACCTTTCTGGTCTCAGCCTCATATAGCTCCTCCGTGGATATTATGAATGTCAAGCAGTAGGTGGCTGGGGATTAATGGGAGGGGGTGCCAGGGTTGGCAGAGGTCACCGAAGGAGCACAACGGAGGCTTGATCATGGCCTCATTCAGGCATCATCAGATTCATCACCGCAGACCTATTATCTGTGCCATCTAATTATCCACCAGCCGAGGAAGACTTATTAGGCCTTGTCACTAATAAGTAATGATGTCACTGTTGTGCATCTGCTGGAACAAACCAGCAACTCGATTCCTGTCTGGCCTGCACTCAGTGTCTGCATGTAGAGAGAGTGCCCCATCAATAACTGGGATTTATCAGGACTTGTGGTCACAAGCAAGGCCATTGGACTGGAGACACAAAGGCGACCTTGGGTCTGCTTCTGTAGCAATGATGCACTGCTGTCTGAATGTAGCTCTTCATTGAGTAGGTTTACATGCACACTAATATTCTGTATTCTTCTGATATTCCGAATGAGGCCTTTTTCCCAATTTGGCATTTTCCGATGAAGACATATGGGATATGCGGGTATTATTCGGGTTTTAGAAATATTCTTTGTAAACAGCGGATTCGGATGCGCCTCAACCTGGAATTTTACCGCAGTTTGCGGTAGAGATGCACGGCCAAAAGAAAAGAAGGAGAAACACAGCTACTTTTAAACATTCTGAAAGACTTGGGTATCAACAGTTTTTTGGATATGAAAAAAAAAAATTGCAACAGCGACCTTTTCAAGAAGCTGGTTAAATGAAATGAAAGAGGCACGCTGCGTTCGCACGGTCAAACAAGTCCGTCACCGGTGGAAAATTCACATTTTGCACAGCTCCAGGTAAACTAGCCTGGGAAAACCCTGACGAACTTCGGGCAAATTTGAGATTTGCTCTGCAAGTCCATCTGGCCAAAAGCTCATTCATGCCCATTCCCAATTTTTTCCAAATCAAGGCACCAATCACAACCGTTGAGGCGGGCTTCAAGCGATGACGATAGCGCAGCGACGGCGAGCAGCTTTTTGTTTACATTGGACATGACGGCCACCGCCACCGAAGCGCAGCGACCCGTTGATGCAGCTGTCGCTGCTACATCACCCGGATCGTTGGTCTGATTGGTTGAAGGACTATCCAATTGCGCCCAGAGGCATTTGAGTGGTGTCCGTTGGTGACGCCCCTTTGGAAATGGGGTGTGAATGAACCTTCTCCAGACCCACTCTCAGTTACAACTGAGAAGAGTCTGGTGTCAACCAGGCTACAGGTAAACGGGAATATTAGTAGAATATTCACTTTCATTAGCCATGTAAACAGCCTAGTGGGAATAACGTCTTTTTTCAGAATAAGGGCAAAAAACTGAATATTACGTGTAAACGTAGTCATGGAGAGGAGAGTGGAGAAGAAGGAAGGGGAGATGAGGTTTACCTCATATTCCAGCTCCTCACGCTCTATGTCCTGCTGTATCACCTCCAGGAAGTCATTGGGGTCAAAGTATGCATGTGGAGGATGCCTGAGAAAGGAAAAAGAGTGTAAGATAAGGGAAAAGAGGTGAATTTAACACAGACACATTAAAAAAAAAAAAAAGGATAAAAAAATAGAAAATCCTTTACTAACACATTTGTCAATCTGGATTTCATTTTGCCCCCGGGAGTTTGAAAATGAAATGAGAAGGAGAGAGGAAGTAATAAGAACTCAATGTAGAAATCACTCTTGAATCAGATATATGGAAGCTACATCCGGAGGCTAGTCACAAATTAACATGCCGTGTTATTAATTTGACTCAGAAATCAATTAAAGGAATCACAATCATTTATTAAAGGGAAACTGCTGCCGCCACAAGGTGGAAAATGTAGCCAGACTCTCGGAGCGCTCCAGGGCCTATCGCGCACACACACACACACACACACACACACACACACACACACACACACACACACACACACACACACACACACACACACACACACACACACA
This sequence comes from Perca fluviatilis, assembly GCF_010015445.1. Lineage (NCBI taxonomy): Eukaryota > Metazoa > Chordata > Actinopteri > Perciformes > Percidae > Perca > Perca fluviatilis. The sequence goes on along the minus strand of NC_053115.1, from coordinate 5,895,435 downwards.
CACACACACACACACACACACACACACACAGAGAAACAATTGGGAATATGCAAATATGCACGAACTAAACCATCATTTTAATGCGGCTGTGTGCCCCAGAGGAGCTGCCATCTCCAGTAGGTGACAGTGACATTTTCCCTTCAAATGTAATCCACATCCCGTCTGATCACAGCTGTGTGGTCCAAAGCAGAAGGTAAGGTGTGTTACTCTCTCAATTAAGTATTAAGGTGAAAAGTCTGACTGTGTCTCTGAGAGTGAAGTGATCTTTTTAACATTGCTGAGCTCTGACACCAAAGAATTCTTGTATCTTCTCATTTAAAGTGGATTTTCTGGAAATGTGCGTTTAAAAAAAGTCACTTTCAGGTCAATCAGTCTCTTTTTTTTCCTTGTTTGTATATGAAACATTGTGGTTCAAATTATTTTCAACTGAGGAGGTTGCCATCCAAGTGTCAGCACACCCAGCTCTGTCTTGGCACTAGACGACCAAATACAAATAGATTTTTTGGATGTTGATTTGGCTGATTTGGGCTCAAAATCTGAATCAATTCTTCTTGCACTCGCACCAGCACTTGATCCAGCTATAGGTGGAATTAAGGTGTTCAGACCCAAAAATTGCATGGGGTTGTGCTGGTGTGGGGCGTATTGCTTCAGGTACCGATAAGATAAGATGATGAAATACGATCCAGAAGTGCTTGTTTGTGTAATAGATCAACAAAGTTACGGCTGTGTTGCGTTTGGTCAGTCTGACAAGAGTCCACTAACCCAGGTGTGTCAGATTTAGGCCACTGTGGATTTCTGTGTTCTTGATCTAATTTCACAAACTTTTAATCATTGCTTAGGAAAAAAGGAAATACGTTTTTTACCCTTCTGTCAAGGCAGCCCTGAATAAAATTCCCCGTTGACTTACAATGTGCGTGTGTACATGGGTATGTGAACATGTTTGGGGATATATGTCGGGACATCAATATGTGAGCACATGTTTATTGTATGTATTGTTTGAACAGTAAATCTTCACAGTATATATGCTAGTGGTTCAAATTCTAAGCCGTCTACTCATTTTAACCACGTTTTCTCTCTAGTTCTTCATGAACTGAGTTGGTACTCACTCCTCTGGAAGCAGATACTCCTCCAGCTCCGTCATGGGGGGCGAAGACGGAGACAGCTTGGTGAGGGCCATGATGTGCTGGAGGGTGATGTCTGTCTGGGTGCTGATGTCTGAGACCTGGGTGTCACCAGCCGGGCTGACCACTTTGGGACGTGGAGCACGGCGCAGTACCTGGACCATGATGGGCTCCTTGGCGGTGCGGAAGGCCTCCACCGCCTGGTCGTGGGTGGCCTTGGACAGGTCCTTGCCATTGACCTGGAAGAAGACGCAGCGAGAGACGAATAAGCAACTTTTGTTAAAGGTCCCATGGCATGAAAATGTCACTTTATGAGGTTTTTTAACATTAGTATGAGTTCCCCCAGCCTGCCTATGGCCCCCCAGTGGCTAGAAATGGTGATAGGTGTAAACCGAGCCCTGGGTATCCTGCTCTGACTTTGAGAAAATGAAAGCTCAGATGGACCGATCTGGAATCTTCTCCTTATGAGGTCATAAGGAGCAAGGTTACCTCCCCTTTCTCTGCTTTGCCACCCAGAGAATTTGGCCCACCCATGAGAGAGAGACCATGGCTTTCAAACGAGCAAAGTGGCAGTTGGTCAAGGCCACACCCCCACCCTCCACCATGCCCCCCCCCCCATCCCCCCCTCCTCCTCAATAGCTACAGACACAGGAATGGCACATACTAAGAAAAGCTCATTGTGGGACTGGCTCTAGTGGCTGTAATTCTGCACCAAGGCTGAATTTCGGGAAAGAGACTTCAGATACAGTATTAGGGGACCACTAAGGCCTATATAAAAGAGACTTCAGATACAGTATTAGGGGACCACTAAGGTCTATATAAAAGAGACTTCAGATACAGTATTAGGGCACCACTAAGGCCTATATAAAATCATCCAAAGAGCACCATGTCATGGGACCTTTAAAGAATTCTGTGTGGTTTGTTGGTGGAGAAGAAACAGGAGGAAAATCACAAGGATGCAAAAGATGCAAGCTTTTTATTCCTTCCACATTTGGCGTTGTGATCTCTGAGACTGAAGAGGATATTTATTATTCCAAACTGATGTGATCATCATCTCTGATGTTTCAGGCCTCACATGAAGCACTGTGCGCGGGCAAACTCAGCAGCAATATTCTGTCGGTGAAATGACTCATTACTGCTCAGCTTGTTTTACAGGGTCGCAGTTGGGCCGCGTAGAATAAGACCTTAATTAGGATGAGCCTCTTTTTAATTAATCCAGATCATTAGCTGAGGCTGCATGGAGGAGCCCTCATTTAGCTAAGTCATCTCTCAGCAGAGGATAAATTTGACCCCCCCCGCCCCCGTCAGAGACAGTGGAGTGGGTGCCGCCCGTTAACCTGAGATTAATTTGAGTAAAACGCTGCAGCGTGTCGCAGAGAATAGGCCAAATTAGTTTTGTTGAGCCACTTAAGGCCTCTGTGTGCTGATGAAAGTCCCTGCTCTCAATGGAATGTGTGACCGGATCCAATGAGACTTAACGTTTAATAAAGAAGACTTAAGTCTGCACACATATCTATGCTGTCCAAAATGTCAGGCCTTGCGCACGGATACAATTTTGATCGTGCTTTGGCCCAAATGCCACTGGAAGTTCACCAAAGCATCTTGTGTTGGAGCAGAAAGAGGAGACGTAAAACCCCAAACATTATTTAACCCAGTGAACTTTAGAGTTAAAGTCCCCTGCGGCCGCCTGGATGAATATTGCATCCTGGGTCATCCCACTGGCCCTCTGACTTTATCAGGGTTAACACAGAGCTGCTGATTTGCTTTCAATCACCGTATCATACAGATTTTGTCGGTTTGTGATTCCTAGATGTGTCGAAAGCTTTGATAGAATCTCAGCCTGGGGCTCTGCTCATTTCACAGACTCAACGCTCCCTTCCTCCTGCCTCTCCAAAGCAGACATGCACATGCTCAAAGCTTTCTTTAGAATCAAGTAACTTTCTAGTGTGCAGAGTTGCACGTCATTAGGCGTGTCATAAATCTTTAACGTCCTTTCTCACTCCTCCTGACCTCTAAAATACATGCAAGTCCGTGTTTGAGGATTCATTTTCTGATAAACGTGGCTGGTTGGTACGCCTGCCTCCGGCTACGGTTGTCTCATTCGAATTCGAGACACACTTTGCAGACTTAACTGTGGTGCTGCACATAAGGAGTGGCAGCAATATTAAATCTCCAGGGAATGAATGCTGTATATACATAACCTGACTTTGACTAGACAATGTTAAAACTGAGTAAATATTTCTATAAAGGAGTACATATAGAAACCAAAGGCACTGGGCTGGTGTGTGTGTGTGTGTTAAGAGAAAGAACATAGGCAGGAAAAGGCGGGAACTCAATGCAGAAGTCAGAAGAGGCTATGTGCCCACTAATAACCAGAAGAGATGAGTGCTAATCCTGGGTCTGCAGGATAATTGGATCATCTCATTGGACTTAAACTTCTAGTCCTTTTTCTACATCAAAAATGAAAAGCTCATCTATTTGCTGTGTGCGCTGAATAATTTGACGCTGAGAAAAGCGAGTTATCATATCACAGAATATTAATATATGACATCCTACTCAAAACAAAACTAAACAACCTTGAGATTTAAGAGCACTGATTTCTCTCTCTCTCTCTCTCTCTCTCTCTCTCTCTCTCTCTCTCTCTCTCTCTCTCTCTCTCGTGCACAGAAAAAAAAGACTGGCTTTGAGTTGAAAACACAAGCAAAACAAGTAACATCACAACATAACAGAATGCATCTAAATTCTTCTCTGCTGTTGCTGCTGGTATCAGTAATAAGCCTTCCTGAAATCACACGGGACCTCACATCCTCAACCATCTTTGTTTCCCACAGCGAGCCATGATGTTGTACATCAGCTGAGGAATACAAGTGCCTTTGTGCTTTATTCTCTCTGCATGCAGGCTCCAACAGTCCAACCTGGCTGCCAGGAATCCCGGGGCTACTCGAAGCCAGTGAACCAAAGACAAAGCCTTTAGCCCCCCGTCTTGTTGAGCCCGGAGCATTCTGCCTCAGTGCTCTCTCAATGGGAGGGGGGGGGGGAGGGGGGTGGGGGAGTCTCCTCCCAGCTGTGGAGGGGGTCCCACAACCTCCATTCACTACGCTCACCTCTGACACAGAGCGGCCCTCTGCAGCACACTGGGAAAAAACACACAACACTCCCCTGACACAATACACAATGCTTCACCACCGCTGGGCTCTCCGACTTCAAGAAAGTCAAATATCACGATATTCTTGACGAAATATGTCGATGTTGATGTTACAATATTGTAGGGTTGCCCATTGGTGCTTTCACAAAATATTTTCACAATGAGATTTTAGATAAATAACCATCAATAATGTCGATATAATGACTAAGTGGGTAAAGGCAAATAATAAAACTGCTAATAAGTCTGGTAAGTTCATAAAATGACATCTCTTTACTGTAAGGGCGCTGACACCCCAACCCGATTATCGGCCGTCGGACAGTCTGGCGAGGTCGGTGACTCGAGTCTGTTCGGTGCGTTCCGTGCCGTCGTCAGCCCGAGGAGCCGTCGGCGTCTATTTTGGCCGATTTGACTTGTTGAAGCGGCCAGTGGGCAGTCAGACTCAATGACCAATCTGATTGGTGGAGTGCTAGCCCTTGCCTAGCGAATCAGTGCTTCTTCCACAAGAAGAAGCCCGAGAGCTGACAACGCCAGTATCTTCTTATTACTCGCCATGGTATTTTCTTCCGTTCAGCGAGTAATGACAACAACGATCCTTGACCACTATCAACACTCTCTGATGAAAACAATGACTGACGACAGCGTGCTCTGCGTTTACTAGGTCTATAGAGATGTTCCGTCATTTCGCACGCGCAGAACGTACGCTCAAGGCGCCTTTTTTGAGAGACGGGAGCCGACTGATTATTCCGACTGCCTTTTCTGCCGACTTGTACGGTGTGTCAGAGTCTTAATGCAGCCTTTAAAATCAGGAAAAGACAACACTTATGCCATATTAGGATATTACGATTTCCAAAATCTAAGAAGACATCTAGTTTCATATATCGATATAATATCGATATAATGCCCAGCCCTATCTCCAACTATGCCATGTTAACCCTCTGCCTTAACCCTTGTGTTGTCTTTGGGTCAAATTTGATTCGTTTTTATATCAGAAATATGATTCTCTTTTTAACTACCTAATTTTAATTACCCAAAAATAACATGGATGATTCCATACAACGCGCTTTGTAAGAACAACATAAGATCGGATCTCTACTTTCATTGAATTTTGGGTGTTTTGTTAAATATTTTAGCATTTGAAAAAGAAATTAAAATGTTTCGAAACAGTATCCTCTCTGAACTTTGGCATATATCCTTCTGTGATTATCCTTCCTTTAATATTTGCCTAAATTATTCATTATTTGGGGTTTTTTTTAACTCAAAGATTAGGCATAATTTCCTATTAATGACATTTATTGACCATGAATTCCAAAAATAAGTGTAAAACTAGTAATAAGTCGGCGTTAGTGGTGTTTAAACATGGTAGTGAAAGGAAGTGCAAAACGGCACAAAAGTGCATGGTCCAATGGAAGACAACACAAGGGTTAAACCAGCGAAAAGCACAAAACTCAAGCTGATGCAGTAATGAGCCAAAGGCACCAGACTCGGAATGCCTCCTTAACTGTAATCTAAGGCTAGATTCACCTTTGCAAACGCTTGAGCTGTGGTTCGTGTTGACACAGCGCAACGATGACTGACACTCAGAAATGACACTGTCGACTGCTGGTGCATCCTCCGAAAGGGCTCTTTGTTAAATCCATTTTAATTACAAGAGGGCAGCAACGCCCTGCTTAAAAGAATACTAAGTAGGTCTAAACGTCACGTCAGCTGTGTCGGTGTTTGGGGAGGAATTTACACAGCTGTGTCTTTGCTATTCACACCCTATTTTCTTTAATTAAAATATCACATTTGACCTCTGGTGCAACGGTGGAATCGGGAACCTGTAATCCTTGCACAGGATTTGATTTAGGCCGTTTCGGAGCAAACCAGGATTCCAGTTTTCATGAGATATCTATGCCTGTCGTCAGCGCTCTGGGTAATAATTAGGGGCAGCAAGGGTAAACCGTGTCCCGAGCACCGGCGCGGTATATTCCACGGAACGCAAATTAAGCTGTATTGAGATGCTGATATGGGAATATACTGGGGGGGGTTGTGTGTGTGTGTGTGTGTGTGTGTGTGTAATCAGTGATTTCTAACCTGCTGCCAAAGATGCTCATCTGCCAGGCAGTGAGCTCAATCTCTTTCATTGTTATCTTTGTATTATGGTAGACGGGGTGAGGCTGCCTCAGCTTTTCATTTATTCCTTATTTAATCAGGTAGTGTCATTGATATTGAAGTTGTTATTCACGAGAGCCCTGATATCAACAAAGTAACAAACAATAATCAGTCTAAGTTTAAATCAAATTGAACTGATCATATTGACAAGCCTTGCCTCCCTGACATGCCTGTCAAGTTTTTTGTGTTCGTACACACATGCTGTTTATCACGACAGCAGATTTAGCACTAAAAATTCCTAGTATATTTTTTTGCTGGGTCTGTGATTTCAGACAGAGGTAGTTTGTCAGAGGCAGACAAACTGAGCTGAGGTCAGCTCCATGAGTAGCTTGATAACGCCGTCTGTAGTTAACTTTTTAAGATTTACAGCCGTCCTCTTCATAGGTTTCTAAAAACACTGATGTATATGTTGCCATTTTTGTTGGCTACACTCTGCATTTTGCTTGATTGAAGATGGTGGCGGTGCTGCATTTTGTACCATGTGTTGTGTATTGGGTTTGTGGTGTTACGCCCCTGGAGGCCAGGGTGAGCATGTCAAGCTCTCACCTACACACACCTGCAAGCTAGAATCACTCTGATGTTCCCTTTGTGTCAGCGCACCCTGAGGAAGGCTCAAGTCGACACGCATTGGTGTATTTTTAATGTCTTGCCCTATTTAAAGGCCTTTTATCACTTTTTGGATTTTTTACGACTTTTTTTTTGGTCATAATTCTTCTTCCTTTTTATGAATTGCATTCCCTTCCATGAGCACCGCTGGTTAAAGGGATACCAGAAGCACACCTGCCACTTATTTCACTTATAGCCGACTTGTTTTAAAAACTGTAAAAGCAGTCTTAAAGATGCACTTGATATCTACATACATGATACTGTACTTAAAGACTGAGGCTAATTTCTAATGGCTATGAACTAAAAATGAGCATAATAACCAGATTATGATCGGTGTAGAAGCTATGGAAATACATAAATAGTATTGCTCTTCTATTGCAGAATAGAGCCAGTTAGCCTTTGTATTATAAGTATGATAAAATCAGTTATTTCATTCTAACATAACCTTGTTAGCTAACATACTTGGAAAAGCAACACAGAGATTAGATTGATCCTTTATTATTCCTATTTTAAAAGAGCTATTACAGGACAAAAGGCTTTTAGGATGGGAACTTGTGCTCGGCAGGTGTTAACACCAGCGGGACAGAGCTGTTGATGTTACCCTACATTGTGATATAGCATCCAGGACCAGTTTTCACACAGTGGGGAAATACTACACAGTGGATGTGCTATTGTAAACAGAGCTTTTTTTCTTTAATGGAACATGAAACTCCACAAAATAATGTAGTATGAAATGCTCATGCTTTGATTGGACAGTTGATATATGGTTTATAATTATATAAATATAACAATCAACGAAAACAGGGAAATTAATTGATGAAAAAATGTAAATGGACTGCATTTCCAGTATATTGCGCTTTTCTAGTCTTGCAACAGGACATCATGACTTTGTGTAAACATACACGCCCACTTTCTTAAGCCAAGTGGCGTGTTATCTGTATGCATTTTGAGCTATGTGTATGTTTACACTGTATACAGCGGACGCAAACATACATATCGCCACTTGGCGCGTCTGGCGAGGTCGGTGACTCGAGTCTGTTCGGTGCGTTCCGTGCCGTCGTCAGTCCGAGGAGCCGTCGGCGTCCATTTTGGCCGATTTGACTTGTTGAATCGGCCAGTGAGCAGTCGGACTCAATGACCAATCTGATTGGTGGAGTGCTAGCCCTTGCCTAGCGAATCAGTGCTTCTTCCACAAGAAGAAGCCCGAGAGCTGACAACGCGAGAAAAAAAGCTACGGTTGGTTTTCGGAAAAGAAGAAAGCGACGGTTGACTTTAGGAAATGTGAGACGCGGGACACGAAGGAAACATGGCGCGCGGGACACGATCCCCGGTCTCCGGGGTGAAAGTCCTGTGTTTTAACCATCCACCACCCCGACCAACCTCCCTGCGCGGATTTTTGCCCTTTCATACTACTCGCTATGGCGTAAATTCACACGCAATCGCAAGGTAATGTAAGTCAATGGAGGCCAAACGGCGTTGATAAACACGCGGAAAAGCGAGTATGCGTCTTGATAACACGCCAATAATGGCAAACGAATTGGCGTGTCATACATACGCCTCTTCATGAGATCAGTCTGAGCCTTAACAACTACTCAAAGCACCGTTACTATAGTGAGTCCAGGAACCATTCACAAGTAAATTCATACACTGGTGGCCGAGGCTGCCATCCAAGGTGCCACCTGCTCATCAGATTGGTAGACGACCGCTCTATCACCTGAGCCACCACAGCTGCCCAAAAAAGATTAGCATATGGTAAATTCTGATCATTATCATTATCATTATGCAGTACGGTATTCGGCAGTATTTTAAGTCAATTCACTGCCTGTGTTGTGTAACATTTGTCTTTGATACAGCCATTCAATCGCCACCTAATCCTTTAATAAAGAGGAGAAGAACATCATTAAAGAGCCAGTGTTTCTGTTCCTTGGGGGAACGCAGTGAGGTGAACAGAGTGGAAACTCTGCCAGGCAAACGGTGTCTTTCAAAGTCGGGCAGAGGAAACCCTGGGAACTTCACTCTATAGACGAGCATTTTAAAGAGCCTAAGAGCCGGAGCGCTCGCCTCCTCTTTCTGCTCGGATACACTTCTTAGACAAATTCTTCAAAGTCTGTATTTCGGAAAACAGAGAGGAGCGCTGACGTGATAGAGAGCATGAAGACTTGCAGGCTACATAAGAGGGGCTATATAACATTTGAGTGGCAGTCTAAATGTGGGTCATTCTACTTAAAAAACAGTTAATCCCGCTTTTATTTCACTTTTAACAATTTTCATAGCAAAGAAAGAAAATGCTGTGAAATAAAAATGTGTGTATGTGTGTGTGTTCTATCCCCAGGGTACCTGTTTTTGTGACAGGCTCTTGTAAGTAGTGTCACAATTTTAGGCTCTCTATCCTGTCCTCCTTCCCGACATCTCTTCCCTGTGTGTATGTGTGTGTGTGTGTGTGTGTTCTAAGTGTGTCTTTAAATCTGCACACGTCGCTCTTTTAACTGCCTAGACCGAAATCTCTCCAAGGTGTGAGTCTTGGAAACACGACAGCGTTTATTTGCCACAGTGTGAGAGCTTACTGAGGATTACAGAACAAACAGCTAAAACGTAATGCTGTCTGAAAGAGACACCACTGTTTACTAATCTGATTCAAGCATGGGACAGTTGTGTAATTCACATTTGATCAATTAAGAACCCAAATCACTTCCAGCATGCTTTCCGTTTCTTGCCCTCGTCTAATGAGACTAATTGAAGGTGCGACGTGAGTCTCAGGGAGCTGCTGAACTTTACTTGGAATATGATTTCTTTGACTTTTAAGCCCTTTAACAATCACCTGTTTTATCCATTGTGTTGAATAAGCGGTTTTAAAAAATGATTTTCTCTCTCAGAGAGATTTATTAGTAAAACACACTGGGCAGTAACCTGCTATCGTGCAAAAACAGTGACTCAGACTTGATGCTAATCGGCAGAAAACCAAAACCAAAGTTTTATTAGTGTATTTAAACTGAAAAATCTTGAATGCAAATACAACTTACTGTATAAAAAGGTCCAATGTGTCGCATTTCACCAATCGCTCACATTGGTCTGAGCCATCAGTACAATTTATAATGGCTGGAAAAGGCTACCAAGCTGTCACACACTAACTGATAACTTGTAGCATCTTTTTTTGCTCCAACTGAGCTCTATGCCAGCGCCAAGTCTGTTTCCTCAAGTCAGCAAAGTCAAGTAACCGCAGCTCAAACAGAGCTGCAGAGAGATATACTCCACAGGAAGAAGGGGAGCAGAGGGAGCAGACATGAGTTACGCATCAATCACACACAAAAATCAGCAACAAAGCAAGTCTTCTGGATGTCCAACCTCCCCAAAAGGATCACAGCTCCTTCCATGCATGTGGCGTCCACATTTGAGCCTAAATCATGCTGTTAATGACACATAATGCCAGACTCTGGATCAGAAGAGGAGCTCCTGGTCAAACACACTGCTGGGAAAGGCTCCCTTTTACAGCCTGATAATGGGACATCCTAATCATCCCTAATCAATCAAATGGGACTGCTCATAGGCCACATGGGCCACACGTGCTTTTATTCATTACGGGGTTGATACAACACACAAATAAAGCACAAACAAGGTGCACGATTTATAATCAGCACACTATTAGTTATGTACCTACAGTGACAGTCCGATTAAAGCACTGCTGCTCTTGTAAAACAATAGGACATTGATGCAAATTAAGAGCACTGTAGAACAGGAAACAAACCTCTTATTTGGGTATTAAGATGTATTCACGTCGAGTCACCCCTGATCAGCCCACTTGGAGCCTCTTTGGTAACGGATGAGACCGACTCGTCTGTACAGCACACCACAAACTAACATCTGTGACTCCAATATGGATTTAGAGTTGTGCTGACTTTTTATTTAGCCAGTGGCTTTGCCATGGACATAGAAAATGTAATATTCTCCTGCGCTAAGAAGTGGTTTTTTGTCTGTTGGTGAATGACCCGAGAGTCTTGTCATTCAGGCGTTCATAATTTGTGTTTAAAACGAAATATAAAAAAAAAAAAAGATTTACACTATACATAGTTTTAGATATTATTTAGCTAACAATTCACATTTCCTTTCTACAAAACATCCCGCGGGCAGTTCTCTATCAAATTTCGTGGAATTATTTTGTGGAATGAAAATTTAAATTTAATGGATTCCTCTGTGTCATCATCTAGGTATAAAAATAGACTTAGAAATGCCCTGCCATTTCCATGTGATTTTGGAAAAAAAGATAACTCTTAGTTGAACTGTTGTTTTTAATGTAAACACGGCAATTATTTCTGTTTCTCTACATGTTTTTTTTTATTTTTGTTTTACATCTTTATGAATTTTTTGCACACTAATGGCGCTTATCCACTGCTAGTACCAGCTCGACTCGACCGCGGTGCTCCGTCCTCCTTTTTCAATTGCAGATTTAGTACCGCCTCATGCGTGATGCGAGCGTGGCTGCTCGTCATAGCGACGCCGCAGGAAACTGCCGTGACCTAACGCGGCACACACACACACACACACACACACACACACACACACACACACACACACACACACACACACACACACAGAACGTCGAAGGTGTGTCAGACATACACATAGCCAGAAGACACATTTTGTTTCAAAAGAAGCTGGAGGCAGCAAAAACCACCCCCCGTCTGTGATTAGTGACGATTCTCTCCGACCAATCAGCAGTCTGCAGGTTTTCACGTCACCTTTTGGTATCGCCTCAGCTCGCTTGGAACCTCAACGGAGGGGAGACTAAAAAAAAAAAAAAAAAAAGTACCTGTTGGCAGGTACCAGGAACTTTTTTTTCATAATGGAAAACCAAAAAAGCCGAGTAGAGTCGAGCAGGTACCATGTAATGGAAAAACTCCTTTTTAAACACTTAAAATATATTTTTGATTGTGTACGTCTACATTTACGTATGTACTTTGGTTGTGGTTTTTATAAAGCCGCTTCAGGTTTCTACCACACCCTCACATGTATTTTTTTAACATTATTTGTTTTTTCACGTTCTGTGAAACAAATAAACTAAAGAGATTTAATTTGCAAAATAGGACTCATGGGACTTGATAATTATGATTGACATCCATGCGTGAAGTGACACTGAGCATTTGTCAATGACATCGGACATGTATATTGAGATCTTTATGTGGTAGGGGTGGGTGATATGGGTAAACTCTTAACATTCTTATGTACTACATCAATGTTTCCTTTCAATATGATCTCAAAGCTCACTTAAATAGTTAGATTTGTCCTGCTGTATTGTCAGGATGTCTTTATAGCTCCTTTGTGGCTGTGATCCCTCTTTGTCATTTGCTTTGGACTGACAGTAGGTACACGGGCTCCCGGGAGTGCTCCCCTGTGGCAGCCGGCCACCTGCTCCAGCGTTTAACAGATGTGACGGCACACCAGGGCCGATCTTAGCCGTTATTAAAAACACACAGTGTCAGGCTTCGGTGGCCACGCTCGGAGCTGGTGATCCCTGCTTTGTCTCCGTACGCCGTCTGTGTCAAGCCTCATTACAGGGGCTGGGGCCGAAATGGGCCGAGCTGCAAGTTCCTCTTTTCTGGTAACTGCTTTGATGACAGGGGTCTCTGACAGTGGGGAACGGGGGGCAAGAGGATTGAAGGGATGACGTGCTGTCTTGTAGAAATATTTCCATCAAATTTTTCTGTCTGTCTGGTCCAGAAGATGTCATACTGAGACCATCTGGCTCTGTGACAACTTGGCTTCTTGAGCTGAGCATGACATATGTGCACCCTTCAATCAGAAATATGGCTAATTAGGCAGTGGCACTTGGAAAGCTTCAGATAGAAAATGTTCCAGCGGGCTCATTTGTAAACTTCTATTGCTCAGCATATCAATCATTTTAGGTTTAAGATGCGGTTACTTCGCAGGGAACAAAGAGAGAAAAAATCCACAGAGGGAGACAGATACAGATAGACCTTGGAAAGCAAAGGACGTAGCAGACAAACAATAGTCCAGATCAGTTCAGCATGGATCAGAGCCCCAAAAGCCAGCTTGTGCTCAGGCTCTAATTAAGCTCTGGGTCTTGTAAGAGCCGCAGCACGGCGCCACAGCCATTACAGAGTGCTTCTTGAGAGATTAAGAGCCCTTGGACTGTCAAACAGAGTTTCCAAGGCCACTACCTTAAAGTCCCTGACAAAAGCAGCTGAGCTTACATCTCCACATGGTGCTTACCTTTAGCTTTGAAGAAAGGACGGAGGGGTTCACTGCTGTCAGAAGGGTCAAGTTTAAAAGGCAGCACTGAGCTTGCCGCAGCTCAGGCCTTAAATGATTGAAAAGGGAAAACGCTTATCTAGAAAGCCATGTTGGCTGTTTTTAATAGACCTTAACAATGTTTGATCTCCAGTAGGGCCCTATTGACAGTGCTGTCAACAAAAATGTGCCTAAGTGCAATTCCTCTGAGAAAATAATGTATGCAGACACCAATGTTCTTCATTAATTTTATCCAAACAAAGTCAAGCAAGTATTTCTAGTCCTGCCAGGATTGATTAAATGCCTTCAAGTAAAAAAATAAATAAATAAAAAATTATGCGTTTACTTTTATATAACAGTTTAAAAGCATATTTTTCATGCTTCCAACATGGGAGTTGGAGCGAAGGTGTTTAATGAACTGGAAAGATTTCAAGTGTTCATGGATTATTAAGTCCTCAGAGAGATGAAGGGGAGAGCAGAGTGGGCGCTTTGCCAGGCTCACTGAACAAGAGGCTCTGCCGGTATTATCAGTAAGGAGAAATAAGACCTCCCAGAATCCCCCCCCCAGAGGCACAAGCTAGGGATGTGCTCACACAGATTTCATTAACCACCATCTACTGTACCATGGAAAGGCACAGCACCACAAAAATGCTAACAGATATATTTTAAAGAAAAGCTTTATGTGGCCATTACTAGAGGAAGGCCGGCATCAAAAATGCTTCGTGACGCTCTCATCGTCGAGAACCAGCGCTAATTAAGCAATATTACACGAGAGGGTTTGACATCGCGTCATAATTGGCGCGACAGTGATGCGGATAGGACCAAGGGGCTTGCAACAAGGTTCGTAAGCATCACCGAAGTGCCAATGGCACTTCTGTCAGAGCAAGACTCAAGTTACAAGTCCTTGAGGGTGAGTCAAGTATTAGCAAAGGTAATATGCAAGCCTTTAACTGTAGCTGACCATGACCACTATTACAATATCGCAGCACTGGGAGTGAGTGAACCTTAAACATTTTCCTTTCAAAGTGTTTTGCACGCATAGCTGAGACCAACCAAACCTACAGAAAATATAAAAGTCGTGCTGTACAATCACACCACAACTGCTTTAAAAAGCTTTACAATAACCTGCATGGTGAATGCACCAGTGCTACTAGTTGTACATTATGAATGCACCTTCTAGTAGGACATATGTAATGATTAAACATACAAAATGTGTCAGAAGGCTGGACTGGTTGTGTCTGCTCTGTAAGGTGTGCTATCCTCGATTGATCATTGTGGTATAATTGGCCAAAGGCCATGACAACCTCACTATTTCTCATAATTCTGGGTTAATAGACAAACTATTAAGCTCCTGGTTGTATTATTACTGTAATTCAGTCACTCTTTGGGTTCGCTGCCTGATGAGTATACAAACAGAGACATGCTGTTTCAACTAGAGCTGTGCCTCTCCATCTGACCGACAACAGAAAACCTTATATACCTTTCAGTTCTCTTGTTTGTCACGTCTGAGGATACGCAAGGAAACGTTGGCTGCCAAATGGTCGGCTGATGTTTTTCTTTGGAAAATGGAGGACAGAAAAGTAGAGCTGAAATGCTTGATCAATTAATCGATTGGTTGACAGATAGAAAAATAATCCCAACTCTTTCGTCAAATCAATTCCACATTTCCAAATGTCTCCGTTTCCAGCATCTCATTTGTGAGGATTTACTACGTTTCTCTGTTTATGTGAACATAAACCGAATGGACAGTTGGTAAGACAACAGGACACATCGGAAGAAGTCACCTTGGGCTCTGGAAATTTCGATTTTTCAACAACTGATCAACTACTCGATAAAATAATCGGCAGATGGTAAAATTCCTATAGAATAGAGAATATATTTTTACGAGGCTGCCAATGTTTAAAAACAACCTGGCAAGTATGAAAAGAAATAGTGTCCCAGCCAAGACTTGCGTGGAATGATAAATTCCTTTCATAACTCTTCAGAGAGCATCACTATCATTAACCTTTTAAAACAGAACACACATTCACAGTGCATCAGAAACCATCAGGGTTATCTCTGCTGTCATGTGGGGCCGGTGGGGGCTTGGCTTGTCCGAGGGCAGCAACATGACAAATGACTTGTCATGTTAAAACCAGCACAGTGACTTTCTCTACAGTGGCAGACAGAGTAACTGACAAAAGTAAAGACTGCTGTGAGACGGACAGAAGAGGGTGAACGGCCTGCCAATCCAGGAGAAGTGACAGGCACGGTGACACTGTGACCAAAGAGACAGCAGAACAAAAGAAGTGACAGCCCTCTTCCATATACCATGTTTTTGCTGTTATTAGTTGGCTGTTGGGGGTGGATAAGTGGAGGGCTTTCTGACCCCAATGTCAGCATCCATAATCCATTTATTATGCCAATGCACAAAACCAATCTTTTCCTTGAGACGAGCAAAAACCTTTCAGTCTTTGTGTTTCATGAACAGACCTGATTAAAGCCGAACAATTTTGCAGACACAATGTCAGACTTATCTTTGGGGAGGGAGAACAGTGAGCGAGATCCACGGAGAGCTTGACCATTACGTTAATTTAAACCAGCCACTAGTCACCCGGCACCCTGTGCTGTAAATGGAGATGTCATTTGGTGTGATTGGATAATAACACTTGGCCGAGATCCATTATGGATTAAAAGAATGTGGGGGAAAAAATTGATTTGAGCGTGGTACAGAAGCCAGTCCTGGGCGACACAGTCTGTCAGAGTCATACGCTGTTTGCAGTAAGATATTTCCACTCATTAGACCGGATTGCCACTTGAATCCAAACACTCTCAGATGAATAAACCAGCACCCTGAATGAGCCGTCTCAATTAAAGTTGACGACGCAGGAGATCCCGCAAAGAACAGAGAAAGGCAACGTGCTGTAGGTTTAGTTCTGGGGCACCACACACCAGTTACACAGCAAATGGTATACCCACATTTCCTCCGCTGAAGGAATAATCATTCAGTCAGCTAAGATTCCTCATGACTAGGGCTGCAACTAACGCTTATTTTCATAGTCGATTAATCTGTTGATTATTTTCTCGATTATTTGATTAGTTGTTTGGTCAGAAAATGGTGAAAAATGTGGATCAGTGTTTCCCAAAAGCCCAAGATAACGTCCTCAAATGTCTTGTTTTGTCCACTAACTCAAAGATATTCAGTTTCCTGTCACAGAGGAGAGAAGAATCTAGAACATATTCACATTTAAGAAGCTGGAATCAAAGAATTTTTACTTTTGGCTTAAAAAATGACTCAAACCGACTAATCGATTATCAAAATAGTTGGCGATTAATTTAAGAGTTGACAACTAAATCGATTAATCGATTAATCTTTGCAGTTCTAATTATGACTTCAATATAAAAGACTTTTCCTGCTACAATCTAATCAAAGATCAAATGATTTTGAGAACAGAGTTAGATGAGATTTAGACAGAAAGGTAGAAGCTGGTGCATTGCTTTGAAATTCTGAACGTCTGGGGAAAATTAATAAAAAAAAGAAATGAAAAAAAAAAAATCAATCAGGGTTTACTTAACTTTTCCAAATAAAAATACAACATGCAAATTCAAATATCCTAAACCAAGAATGTACAGCATTATGCATTTTAGGATTGGGGCAACTAAGTATTATTTTCATCATCCAACCAAACAACTGTCCGAAATCCAAGCTATTCAATTAACAATGATAGAAACCAAAAACAAGTAGAAAATCTCCACATTTGAGAAGCTTGAAGCAGAAAAGGTTTGCCATTTTTGTTTGATAAAAGCCGATTACTAACTACTAACAACTAATCAACAAATTGTTTCAGCGCTAACCGGGGGTTGTACCAAAGTATTGTTTAAAAGACACTTTTAAAAACACCAAAAAAAAGCAAGAACCTGTTCTTGTGAAAACATTCTCTCTCTGGGTTAATGGTACATCTATAACTCGCCTGCATGCTCTGTTTTCTTTGGTGGAAAAAAAAAAAGAGAAGAAGTGCAAAACAAGCACTGGAGTGTTAAATATAAACTTTAGTGAAAGTCAAACAGGGGTTAAAGCCGGAAAGCTCAGAGTCAGCAATCAGTTGACAATGAGGAGGTGGGCAGTGGTCGGCACACACTAGCAGACACATTGAGAGAGCTGTCACCTCTTCGTCACCCCCCCCACCTCCTTTAAGAGCAGTGCGCCACCTCTAGCTGACCCCTGCGGCCAGAGTTCAGGTTGCTCAGCTGCAGGAGCTCCAGCCGGCAACAACTCCACTCCGCTCTTCTCCCACTCAGCCGGTGACATGAGAGGAGCAAAGTCAGAATAAAATACCCAAACTGACTACGGCTCTTGCCGAAACAGCAAAAAGTACAATAAAACAACCTAAAAATATATATTTTTTTTTAAAAGTCTGAAAAACTCTTGCTGAGGTTTAAAAGAGGCTTGGGCACAATACCTGGCAGACTTCATAGAGTAGTTTATATTGCTCCTCAGGCTTCTGCAGGGTACACAGGCTGCATCCCATGGTGGAGGAGATCACACCATCCAGGCTCTCCCTCCAGCCACTCAGACAGAAAGAGAGTGGAAGATCCTTTTTCTTCTTCTGCTCTCTGAACTGACTCCCTCTGTCCACTCGCAGCCACACGACGTATTTGGCTGACAGGACTGACTTCCCCCCAGCTTGTGGCAGTACTCTGCGCTCAGCCTCGTCTCTCTCAAACACTCCCCCCCCTCCTAGCCTCACATGCTCCCTCCCTCCTTCTCCGACGCTCTCCAGCCTTCTGCTGAGCTTACGGGGGGGGGCCAGTGCCAGAGTCAGAGCTCGGCTGTATACACCCCCTCATGTTAATTAAGTGGCCTGCTCATTGATTATTCATGATGGGGGCTAACTCACTAACGGGGTTTACCAAAGAGGCTGACATGCGAGATGAAGCCTTCTTAATTAATAAGCATCATTACATCTATTGTGCAGAAAGCACGTTGAGTGACAGAAAGGCTTGCCATTTCATGACACACGCTCATATGTTTCCCTCAAGAGGCCCCCCCAAATCGTGTTTGTTAACAGTTCCAGACATTTCATTTGAAACCCACAGTGTGACAAGAAGACATTCATCTAGGACAACAGATTAGGCGCTACATATTTGTGACTTATGCATCCAAAGCTATGATCTGCAGTTCTGTTACAGCATACCCTTTTTGTGCCCCAGTTAAATTAGCACTTGGTGACCTCTGGTATACTAATCCAGCCGAAAGAGACACTGAGCATTATTTCCTCGTGTATGTCTCTCCAAATACACAGGCCCAAAGCCAGGGAAAACAAATAAACCAGATAAATATTTATGCTGGCCCTCCCCAGAGCAGCCCGGACAAGCCTTTACCCAGCGGAGCATCTTATGCGTAGTGTCATACAGTACAGTTCTCTGGGTTCCTCTTGCTGCCCTATGTGCAGACAATGGGTACGGCTTCATAAGCCAGACCTGGCATGCTGTCTGCTCTGGTGCCACACAGCCAACCAAAGACAAATGTCCATTTGGGGACAGAAGGGCAACAAATGCTGTTGCTGGTCTTTCTGCATTACAGGCAGAAGATGTGATACAGTGTCAAAGCAACCGGGGTGCAGTATTTGACCCTATAACGTCTTTGTTTACACCTTCACGATGTGATCCCCACTCTCTTTGAGAAATATGGTTTTAAGCCGCATACCTGGATGGATTTCATGGCATGGGGTGGGTGTGGGGGTGGTTTAGCTGTCCTGTGGGAGAAACACTGACTGCTGGTGATAGTGGTATTTTCTCCTGCCAGATGTGTCCACTGATCCCTATCTATCAGCACTTCCACACTTCCTGCGCTTCTCCAGGACAGCCGCATTGTTAGCGACGCTCGAAGGTTTCCAGTCAAATTTCAAGCACATTTTATGTAAATCTTTTCAAATGCCACAGAATGAAACTACACCAGGAGCACAAAGCAAGAACGAAAGCTGCTCTATGATGTCAACTAATAAAATGGCCATATTTCATACTGTCCAAGGATGAAAACAAAAAATTAATTCCACTAGTCAAATTGTATTGTTCATTGGTGTGACAGTATGTGAAACATTTCTGGATGGTTTTGGTAGACTGACTTCTTGGTTACAAACACTGCCACAGGTTGTTATGGCAGAATTTACAGTATGTACTGGCAAAAACACTCCTGCCTCAAGCACAGTTAATTTTATTTTATCAGAATTTACCATTTTTATTCAGCTTCCCCCATATTTCAAATTTACATAAAACACTTGGATGGGAATTCAGTTAATGAGATTTCACTTTTCCATTTAATCTCTATGTTTGTATTCTGTCCAACGGCTATTAACCAAAGGCTGTCTTCACATACATTCTCATCAATTTCCCAGAACCATAACCACACAAAAAACTGGACAGAGAGATCTTAAAATAAGATCCTTCAGGCAGGAGAAGTGATGGTGACAAAACGTTGCCTCGGGCAAACTGTAAAGGTATCTGTGTGAACCTAACAATCATTCATAATTTCTGCGGGCTTTGCTTGTCTGTTTGCTAAACTCAAACTTTCATCCAGAGTAGCATGAAAAACTAATTCTACGCTCACATTAGCTGTACTGTTGCGCCCGGGGCTGGGATCAGTGGAGAGTTCTCGCCGGCGCTCTTGCTCGGCTAATCTTTCTTTCACACTGAGATTATCCCATTCACAAAGTCAAAAACGGAGACAGCGCTCTGATATGAACAACTGCACTAAAGGTTATGGCAGCTGTTGCAGAAAAAATGTGCACATTAATGAATAATCAGCAGCAGTAATATATTGTAGCAGAGTTAACTGCGGACCTGTTCAGCCACAGTGTCTGCACGCTGGCCGCCGTCGTAATTCAGAGATTTCATTCGGTCTGTGCTAATTAAATTTCTTGCCTTCACCGGTGACAAAAACGTTCTTCTCACAAACACACACACACACGCACACACTTCAGCTTTTACTCATTACTGGTCTAGACGGTGACACAGAGTCGGAGGTTCCTATCTCAGTGGGAGTGAGACCAAATGATAATAATGTCATGTGGTTTGTTAGAATGTGTTTTTTTTTTTTTATAGAGACAAGAGGTCTAGAGGTTACCACATCTCCTCCCAATTAGCAATGTGGTGCTATGATCCTGTGCATTTGATCTATGCTTGGTTGGATCATTCATATTCATAGAGGCCGGCTGCTCGGTGTTGTTTCAGCATCCCATTGGGCCCAGTGTAAGAGTCATGGCTTTGACTAGAGCCACAGTGGGATCAGGTGGCGATCAGCGCAGAGTACACCATCCCTATGTGGTTTAGTCTAACACATCGTCTTCCTCACATTTCTTGTAAAATGGACAATTTCACCTGAAGAATATGGCTTTTACAAACAAAGCGTGCAGTTACTACATGGGCTGCCAGTGATTACTATTTTCAGTTTTATTTATATTAATTGTTTACTCATAAAATAGTGAGAAATGGCCTTCACAACTTCCAATAACCCAAGGTAAGACTTCTAAATGCCTGTTGTCCAACCAACAGTTAAAAACCCAAAATATAGTCAATCTCTTATGGTATAAAATAGAGAAAAGCTGCAAATCTTCACACTTGAGAAGCCGCGACAAGCATCTATAGTAGAAAAATGGCTTAAATGATGACAATGAAAGAATAGTTCAGTATTTGGGGAAATATGCTTAAAGACTTTCTTACCGAGAGTAAGATGACAAGATTAATAGCGCTCTCACGTTTGTACCAAACAATTAGCACATTTACCAACTGATTGACTATCTGAAGATTTACAGTGTGTGACTGAGCAGTAATTACATAGATGACCCTCATTGTCTTCAGTCTGCATGATGGCATCACTGCAGATCCCCTGAAATTAATGTAACCTGGCCTCAACCTTTCATGGCAAAATGCCAAGCAATTTATCTCTACATCGTGGGAAGCGAGATCTCAGTGATCAGAACGCAGAAAGAATTAAAAAAAAAGGTGGACTTAACAGGGTGTCGAGACAAAGTCTGCAGAAGGTGACAACGTGGCAACATGTGAAGAAACCGGACACTGATGGCTGATAGTGATAACACAAGGAAAAAGCATGATGTCCAGGTCCTCTCACACGACTCTAATGCACTGTCCAGACGGCAGGATGAGGGGAAGAGGGGGGGAGGAGGAGGGCTGGAAGGCGAGGAACGATAGAGTGACGGGGGAAAACTAAATTGGCTACATATTGTGAATCCATGAGGAGAACGTCCTGTGGCTTGTCGGTTGTATAGAGTCATTGTTCTGTGCACCAGCAGAGGCTGGATTAACGTCACTTCACGTCATCGGACTTGAGTTTCGAAGAAAAAACCGCGGACTTTCCACTGTTCTCAACTGTTCATACCTCCGTGGGATGAAACCACGAATGCTGAAAACATAAACAGGCAGATGATTAAATGTTGCTTTTTCCAACATGACTGGGTGGACAGACTGGTTTGAAGTGGGATGCTACTACAAAGAGTACCAATTTCTAATAAGGCCCCCTTCATAAAGGGTTTATAATTCGTGTGATGTTTTTTTCACTTTTCAATAAGCCATCAAGTCAGCAGTTATAAACGTAAGTAAATAAGTCATTATTAATTATTATTACTGTTTATACCTAATGTTTATATTTGACTGTAGTTAGTAATCCACTCACACCCTACTGTTTACTTATTTACTTATTATTGGCAATCTAGGCCATTTAGTGGATGTAATGCATTGATAAACGTGTGCATGTGGGTGGAATTTTGTTGTTGCTTTTGTATGTACGCTGTCGTATTGCTAATGGCTAATTGTATTTTTATTTAATTTTCTCTTTCACTGCTCTGTTGTTATGTAACGATTGTGTCATATGTTGGGTCATGGGTTTCTCACTTTCTAACAAGCCAACAAGTAAGTAATTGGTATGTAATTATAAATGTTATGGCAAGGCAAGGCAGCTTTATTTGTATTTGTAGGAGCCTGGGTCTGTCCGATGTTCCTTCCTAAAAAGGGAGTTTTTCCTCGCCACTGTCGCATTTACGCATTTATGCATGCTCTTGGGGGGAATCACTGGAATTGTTGGGTCTTTGTAAATTATAGTTATAGAGTGTGGTCTAGACCTACTCCATCTGTAAAGTGTCCTGAGATAACTCCTGTTATGATTTGATACTATAAAGAAAATTGAATTGTATAGCACATTTCAGCAACAGGGCAATTCAAAGTGCTTTACATAAAAACAAAATTAAAAACAGATAAAAATCCAAGAATAAAAGTTACAGTGCAGTATAAGAAATCAAACATTAAAGAGCAGTTAGCAGTTAAACATAAAAAAACAGATAAAATACGAGATTACTTTTACTCTCCTTTTCCCATTGTGCCAAACATTTAATGGTTAACTATTTTCAGGAAACCTAAAATTTGATGATCAATATTCTAAACATTGGAGACATCCAGGCCCGCATTTTTGTGTCATTATATCCACTATTGGTCCCTCTGGGACGTGTGTCTTACTCCGTTTGCCACCCATTCTGGCGTGGAAAGTATTTTATTTGAGTCTTTAAAAGGTGCCCTGTCTAGTTTTCTTTCCTTCCTTATAAATCATTGCAAAGCCACTTTTTTTATGTTTTGGAAACTCCATTGTTTACACCCACGTTTGACTTACTAGCTGTCTTCTTCCCTGCCGCCACCTGTTGATCAGTAGAATAACCTGAAGCAGGAAAAGTGTATGGAGTCCCCGCGTAACATTGCTCCATAGCGCTACTTGTGGTCAAAGTTACATGACTGGGACCATCGCAGACGTGGAAAGTATAAGTAGTTGCCTTAAATGGTCAAACATCCATTGGTTGGGTCCCCTTTGATTAAAGGGCCACTCCACCGATTTTATACGATGATTAGTTTACCCATGAAGAAGAGTACTGAACTAATGAAAACAGTTGATGACAAGCAATAAATAATAAATATTTAAATGACAAGCAGCAATGGGCCACAGGTCGGATTCAAACCCGGGCCGCTGCAGGACTCAGCCAACATGGGGCGAACGCTCTTACTGGGTGAGCTAGAGGCCGCCCCACCTTAAGTTATTATTAACGGACCTATGCATTAGGGAATTATCTATGAAGCATTAATAGAGTAATCAGTTACGACTTTACAAAAGGGTGCCTTATTAGAAAGTGGTCCCAACCAAAGTTAGTTTGACAGCAAAACACTAATAATATGTTACACTGAACTGCTTAATTAGATACATTCTTTTCCTCTGAAAACTTCTTTCTGAATAGTTAACAGGTTTGGGCCACTAGAGACCAGGATTAGGACCCTTCATATGGTTTGGTTTGTCCATATCAGTTCTCTAATCTGTAGAGGATATGAGAGGAGAAGGGAGCTACAATTTCGCAGTGTTAATGGAGATACCACATGAGCATACAGGAGCGGCAAGAGGGAGCGAGAGCTAACGCAAGAGATGTTAAAAGAAGGTGTGAAAAAGACACATACACATGAGACGGAGAGACACAAAGAAGCCACAGAGGGAACAGAAACTAAATGTGTGGAAGAGTTTAATGAGTCTCCAGTCCCTCTCAACTGTACCGCTGGGGCCTGCGCGGTGCGAGGATCAGTGTATGTATGGGAGTGTGAGTGTATGTGTGTGTGTATCCACCTCTGAAACACTGGGCTGTGCATAATTTATCAGACAGCTGTCAGCTTTGTACTACTATTTACTCTGCGAGCTAGATCCTGTGCCAACAGGGAGCCCAGCCAGCAGGAGTGACAGCCACCGAAACAGTTTAATTGGAGACTCACACAACTAATAATGCCATCACTATATCCTATTAGTGTAATACCTTAAGTATGAGGGGATGTTACCAAGACTGGTATGCTAAAATGTTATGATAATACCACTTTCACACACACACATTTGGGATTTAGATTTTTGTTGGCATAACGTGTAAATCTGAAAACCTTGTTCCCCTTCTTTTTTTTTTTCAAGCTCCCTGAGGCTGTTTCCCATTATCAACAGCCTGGCAGTAAAATGCACAGAAATTTGCTCTGTGCTGTATAAAATCATCAAAAAAAACAGCTTCAGGCATTTGTTGTGGTGTGATCACTAAGGTGGTTTACACAAACAATACGACACAAAAGCAATTATCAGTTTTTGTGTGTTTTCATCGGACTGGGACCTCTGTTCCTCTGCCAGCTTGTGGGAACATTACACACTTTCTGTGACACAAAATTCTGTCACGTTCTTTAACTAAAAACAAACATCACTCACAAAGGAGTGAAGAGGACAGCTTGCTGACTTTCTAAATGAGCCAGTATTGGTGCCAAGTGGATGCAGGCATGGGCAGGAAGAGTTGAAGTGTAAATTAATTGGTCTTGGTGCAGAGATTCTCTTGGCCTGGTCCCCTGCAATCCACCCTCACCTATGAGATACCTGCATTTAGCTCCATAATAAGCAGAGGAAAATTACCACCTAACCTTTGCTACTATAAAAACGTCTCCACTACTGTGTGATGGCGAGGTATGATAAAATACTATTTACAGCTAATTATCCAAATGCCACGACATTCCTGCGGAAGGTAACTCATGGCGCTTGTCAACACAGTTATTAGGCGGGATATTAAAAGGAGTTCATATTTCACCCCCTGTACTTAGAGCAGGGCTCAATGATGTGACTCCACTCCGAGGCTCCCTGTAGGGCTCTGCCAACTCTGGAGTCCACGCAGAGTTCCTGTCACCAGCTAATTCCCCAAGCCTTCATCACTCCTGGCTGCTCCAGCATGTTGGCAGCCAAAGTCACCAAAGAAAGCCTTCAGCTACATTGGTTGCAGAGTGAGGGAGCGTGAGTGAGTGCACAAACTGCTGCAGAGGTGGGCGCTCCCAAGGTGGAATGGCTCTGGGCTGAGACTGTATAGTGGCAATCGGATAACTTGAACAAGTTATCCGTATCCAGTTTTGCGTATGGAGTGACAGGTTTTGAGAATCATTCTACAGCGATAGAGATGCATTATTTACATCTGTGGTTCAGCAGGTAGAGTGGGTCATCCATTAATCGCAGGGTTGGCGGTGTGATCCCAGGTCCCTCCTGCCAAAGTGTCTTTGAGGAAGATACTGAACTCGGTTTGCTCCCAATGGTTGGGCGAGTGTGTGTGCAAATAGGTGAATGAGAGAGAAACTGTAAAGTGCTTTGGACTTAACTAGACCCAGGTCTTTTAGTTTGGTAGATTAGGGCACGGGGCAGGAAGTGATTGGATGGTCAGAGCGGGCGTCATACATGGGGAGACTGCTAATGCAGGGAGAAACCAGGATGCAAAACACAACAGTGATGCCAGGGGTCTTTGACTTTGCCATTCATCCTCTTAACCCATCTAATACAACGAGAACTGCCTCAAGAGTAAACCAACCTGGACAAAGCCAGAAGAGGTTACTATGAACCCAGACAGCTACATCAACAGGTGAGTCAAAACCCCTCCCCCCCCCAAAGCCCAGGGACACACAGAACACACTCATGCGGGACAAACAAGAACATCCTTATGACTAACTTGCAACATGTAGGCAGGCGGTAGGCAGGTGTTCACATTTCCCACAGCCATTGTCAGCGACGGTTGCATTACAGATGGAAAACTGCTTATTATCACCTCCTGCACAGGGCTGTCATTTAGAGGTTCTCCCTATAGCAAGGGAATAACTGGAAATAAAAGATCCTAAATAATAACAGACCCCTTGACGATCGCTAAACGTTACTGCAATTTCAGTTTAGTTCCTGTAGCGGAAAGGGGGGAATATGTCAGCCCGTTTGAGTGAAAGGTTCCAAAGAATGAGTTATAGCCAAAGGTCCATGTTCAGCCCTCAATCTCATTACATTACAGTGCTTTTCCAAATGAAAAGCTCTGAGGGAGAGCTGAGGTCATTGAGAGGTAACTGACTGACATGTTGGTTGACACCACTTGAATGTTTCAATACCCAGACGGATAGCTGGGTTTAACTGCCTAAAGTCAGCTGTGATAAATGACCCGACTACCCTGTAAGGGGGAATGTCATTTTTTTTACACACATTTACGTCTTTAGCACTCCGGGAATTTGATGAAACTGCTGGCTATGCTAACTGGATGTCTTGACCAGTCAGTAAATCTCTTTATTACGTGACCCCCCCCCCCAGCTCATTAGTCAGGCCGTGGCAGTGACCTCAGAGGCCTTATGGGCAGTGAAGACCAATTCAACGCCTCCCTGTTGTTTTTGCTGAGCCAGTCAGCAATTTGAAAGTGAGATGTCCACTCCTCTTCAGATGGGTCCGGCTCCAGTGGATGTCAGCTGACACGGATTCCAAAAATCACTTTGACTGATTGTTAACTTCATACATGGCTGAAGAAACCTTTACATACAGAAGTAAAACACAGGCAAGATGTAAGAGCTTGTAGCCTTTACACTTGTTCATGTTCCTTTGGCAGAGAAAAATGGGTCAGACCATTTCATTTCTGGGCTTTTTAATATTCTATTATTTATTGCTATTTAAAATATATGTCCCAATCTGAAAAATGGTGACATTGTGGTTTAGATGAACACTGTCTCTTTAACTATTCTAGGATTTTTGAGAGGTGTGAAATGACAAGTTCTACAGTGGATATCATCATTAACCAAGAAATCCCACAGGAGAGCTGAGACAATCTGGTTTGATGATGACGGTTGACCTTTTTGGACTAGACTAACCACATAATTCATTTTCTCTGCCACTGGCACTTGGAAAGTTAAAATGTCTTTGAGCAACATATTTAGCACTGATATGGTGACTTTAGCTTATCTGTCCTTGCTCGTAATGCTTTATCCTTCCCATATAGCCCCAGGGCGGGGTTTAAAAGATTATTGCAAGATTGCATTGTTCCGATTGAAAAAATCATGGTTTTAAAGCTCAAACTGCAACTGGTATAAAATCAAGGGAATCTGTAGAACTTCCTACGATGCATTCGGGTTATACATTTTCAGATTGTGAGATAACTAAAATCAAAATAAAATACATTTGTAACCAGTAAATACTATAGAAGCAAGTAGCAGTTTGAATGTGGCAGGATTTTACATTACTGATAATGCAACCAGTCATGAGTAGCCTGTAATGAGTTAGATTTTGCCAATAAACTCCTCGCAAATGCTTCCCGTGACACATCTGCTAGTGACAATACAAACCAGATTTGCCCAAAGTTAATTTAATTGCCAACTAATAGGGAATGCAATTGTGTACAATGTCCCCATTCTCTACTACCGATCCAATAATTCCCCCAAACAGTGGAGCTTTTAAAGAAGGAAATGCTAATGCCATTAGCCCGTATGGGAAATTAATTTGTGACGTATGTCAATAGATGTAGTGAAATTATTATGCAAATAGAAGCATTTAGGGTGCAAATGTGTTATTTAGAAAGTGTCCTAATGCTATGCAAAGCATGCACAGATTTATAATTTAAAATGGAATATGAAGGGCGACTGCAAAAAAGATGTTGATGCTGTTATTTCCCTATTTATTTTCCAAATAAACAAGGCTTTTAGAGCCTTTACCAAACAACTCAGTGGATCATAATGAAGCCTGTTTTTAGCATGCATGTCTTTCAGAATGAAAGACATTATATGCTTCAATTATGGTGACACATTTGGCTGACAGGACAACAATAAAATACTAATATCAATATGAACCGCTGGTCCGAAACATTTCATTTCTGATTCGGTGGAGGCTCAGTGTATTTCACTCAAACTGGAAATTGGAAAATGGCCTCAAAGTGCATGTTTCTCCTTTGATGCTCTGAGCATCATTAGCCCAAATATAATTTCTCAAGGACTGTTTCCACTTACACATCTTCAGAAGGAGTGTGTTTGATTGAAAATAACAAGAACTGTGAATTCAGCCTCCCACCCCCCCACACGTCTCCCCCTTCACAGCCCATTCCCCTTCCAAATGGAACGAGAGGAAAATAGAAGCATGCTTTTAAGGAACCTAAGCCTGTAATTTTTCTCTCGTTCCAACTTCATTTGCGCTGAAGTACCCTGCCTTTACAGAGGACAATGCTGTGGTGATGCTAAGAGTACCCAGTCCATTAAGAGAGTGAGAGAGAGAGAGAGAGAGCGGTCTACTCTTTCGAGAAAAGCAGGGGAGCAACGGGTAAGACACAAAAGAGCAACAGACAGAGGGGAATGGTGGATGGAGGGAGCAGGGACTGGTGGTGCTAATGCGGAGAAAAGGAGCTGCAGTTTAATGAGGAGACAGTGATTTTAGGAGCGAGCAGAAGGGGGATGGTTTGATCTTTGACCTCTCAGATCCCTCGGTGCGTGTGACAGGCCTGAGTTCAGACAGAGGATTAAAGTAATCAAGGGTAGTAATGAGAACAGAGCACACATTCATGAGCCCAGACACTCCCTGAAAGCAACATTTATGCACCTTACTCGCCTTTCTCCTGAGTGTGTGTGTCTGTACCTAGACATCATCTTTGCCTGTGGTGGTTTACTTCATGACAGAAGGGGGCCACTGCAGACAGATATAGATGTGTGAAATAATGCCCACGGATACCCCCCCATTAATGGCATACCTAGCCTTTGTCCCACTTTTAGAGGACACTTCAATCTAACTTGACAGGAATGAGTTATTGTTGAGTGGATATTTGAGGTACAAAAATCACCTGGGGTGAAGCTACGCTGTGGTGCTGAACACAAACTTGACTGATTGTTCATTTCTGTCAATGAATTAGCAAAAAATGCCAGCACAACAGAAATCTCAGGATACAAGACGTTGGAGAATATGTGGAGAAATTAAAGCCAATCATTTTCATATCTTTTGGGAATGCCCCTCTATTATACCTCATTGGCTCGAAAGAAATGCATGGAAAAAAATTTGAAAATGGAACTTCCATTTACATTTTTTGATTTGTACTTGGGAATAGGGAACCAGAGAATAATATATTCAGGGGACAAATACTTATTCAGAGTAATGTTCGTGGCAGGTAAAAAGCCATCACCAGGAAGTGGCTGAAAACGGAGGTACCTAAAATGGAGGATTGGGTCGAAGTAGTGTATAACATTTACAGGATGGAAAAGTTGACTTTCTTAGTTACACTAGAATCAGATAAATTTAAGAATTTCTGGAGTAACTGGGTTGATTCCGTAACACCATTGAGAACAGACTTTATTTGGTAAAAACAATGCATCTAATGGATCCACTTGGTTCTTGCTACAAATTTTGACTGTTCAATTGTTCATAAGATTGTGTTCGGCATTATCCTTCACCAGGAGAGAAAGGGGAATGAAAATGTGGATTGAAGTGAAAAATGTACTCATTTCGAGTTGACTGAGTTTTGTGTATAATTGTGATTTTCTGTCTATTCATGTGTATAATCCCTGTTGTGAAAAATTTGTATGCTCTGTATACGTGGAAAACATATGTGTGAGATTTTAAATGCTAATGGGACAATGCTGAAAGAATTAGCAAAAATGCCAAACATTTGCTGGTTCCAGCTCCTGAAATGTGAAGCTGGAACCAACTTGAAGTTTCTGAACATGCAGAGGATTAATTACCATTTTCTGAAATTTCATAGACCAAAACAAATAATCATTAGATTAATTAGCAATTAAAATAATTGTTAGAGTAACCATACTACACTGATGAATCAATTAGGGCAGCAAATGGTAATAATTTACATTAGTGATTATTTTCTTGATTAAAAGCCTACTGCTGGTCAATCATTTGGTCTATAAAACATCCGAAAACAATCCAAAAATGAAAGGCGAGGTCATCAAATCTCTTGTTTTGTACAAAAAACTGTCCAAAAGGCAGGGAAAAGTTTGGCCACTATGTTCAAAAATGACTTGCATGATAACTCAACCTTACTAAAAAGGGGTAAACCCAGCCCGATCTGCCGGCGATTTGATTTCGCCCTGCAGCTCAGGCTGGAAACCTGTACGTTTATCTATCCTGCGTCCGTTACAATTTCCGCGGGGACCAATCACAAACTGGCTTATCCACCTGGCGTGCTATTGGCGGGTTTAACACGATGATGATAGAGAAGCGAAGGCAATCAGCTTCTTGTTTTACATTCAACATGACGGCCACCGAAGCGCAGCGACCCGTTGATGCCGCTGTCGCTGCTACGTCACCCGGATCGTTGGTCTGATTGGTTGAAGGATTATCCAATTGCGTACAGAGTCATTTAAACTATGCCCGTTGATCACGCCTCTTGTGTAGTAGAAAATACAGAGCAGACTTCCCAGACTAGTATAGCTTGGTCTGGTGATAGCCAGACTAGTTAAGATCCACTTCAATGCATTTTTCTTCTTTATGATTAATAATAATGGATTTAGGTTATATGTTCATGTTCTCTCCTAATACATTAAGTGTCTTCATTACCTCTGGCCAATCACAAGTTTGGAATGCTGAATGTGCACCACCAGTTTGGTTGAAGAAGGGGCGGAGACAAAGCTCACTTACTGTAAAACATTTTTGCAAAAATCGTGTGATAAGCTACGTGGACAGGAATGAACCAACTCAGCTTTCAGAAATCCTGAAAACATTGTTTTAGCACTTAAAACTGGACCGATACTGTAGTTTGGCTTAGTTTGGATTAAGGATTTGCAAGTAAGGCTACAATACAAAAGAAATAAGGTATCCCAAAAAATCCTACATAAATAACAATATTACAAAAAGAGAGAAACTGCACTTTGTAGACCTTTTTAAATCCTTACACTCAGCACAGTAGATGAAGATGAATAACAGCCTTTCTGTATCCCAGCAGACATCCTGACAAGGCCAAGAGTGAGGAGGCACCTTAAAAGGCTACGCTCCGTCTGCAGCAGACTGGTGGAACATGACTTCATTTTGAGGTCGGCACAATCCCTTCAAAACTCCTGGCTCCGGTCTTAACACCTACAAAGAAGACGTTTAAGTCCTCATAATGAGGGTGGCACATGCCGATATCATCTTTCACAAGCTCCATTTGACCGCCGCTCCTGTTGGATGGAGTCACGTCCAGTGTTGCACATCCGTGCCTTTTTTTAATCACATGTTTTCAATTACTCTGGGAGTGCACAGAACCAGCTTGTGCTGTAATTCAATAAGGACACAAAGAGGCAGGTCGAGAGGGTGGGACAGTCAGGCATTGTCCTGGGACAGATGAGTGACAGGGGTGAGTTTAGGACCTCAGAGCAACACAGTGGCGACTTTGTACCCGTCAGTCAAGCTGTGACACGGATGGCCTGCCGGGGGACTTGGGGCGCACCTCGAGAGGCGAGCGAGGTGAGAGGTCCTCCGCCACAGGGCAGCACCCCCCCAGCAGGTGACTCCCACCCACTGGGTGGAAAAAAACTTCACCCAATAAGAAGGGCAGAGCAGCTGGCTACTGCAACACAACAGTCTTCATGTCATTACCCAGCATCAAAAAAGTACATGGTAATGTTACACAAAACCCGGAATCAAAAAAGTACATGGTAATGTTACAAAAATATATATATATATATATATATATATATATATATATATATATATATATATATATATATATACATACATACATATTCATATATATAAAGCTGGGCTATATGGAGAAAATCTAATTTTTTGACCAAATACCTCGATGTCCATATTGCAACGATATTGTAACGTTGACAATTTGTGCTTAAACAAAGTATTTACACAATGAGATGAGATAAATAGTGCAAGTATATATTGAGGTAAATAATTGAACAGCTAAAACAGTCTGCTTCGATCAGAAAATGACATCAGTTTACTGTAATGCAGTAGCCTGACAAGCCAGACCCACATCCAGATGTTGGGTCTGGGAACTCACCATTAACGGAGCTCAATCCGAGGGGCGGGATAAACGGTTGTCTTTTAAATTCCCTCTCCACGCAATAGGATAGCGCTACAACCAGGCAGAGCAACGAAGAAGGTAGCGGAGCTAGTTGATAGATTAAACTTTTGCCGTATCCAGTCGGCAAAACTCCGAACACATCTTCCATTTTTAAGAATGATTTCAGTGCCGTTCATGGTTCTTTTCTCAAAGAAAAGCTTAACTCCAAGTCTTCCAGAAGACCGCTGTTCCCAGCAGCAGCAGCCATAAGCCCGCCCACTGCATCTATACACGATGTGATTGGCCTGACCAGAGTTTGGTTTTTCCAGCTCGCAAGCCAACGGAGAGTGCCTAGACCCCCCCTGGCTGCAAAATAATTTTGCTGCCGCTAGGGTGCGTCTACATTTCTAGGCTAGTAATGCAGCCTTTAAAATCAGGAAAATAAAAATTTTGCCATTTTACGATATAACGATATCCAAAATTTAAGAAGATATCTAGCCTCATATATTGATAACGATATAATAATGATATATTGCGCAGCAGCACATCTTTTGCCCGCAGAACTTTTCAAAGTTTTCTGAGGATTAGGCACCACACTTCTCAAGCCCAAATTGGCTGTATTAAATACCCTGTTTTGAAATTACTGACTGGTAAAAAAAAAAAAAAGCAGAGATAGACATTTGGTGGATTTTTGACAAAAGGAGTCTATATCTCTACAACATTTTGTGCTGATCCACCATGTACAATAGATGTGGGGATACTTTACTGAATAATACATGCTGGTGGTGCTAAATGAAAAGTCAGGGTTATTTTGTAATTAATATTAATGCCCCTAGTTTTGAAATGAGATGTTCAACAATCACATAGGGATGTAAGGGTAAAATGTAAAATGTTCATTAGTAATTACCGTGTAGCACAGTCCAACTAAAATATTCCAAACACAAAACTCTTAAATAACAATACTATTCCACTGCTGCAGTTAAATGTAGTGCTGCTAAAACCATACCTATTTGCAGTTTCCATATGCACTAGTCTGTGCCAAAAGAAATGTTCCTTTCCACTGATGCTCACACTCGGAGCTCTTTCAGCTCATCTATCTCTGTCAAAGCTTCTCACTACAAAGTACTGCTTCCTCAGTCCACCACTGACTCCTTATCTAGTGCTCTCAGCTAATACGCCATTATTCAGACTGCTTCCGAGCCAGTCCCTCTACCAAGGAAAAAAAAAAAAAAAAAAAAAAGATAGATTTTTGCTGCTGAGTGGTAGAGGTAAGGAGGTCTTATATGTGCCGGTCACGGCTGGCTGCGCTGCCAGCTGGAGGGAACGGCTGCGGAACAGCAGACTAACAAAGCTGAAGATCAACGCTGAATACAAAAGCAAAATGTAAAGAAGGAAACACTGGCTGATTTACTGTTGGAGATTCCAGCAAACAAGACAAGATTATTCAGCCACAGAATACATACATGATAACTGATAACACCAGTTAGTTATTTAGTTAGTTATTTAGTTAGTCTTGATGTACTTGATATCGGTGTACAAAGTACAATCAAGATCTCAATGGAAACATCCAGACGAAGGACCGACACGAGTCTTTAAAGTGATGGTTCGGAGTAATTTCACCCTAGGGTCCTTTGCACCACGACCTTGAACCAAACACCCCCCCAGAAGCTTTTTTCACCTGGGTCGAACATTGGACGAGTTAGCGTTATCAGCTGAATAGCTTAGCGCAGGGGCTAATGGATCCAGTGATGTATCTCGTAAGTTACCCCACTAATAATGCCCGAAATGATACCAAACTTATACACCAGTACAAATAGGTTATGCTCTCATAAAACGATGGATTGGAAAGTTTGTAAGTACACCAGAATTGTATGTAAATAACACTTGCCACAAAAACATATTTTTTTTTTAAAGTGCTGTAGTATAACTAGCAGGAGACAAGTAATAATTGAGGTAAGTTTGGAGACATTACCTTATTTAATCATTGAATTAATAAATATTTTTGTTGTATCTCTTTTCGGTGTAGTAATTTGTAGACGGCCCTAAGCACTCGTCTAACTGCAGGTAGCAGCAGCAGCAACAGAGAGCAGAAGAGAGCAGGCAAGTGTTCATAAACTTCTGGTGTACTTACAAACTTTCCAATCCATCGTTTTATGATAGCATAACCTATTTGTACTACTTGTAGACGTTTGGTATCATTTCTAGCATTATTAGTGGGGTAATTTACGAGATACAAACGTGGGTCCGTTAGCCCCTGCGCTAAGCTATTCAGCTGATAACGCTACTCTAGCTAACTCTCCCAATGTTAGACCCAGGTGAAAAAAGCTTCTGGGGGTTGTTTGGCTCGAGGTCATGGTGCAAAGGACCCTAGGGTGAATTACTCCGAACCATCACTTTAAGTCCAATGCAGCAGTGTTGTACAGACTTAAATATAAATATAAAACAAACTTTAAATGTGTGGTAAAGTGCTGGTACCGGTACTACTCGGTATCCTGAAAAAAAGGTACCGGAATAGGAGAGAAAAAAGTTGGATTGCTGCATCCTTGAGTGTTTCCAGTATAATTGTCTTATTGTCGGAGAACAATCCTCTGACACAGCTTTCAAGACCACGAAAAAAGCTTTGAAAGAAACTTTAATTCTTTAAGTGTAAGCACTTTAAGGCAGAGAGTGTCTTTCTATTCAGTAGGCAGAGAAAACTCTGGTTACCCAACTGACTTCATACTATTATAATAATAAAAAAAAATAAAAAATGAAAACTCAAAATAAATAAATACAATTTAATACAAATTCATCACATATTTTGCAGACTGATGTGGACAGTATAACAAGCAAGTACATAAGCTTCGATAAAAAAAATAAATAAAAAAAAGCCCAAATCAAACCTAAGCAAGCCGGAACAAAAGAAAAGACGATTGGGTTTATGACCCCGCATGTCTCTTCCCTTCTACCCCCTCCCAAGTCCCAGTGGGCTGTCATTAGCCGTCCCGGGGTAATATTGTCTCCTAATTGAGAGCCACAGGTTGACATTGTGTCTCACTAACCCCTTGGCTTTGATGCTGTCCTTTCACCTTTGCCTCACCACACAGAGGTTCCGAATGGGAGGAACGGGTGAGCAGGTAGAACCATTAGCCAACCTGAGTATCGTTCATAGACTGTATGTTATGGTATCGTTAAAAAAGAAAAAAAAAGACAGTGTCTGAAAAAACAGATGAAGGTAAAGTAAGACAGACGCTTTGTTTTTAGAAATTGAGAAATTAATAGAATAGGATAGGATGGACCAGACTAATTCAAGCTGGAAATGGGCAAGGAAGTTTCTTTTAGACTATTAGATGCAGCCACAATGAGCTTGGTGAAATTTTTTTCTCCAAGAAAACCTGTGTGTGTGTGTGTGTGTGTGTGTGTGTGTGTGTGTGTGTGTGTGTGTGTGTGTGTGCGGATGAGATTAAGAGACTGTCAGGCAGGCAGCATCAGAGAGGACCGCAACAATGAAGCTCACGCACATGCCGTGCAAGACCCTAGTCGCCAAGGAAACACAATTTGCTTCTGACCGTCGCCATGGCAACCTGCATCCCAAAAGTGTCAAGGGCTCGCTTCAAGGGGCCATTGTTCAAGATTAGTCTCTTGCGGTTATCGGTCTTCATCAGACTGTACGTTGCAAAATGAAAAAAATAAGCCACAAAATACAGCGAACGGATGGAAAAATTTGATTTTCTTTTTTTTTTTAATTAAAACGATTAAGCATTGTGCAAACTCAACTAACCCTCTGAGGTCACACCATCCTTTCAACTGTATTATAATCTGAGATAATCCTTTCTAATCAGCAAGAAAAGAATTCAGATGCTGAAATATCACTGAATGTGCCCCCAAAAAAATGCTAATTTATTTGTTTTTGTATGTCTTTCCTCTTACATTGAGAATGAAAACCGATGCTCATTGGGCAGTCGGTCCAACCCTTTCTACATCAGCGTGCTTGGCCCTGAGCTGCGGCTCAGGTGGCTGTTCAACCAGCTCAGCTACACACAAAGTCATGTTATGCAACCTGAGCCGGGCCGAGAATGTGATTTTCTCCGTCCAGCGGGCTCAAATGCTGCTCTTGATGTGTAATGAGTACGGGGGTTCAGGTGAACTGGAGCTTTTGTTCTCTCTCGCTATGGTAATGAGATTATTGGTTCAGATGGGAGTTGGAGGAGTTGAAGGATGGCAGAGCTGCAGATATAGAGAGTAGGTGTGTGTGTGTGTGTGTGTGTGTGTGTGTGTGTGTGTGTTTGGGGATGAGGTTTACATGCATGCTTGGGTTGACTGCCCTGAGGGGCTGATCAGCAAGCAACAGGGCAGAGATTAACTCCCAATTACATCGCAAATCTGCCCCAAACTGCTGTCCTCCGCCAATACATGCAGCACACCCCCCCCCCCACACACACACACACACAAAACAAACACTCTATGCACTTTCACTCCCATTCCAGCACCAATGGGGAAACCACAAACAGCTTGCCCATGCAAAACATACATAATAAGTGAAACCCTCACAGAGAGAGAAGCGAGGCCACGGAGAGTTCAGCTGCCGTCCCGACTAAACAACCCTTGGAGAGCTGTGATCACTTGATCTACTCTCATACGACAGAAAGGTCACGTCAACTGAGAGTGATGGAAGGAGACGTCCACCTTCGGGGTTATGTCCACACAGACCATTCACAGACAGCAAGAAAGAAAAGTAAAAGGTTGCCATAGAGTGGTCCTGCTGCTGGATTCTCCAAAGAGCTTCTACAGGGTGAAATAAATACATTTGTCAATTACAGCTGACCTGTCGTCTTGTATACTCCTCAAACTGCAGAACATGCGGTGTAGTATACTGCCCTGCAATTGCTGTTGTAGCAAAAATCCATAGCAGTCTACCCTCGTAAGGATCTCGCACAATATATTCTGGGAAATATGTACTATGCAGCGTGAGAATATGCGGTTATTAATTCAGTACGAGAGATCCAGTTATGGCAGTTCTGGCTTCCTGATGAACAGCATCTTTTATCCTCACACACATACATTTCTAAAGCACGGTGGTTGATTGAATGAGCTCCGCCTTCAAATACATTTTCATCTATCTCATTATAAGCAGACTAAGAAAAATCATCAACAAAATAATCAAGCAGTTGGGAAACTTTCTGAGACATCCAGGTTCTTTTTCTAAAAAGACACACACACACACACACACACACACACACACACACACACACACACACACACACACGCAGTGACGAGACAGTGTTTTACTGAAGGGAAGTGGGATCAAATAAGGGCAAGTAATAGAGGTGATTTATTATAGAGAGTTCAGAGCGAGCTTCTGAAGAGTCATATCGCCACCTACTGGTCATATCCAAAAGTCTGGGAGTGAACACATGTTGAGGGAGCCTTTAAAATGTTCAAAGCTTTCGGGTTTTGCTTTCATGTTGCGTGCATGCTAAACAGAGACACTGTAATGACTTTTGCAGATGTTCAGTAAGGAAAAGAAGAAAAAAAATGAAATGGGAGGGGAGGGGATGTTGAGGTAGAGAAAGTAAGTGGAAGAGAAAAACAAGTAGACGGACACAAAGTGAGAGTTAAGAGCGGGCGTGTGGCTTTTAGCAAACTGAGAATTTGTGCAAACAGCTTCGACAAGTGGCCTAATCCCAGAGTGCTGTCCTGCGGGGGAGGAGGGGCCACACTGGTGTTTACCTGCTAGATTCTACAGCAGGCCATCAATCTTAATGTGGGCCTCACACCGCCCGCTCCTACTCCTTCTGGCAGTTCATCACTCCTTCTGTCCTCCCATCAAGTACCTCTCCAACATGTCTGTGTGTGTGTTTGGATGTTTCGGGAGCCCAGCTGGTTATGTCGACAGTGGGAGGAGAGGTAGGAATAAAAAAAAAAACAGGGAACAGAGCTTCGGGAGCCAGAGCCATGGCTCCAGTCTAGCATGACTCAGCCTGGGTGCATCCATGCCCCTGGGGAAAACACACAAAATATGTACCAAAACACACTGCGCCCTCTCCCCTCCTCACCCTCTGTAATCAGCGTGTTCAGATGCTCACTTTCCCCCCCCCCCCTTTTAACAAGCATTTCCATGTCTCTTAGCCCAGCTGCTCAGAAACAGTAATAACAGCAATGCCAGGAGGGCAAGAAAAGCATTAGTGCCGAGTCTGTTTGGGCTTTTCTGCAAAAAGAGAGAGCTGGGAAGAAAGATCTGTGCTCGGCTGCTTCCCTGCTGCAGAGGCTGCTGTGGACTGAAGAATGCGACGCACAGGAGAGAGCAGAAACTGGACGAGAGGGGCCGGAGCGTTTACAGCCCCAGGGGGGATGGCCCACCTGTTCAAACAGCCAGAGCTATCTGAGGAAATGAAAACTTCCATCTCTGCAGAGCTGTGCAGATCCTGCACACCAAATCCCTTTTACTTCCTCACTGGCTCACTCGCTATCTTCTGTTTCTACAGCTGGCTCCAGGAACGTCTTTCCCTGCCTATCTGCATTTCTAGATCCGGCACAGAACCAAAATAAAAATTCCCTTAACTCAGGTTGATAATGAAAGCCTTAAATGTCAACATTTTCTGCAGTATGTCAAATATAGGTCTATACAAGTTATGGTATTTAAAACAACTAGGGCTGGGTATCGTTAAAAAAATTTCAATACCGGTACTGATACCAATACTGTGACTTTAATATCGGTTCCCGAATGCTACTTTTTAGATACCAATTTTATAAAATCCATTTTAACCAAAGAAAATACAACATTACACGTTATGGCACAAATATTTTGATACATTTTTCAGCTCCTTCTACTCGAGACCCGTCTCTGTGCGTAACGTTTTACTGCGTGTCTCTACGACGTGTGACGTTAGACAGCCAATCACCAGCATTACTAGATCTTAGCAGAAGCACGCTGCGTGTTTATTGGCTCACTGACGATGATGAGACTTTCTTGAAATTTGGTATTGAATGACGAGGCATTTTTCGATACTCGATGCTAAGGAGGCTATTCGAATCGAATTCGGTACCCTGCCCTAAAGACAACTAAGACGTGAGTCATAGTAATTATTCACCAGCTCTCTCACACAAAAAGACCCCATTGGAGCGTTAGTGAACCGGTGTTGCAGTAAAGAGGTCAATGTCCTAAACAGAGTGCCGTGGATGTGTGGCATTGAGGACGACAGGGACAAACGTGAACAGTGACTGGCCTTGGCCAGTCATGCTCAGGTCACTGCTCACACCAAGGCGTGGGATGACTCTCAGGGTCAGGGTAAGACCCTTCTGACCTTAAAATACCATTCTGTTGGGGCTGTTTTTAGACAGCAAAAAATAGACGCATTATACAGCACGAACATCAAGATGTAAATCTCTGACATTTTCATGATTTATTAAGTGATACCGTCCCTGCCATAAACTAGTTCACAAGGCTGTAAGGAAATACAGTCATTACTTTGCTGTTCCATTGGACAAATGGGAATAAAGTTTATCTTGCATAACTTTACCCTAAAGCAAAAGCAAACGTCTCCCAGACTGTGGGTATTCACCTTGAGTCCCTGTCTCTTCCCAGCCAGTCTCGGCCTTATCAGCAGACACAGACTCCTGGCGTCGCACGGGGCAGACAGAGCTACCTAGGAATAAACACTACATTAACGGCACCCATCTCCATGGAGTTACCCTCAGGGGGGAGGCCAATGAAATACCTGACAAGGGGGGGGGAGGACAGCTTGCCAGCGGGTGCCACCACCTATTTTTTTTCGAGCGACTAATGTACTCCCATATCTCTGTCGGGGCTGTCCGTTAATACCGCTCTTCACTTACTCCTCTCAGACAGACTCATCTGATGACTCATGCTATGGAACGGGAGGAGGTGAAGAAGAAAGAAGAGGTGTTGTTCGTGTATTCCGTCACCTCCTCACTTCACCACAGGTATAAAAGCCTGAACCTTTGGGTGTCAGAGGGGGAGCTTCCACCAGAAACCTCAAATTACACCTTTCAGAGGAGTCATAAATCAGCTTGTTGGTTAAAAGCTTTTGAGTCAGACGCAAAACATAAGCATGACAGGTGGGGAAAAGGGAATCAACTGGTCAAATGAAGGGAATGATTGGAACTGCAGTGGGGAGCCATCAAACTAACTAATTCATAACAACCACCGGTGACATGTTCCTTTCACTAGGACCTTTCATCTTTGACAAGCCGATTTGAGGAGTGAAACGGCTCTGAAGTTGTAAGTGCCCACTGTAGCCACCAGGGGTCGCTCCATCCCTCCAGTGTTGTGTTTTAAAGATTAGGGCAAGGCCAGCTGGACAGGAGTCAAGAATGATCTTCACAGAACTGAGCCTCTATCCAGATACAAAACCCAGCCTGCAAGGAGCACGCAGCTCCAGCAGGTCGACCGGCGCTCTTTTCACAGACAACAGCTCCAGTTACATATAAAATGCATATTTTAGGGAGCGTATAAATACTTTATAGAACTGCCACAGCTGGCACCGAAACTTATAAATCCCTTCTCATTTGTAGAAACATCTGCCAAAATATTCATTTGTCTTGGGATTATTACTGAAGTACAACTCCAGGGCTCATTTGGAGAACAATGTGGGGGTGTGGGGGTGTGGGGGAAGAAAACACAGGAAGATACACCGTCTAGATGTAACGGCCACAAAGCATCGCTGTTTGAATTAGTTTCGTAACAGGCCACACCTGAGAAGAGGGAGAAGCGCACACAATGAGATGAGAAATGCAAAGCTCTCTGCTTAACATTTAACTATCTCTGCAGATGTTGGTGACCAAGTTATCTCTTTTATTACAAGAGTCTGTGAGAACAGCAGAGTGCGGGAGGTGGAAAAGTAGAAAAATAGAGACAGGGGAAAAAAAAGAAAACAGTTGGAAGTTTAAAGCCCTTTTGCTGGTCCCACAGGGCATTGCAGGAGGAGCAACGGCGCAAAGCTCATGGTTGACTTGGTCCATCACGGGCGCATTCGTACTTTTCCAGCAGGCAGACAGGAAGCACCTGGGTCCAATGGCCGGAGAATGGCGGCAACCCAATGCAACACATCATCAACTCGACTAGAAGGATCCTGTGCTGGCTCCAGAGCTCTAAACAGCACTCCCTGGCTGCCAGTGTGTAAACAAACATGCCTCCTCCGTACGTAGCAGCAGCACAGGGGAGTACGTTCTTTCATTCTGCTTCAACCCTCAGGCACAGAAAACGCTGAGGAAGAAAGCGTGCGGTAGAACTGTTGGCTCTGAGACCTGCTTCTTTACACTAAAACCTTCAACGAATTAAACGGTTTTCCCTCAGCAGGGCTTGATATCCAAACCGTAGAAAGCTGCCAATAGAAAGGGGAGGAAAAAAAAAAAAAGAGGGCTTGCATGAAGAACATGACTGATGGAGCTATGTGGGGTTTTGGGCGGAGCACAAGTGGCTGCGTGGGAGCCTGGGTGAGCTGGGCCTGGCGGGCACTGGGTCGCGCTGGGTTGTGTTTTGGTAACTGTGTGGCTGCTCCTGCTGGGCTCAATGGGCGATAAGAGGCTGGCCACAGCAGCCAGAGGCAAGTGGCCCAATGTAAACAGCTCATTCTGGCGGTAAGGCTGAGGAGCTGCTGTAATTACTGCTCGTCATGAGACGATGAATAGAGATTTCGAGAAAGGAGGAGAAGAAGTAGAAGAAGAAGAGGAGGGTGAAAACGGGAACATGAGCGCAGGAGCAAGAGGTTGGGACGGGGGGCATGGTTCCAGCTCTCACATCAATCTTTATCTATCACAGATTCCTAGGGAAAGAATTATATGAAGAACAGGCCCGGGGCTGGGAGTGCTCTTCACACCAGCGCTGCACTGTGAACACTTCTTGTTACATTCTCTGTTCCAGAGGCCCTTTGCAAATCAACTCTAATGCTACTGAGAGCCAGAGCACTGAAAATGAAGTTAGTGGGAATTAATTTTCCGGTTACAATGGACTAACATAAAAAAAGCAAAAATCGGTTTACATTTTTTTATGCCTGTGACCTGATGTGCCTTAAAAGAAAGCTCAATGTGGGCTTATAGTTGATACATGCTGAAGTATTTCCCAAACTAATATCAACAAATGAAAATATTCCTTGAAATAAGTTGAAATGTAACAGCTAGACCTAAAAAGTACACCGACTTTTGCACTTACGTTGTTGTTGCTGCTGTTTTTCTGCTCGTTCTTCTCTTTATATAACAAAGGCCCCTTATCAAACTCCACAATGCTAGCCAATTAGCGCCTGCTTTTTTGCAGCATGCCAACCTTGATCTGAAGTGAAAAACAAGTGAAAACCACTCAGGGGGCTATTATGCTTTGAAGGAGCTTCTACAGCCGACGAATACGGGTTACTCTTTAACTCTAACCCCTTCTGTGTGAATGATAAAAGAGCATTTTTGTCAAACATTTCTCTGTAAGCCTGAGTGTTTTAAAGACTGTCTACTGGGTCCCGAGTTGACCAGAGTTTTACTATTGTGTTGCTGTATTCATGTCGGGGCAACAACAAATGATTACCTTACTAATCGAACGACTGTTTAGTCTCTGAAAATGTTGGAAAAAAAGTGAAAAATGCACATCACTATTTTTCAGAGCCCAACATGATGTTGTCCAAAACTCAATCAGATAGCCAACTAAACTGATCTTGCCAAGCATAATGGCAGGATTTAGGCTATTTTTATTTACCAAATGTATTTCTGTTTCAATCCACCAATGTATGTGTCTCTATATGTCATAAATGCCCTTAAGCATAGGTCAGAGGTTATAACTCCCCCTCCGATTTACAACTACTTGGACTCATCCTCTGATCCCTGCTAGACCTTTCCTCGAACCCAGCTATGATTAACAAATTAATGAGCTCTGGGAATTTATCCAGGCCTCAGGTAGCGGTGCAGGAGTAGGAGACCCGACTG
Source organism: Perca fluviatilis (assembly GCF_010015445.1). Taxonomy (NCBI): domain Eukaryota; kingdom Metazoa; phylum Chordata; class Actinopteri; order Perciformes; family Percidae; genus Perca; species Perca fluviatilis. The sequence continues at coordinate 5,852,464 of NC_053115.1, read as the reverse complement.
CTGAGGATTAAGGATCTTTTATACACAGATTACACCGCACTTAGCCCCCCTGGAAGAAAGAAAAGGTGGGGAGGGTGTGCGTTTTGTGGGAGTCAGAGAGGGGAGGGGCATCAGGTGTGCCCTCGCAGATTAGCGTAAAGCTCCTGGTAATGAAAGAAGCGATGACCGCTGCTCCCTGCGTCGCCTCCTTTGAAGTCTGATCAGACACGGGAATAAAAGGCATCCCCCCCCCCAAAAGGAGCCACCAGAGGATCAGGATCCACACACGGCCTCCCAGAGGTCAGCACTGATAAGGAGGACCGGGATTAGACCCATCCGGCCTTGAGTTCTCTCTGTCTCTCACTTGCCACACAGCCCTATCCAGTCTTCCTGCCCTTGCATCCACTAATTGAATTTGAAGGCAAGGCAAGGCAAGGCAGCCTTATTTGTATAACACATTTCAGCAACAGGGCAATTCAAAGTGCTTTGATGTTCTCATGTTAGAGCAACAGCCAAAAGGCAACAAGGGAAAGTCTTGTCCTTAACTTTTCTCGCTGTTGATGGAGTTGGAGTTTACAGAAGTAGCACTGCTGAGGTTTAGTGGTGCTACTGAAACTAAGAGAAAAGTGAGTGCTACGTTGTGTCAGAAGGTGTGATACAAAGTTTGGGTTGATGTGCGTTTTTTTTCCGTTCTTCTTTAGTAAAGCAGAGCAAAGTCGGTCAGGAAGAGAAGGTCAGGAAAAATTCTCCCGCCGCATGCTCACGCACATTAAATAAGGATTTGAAAATAAATAAATAAATAAAAACAGCATTAAGACTCTGTGAAACCCAGGGCTCGCCTACGGAGCAGAGAGGGATGTCACTGATGGACATGTCTGACATTGTACTAACAAGCAGCCTGTGGATTGCAGAGCACACATATACACACTGAACCAACCACATACGCATGTGAAAACACACTGTACAGTGCACAGACACTAACAGTATTTCTATCCTAGTGAGAACCCACTATTGACCACAATTATTTCCTAACCCTGCCGCCCCATATATACGTCTGTTTAATTTATAATGCTCAAGATATTAATTTCCATTTTATACCATTCAGGGACAGCATTTTTGAGCCACTAACGTATTTGTAATTAGCAAATGCTTCTATATGTAGGAATGGTCGTTGTTAGTGGCGCAGTCCACCATTATTGCCATTCCCACCAGTAACCTCAAGTGACGCCATATCAACCAGGACTGAAATCTTAAAGATTATAATGCTAGCCTGAACCTTATTTCTTTTATACATTAAAATAAGTTTAGTCATCATGGGGAGTACTACTAAACCTGTACGAATTGTCTCTGAACGGAGCTTTTGGACGTAAACAAATAACCCTGATGACATCATCAAAGTTATCTTTATCTACAGTATATATCATCTAATTTAACAGAAAGCCTGCATTTCAAACTGGATCTGTGGAGCATGAAAGACATAGAAGTGTACTAGGTATGAAGGGTCTAAGGTAAGATGCTATTTAGTTGCATTATGGGAAATGTAGGACCCACTGTTTTGCGAGCTTTACCCATAGGGACTAAAAGTCAAGAAGTCTCTGCTGCATCAAGACACTACACTGCAAGTACTGCAACTATAAACAAATCATAACTCTAACAGGGTTAACACAAAGGCTTAACCCAAAAATGACCAATAGCTATGAGGTCAGGAGAGGTCTTCACTCAACAATTTGTTCAACGACTTATGGTCCTCATAAAGACAGACAACAACAGACACTCACACAAACACATTTTTCTGTCTGAGCAACTCCCATCTGATCCAAAGCTTGGTTCAGTTGCTACAATCCCTGACCAATCCCTGCCCTGGGTGAGAGGAATGCACCCTTGTATGTGTGTGAGCCTATCTGGGGAGGGGGGCGGAGGGGGGTGGGGTTACACAATGTACTAGCGGATTTGTATCCAGCGAACAGGGCTCCCTCCAGCTGTGCTGCAGTCCAACGGGGTTAAATTAAAACGCAAGCTACACAGCGTTGGCACTCTTTTTAAACCCAGGATTTCGTTACAACAGCCTGGCTCATTTTCAAATGATCTTCTCCCAGATAAATGTCAGCGACCCCTGATTCATTTCCAAAAGGCTTTAACTAGCAACGCTTCACTGACTTTTGAAGCTGGATTTGGCAGTTGTGAGGGTAAAGTGGCATTTGAGCCAGATCTGTCAGTATGCTGCCAGCCAGTTACGACTTGCTGTCTCCATCCCACCACCACCACCCCAAAAAAAAAAATCTACAGATGCCAAGGCACTGCCATCATTCACCCCGATGAGCCAGAGCTGCAAGCTCATCATGAGCTGAGCTGTAATCCCTGTTCTTCTGACCCTTTGTGAAAGTCATCAGCTGATCGGCGAATGCTGCCCTCTCGGCATCTACACTTGACTCCGGGCTGATTAAGGGGATTTGGAGAGAGAGAGAGAGAGAGAGAGAGAGAGAGAGAGAGAGAGAGAGAGATAACAATGGAAGAAAAGTGAGAAAGAATACAATGGGTAGAACGAAGAAGTTGATGAAGAACACATGCTTACTCACAGAGACGACCCAGAAGAGAGAGGACGGGCTGCCAGCCAGTTAGTAATTGGTACTGTAGACGAAGCACAATCAGAGCGGCAGATGGCACTGATAACGTGGAAGTGTTGTGGAGGGGAGAGTGTGAAAGGCTAAGACCAGGCTCATTATCACCTCTTTCTGCATCACATGGCACAGCAACACCCCAATTCCATCACCTTGCGTACATCTCGCTTCTCGTCTGATAACGGTGCATTACTCTCCCAGCACGGCCTCTCGGCTTCCACAGTGAGAAGCATAGAGCCTCGACCCGCTCCGTATCACTAACACTTTTGCCTACACCAATTAGAAAGGAAATAAATCACCATGTTTCAACACATCTGAAATCAAATACAACAATAAAAAAGTTCTTTCAACCTGATTTGCTACCATGAGAATTCATGGTAGATGTCACTACCAATCCTCAAGATTTTAATTATATTAATTTCCATTTTATACCATTCAGGGACAGCATTTCTGAGCCACTCAACGTATTTGTAATTAGCAAATGCTTCTATATGTAGGAATTGTCCTTGTTAGTGGCGCAGTCCACCATTATTGCCATTCCCACCAGTAACCCCAAGGTGCACATTTTCAAAATTGCCTCTGAATCTTCGCCTATCTGAAAATAATTCCAGTCATCGGTTTCTGTCTTCAAGTAACCTTAAGCAATTGGACTACATGCCACCGATTTCATTTTAAAGCTCAAAACTTGCACGACAGGATCTCTGATTTCACCATGACCTTAGCCGCCCCTACTCTGAGTACTTAACGCTCCAAAACAGGCCTGAATTGATCAGTCCTGGTAGAGCCAGACTGTGCACTTTTAACAGCTGCCCACATGTTTTATCACGGCTGCTGCAGCCCTTTGTAACCTCCTGCTCAACCCATCCACTGTGCATTTTTACTGGCAGCCCGGCCAACACCAAACCGCATAAATAGCACGACTTTAGAATGTGCAGTGCAAAATCCGGTCTACTTGACAGCCATGTTTCTGTTCACCTTCCAAAAAAATACTAATTTCAGATTATTACATTGAGCAAATGCGATCATAACGGTTTATAAATACAGAGGGGTACCTCAAGCTCTACTCTGCTGTAAACCATAAATGCCATTGAGGGTAGTTAGCAGCCAAGCGCGGCTGAATGTGATCCCTATCTGAGGTCGTGAGGGCCCAGTTGTGTGTAAAGGAGACTATAAGCAAGCCAGCAGAACTATCGACGGTTAAAGATGTGTGGTCTGGCCAAAGTGGATGAAGGTTTGGAAAGGAAATGAGGTTGAATGTGAGACTGCACAACATGCTCTGTTCCTCAATCCCAACGGTCGGGTTGGCTGGCCCTCTGGAGAACCGAGGTCAAATGTTCTATTTAACCGAGGAACCAAAATACACCCTCAACGTGGTCTCTGGGTGACGCAGCAGTTTCTTCTCAAGCACGGCAATCCTAATGGGCAAAACAGTGCTGATGTCAGCCATTACAGGCAACACAAGGATAGAATTTGGTAATGGAGGAACGTCTCCTAGTTTCAAATGTGTTGAGATCAGAGGTCAAAATGTAGAATATTAACAAGTAGGGGTGGGGAAAAAAAGCATAGTATCGCGATATTTTCTGTGGCAATACTGTATCTATACACAGACGCCAAGTATCGATCTTTTATTATATATATGTGTTGGTCAGTTTTTCGGCTTGACAATCCCATTTTGCAGCAATAAAATTGAAGTGAGATGAAAAAACAGAGAAATGCATCTTTTTAGATAAAACAGATGTTGACAAAGTTTCCTTCTGGGGACATCATTTGAAATTGGGACAGATTTGAAGTTGGAAAATAGGTTATAAATTGCAATATATCGCAGAAAATTGCGATATGTTTTAAATCACAATAATATCGTATCGTGACATACGTATCGTGATGATATCGTGTCGTGAGGCCTCTGGTGATTCCCACCCCTATTAACAAGGGGTCTTTACCTCTTACTCCTGTGCTTGGCACGTTATTCTGAATGGAAAGACGTGTTCTGGTGGAGCAGTAATTTCCGCTCCTGGTCCTGACGTTGTGCATAGACGGCACCATCTGGATTTACTGTTCCGACTGCGATACGGTACGCCGCTACGTCATCCATGCATCTTGACCAACCACGCTACTGTGCGGTGCAAAAACTTCATCTGCCAGTTTGGGGAAGACTTCAGTTTGACTTGGTGATATATTACTGCAATAAACGGGAACACTTCTTTATTTGCTTCCCATTTTCGGTCCGCGATGTCTGGCGTTCTTCTCCCCTTCCGCTATCTCCGCTATCTATTTTTTTTGCAAGTGCACAGTTGCTGCATCCGGGGCTTAGCGCCGCCCAAGACGATTGTGATTGGTTTTAAAAAAAATATACAAACACAGCTGACTGAGGGCCAGATGTACTAACGCTTTCGCGCCCACTTCAGGCGTATTTGTTTCGCAACGTGCGCGTAAATGCATGGCGAGGTATGTACAAACAGGCCGCACTGAGGTAAAAGTGCAGACTGTCGCGGGAACTGAAAATGGCAAATTGCGCTTTACCTTGTCATGCATATGCATTCACAGGAGGGTGAAGGGGAAAGTGGGACTTTCCCATAAAGAGATGGAAGGGGGAAGCGTAAAGTGCACCTAATTATGTATTCCGCGGTATGTACAAAAACCTCCCGTGAGAGCGCGCCTCTATTTTGCGGTGAAAATTGTCCGCCTCTTAAAAGCAGGTGTAAACGAGCCGCAAGCCGGTTTCCTGACATATGCCTCCTGGTGAAATGGCAGCAGTAATCCGAGCAAGACGAAGACATAGGCCAAGGAGACGAACTGAAAGGATTTTTGCCACAAGGATCACACATTTTCAGTTGAGTGAACACAAAATCATTAAGCGTTACAGATTAAGCAGCCGTGCAACATTACAGTTACAGGAAGAAATCAAAGATGACATCGAATCTCCGACTCAGCGTTCGCATTCCATTCCAGCAGTTGTTAAACTTCTCGTTCCATTACAAATATTGGCATCGGGATCATTTCAAACAGTCATAGCATCAGCAGTGGGAATATGGCAGTCTGCCCTCAGCCGTATCATAGTACCAGTACTTAACGCTTTGCTACAGCGCAATTTACGGTCTAGTGGGCGGAGAAAGTCGCGGATTACACGATGAACTGCAGGTTTGGTAAATACGACGTAAGCTGAAGTAGCACAGCGTGGGTTGGCCATGGCGCTGATAACGCTACATTCGCAGATGTACGTACATCTGGCCCACAATGCGGGACTACCTAAACATTGATTTCTCATTTGTATTTACTTGTTGTCAGATTCTTGCAACTGTTGCCAATACCACAAAATCAAACTCTTTCCGTTGTTGACTTTGTTCATTGTCAATGATAAGGCTGTCTACAACTTCCCCACAATGTTTGAGTAAACACGCTTATCTTATCTTTAACAGCCCCTTGCCCTCCACCCCTCCTCCGCTCCCTGTTGCTCCCAGGATGTGGCTGAGGTCGGAGAAAGGCAGGTGGGTTATGTAAGCAAGAGTTATGGGTTTACGGGGAAGTGTGTCAACGTGTGTGTGTGTATGTATGCGTGTTAATGCTGATGGAAGAGTGTTGCAGTCTGAGTGTAGTAGTAGAACTACACCCCCCCCACACCCACCTCTTTTTTAACCCTTTGGGAGTGTCCTGTCCCCTCTGGACAGCAGTGTTATAGTATTCGAGATCGGTCTTGGTCTCAAGACCACTTTTTGAAGGTCTTGGCCTCTTCCATTATTATTCTTTTTCGTTAAAGGCATACTATCGCAGTTCCCCTTCAGCTCTACAGAGTGTTTCAGCATTCTTTAGCACATTATTTGGGTTTTCACTGTCACTGCTTAGAACCTAATTTCCAGCAGCAGGCGGCAAAAGAGCTCTGATAAGTGCACTGTACACTCCTTGCCCTGCGCTAAATGGCAGACAGACACAGTTAGCGACTAGCTGGTGAACATGGTGGAGCATTTAGTAGCTAAAGAGACAGATATTTCCCCAAGAACTTGGTAGAGACCAAAAACAGAGAAAAAAAGAGACTACTGGACTTAAAGGTCCCATGACATGGTGCTCCTTGGATGCTTTTATATAGACCTTAGTGGTCCCCTAATACTGTATCTGAAGTCTCTTTTATATAGACCTTAGTGGTCCCCTAATACTGTATCTGAAGTCTCTTTTATATAGACTCTCGGATAAAGAGGACTCTGACTTTTATTTCAAGACCTGTCAAGACCACAACTGCAGGGATAATATCACTAAATTGCCTGTGTATCGTCTGATTTTTATGTGTTAACATCATTACTGTGATTGGATGTACAACTTGCTGCTTCAAATGCCAACCTGCGTCAAATGCAACCAATAACTTGACTAATTTCTAATTTGAAATATGTTACTGTTAACCCCCCCTCAAGAAAGTGAATCTTGGAGACAGAAAAAGAAGTTCTGGCTGTCTGGTACAGGTCTGGTCTTGGTCTTGATACACTCTGATGACTTGGTCTCAGTTTAGGTGGTCTTGACTGCAACACTACTGGACAGATACAGACAGTGTTTTTTTTTTAATATATATATTTTAGAAATTTAGCTGACACTTTTATAAAAATGGGCTTCAACAGGAGCGGTTTCTAGACACCAAAAAATAGCTTGGGTAGAGTAAAATAAGAGCTACAGAAAAAGACGAAAGGAAGTCTAAAGGCACTCACATTTTTTGACAGGCAATCTAAGGACCAAGGTCTTCTTTTATTAATTTCTTAATCTCATTCTCCTCTATCTTTGAGCATGAGCTCACGGCCCCGTTAGTAAGGATTACAGCCAGTGTCAGTCATCTGTTTACCTCTGCCCTATTACCTTGTAATAATCACACGCTCCCAACTGGAAGTTACTCGTTGGCACTAGTTTAAGGATTATGCAAAGGAGTAAGTCAATACAGGTTAAGTCTCTATTATCGCAGAGCCAATACTGGCGCCAAATTGCCAACGGTAAATGACTCCCTTTGTGGCGCCCGCACAATAGAAAAAGGAGGAGAGATAGCATCGGCTTGTGCCTGTAATCAGCGGCCAGGTTTGACTGACGCGCGGCATTATTAGCATGACACAGGCTAAGGAATGGGAGCTCCCAGATTACAATTTACACGCTATCTTCTAACACGGCTCGAGTCAAGAGCCTGTCACAACAACAGGTACCCTGGGGATCACACACAGACACACACAGACACACACACACACAGCGTCTCACTATCTTTCTGGGGACCCATCATTGACATAATGCATTCCCTAGCCCCTTACCCTAACCGTAACCATCACAACTAAATGCCTAACCTTAACCTTTTAACCCAAACCTAACCATAACCTAATTCTAACCCTAATCCTACAACCAAGTCTTAACCTTCAAACAGCCCTTTAAAAGTTGAGGGGTCCAGCATTTTGGCCCCACAAAGCTGTCCGGACCCCACAAGTATACTGGACTCCCGGTTTTTGGACCCCACAAATATAGGTAAACAAGAATGCACACACACACACACACACACACATACACATACACATACATACACACATACACACATACACACATAACACACACACACACACACACACACACACACACACACACACACACACACACACACACACACACACACACACACACACACACACACACACACACACACACACACACACACACACACACACACACACACACACACACACACACGAGAGAGAGAGAGATGTCGGGGAGGAGGACAGGACAGAGAGCCTAAAATTGTGACACTTTACTTACATGGCAGATCACAGAAGCTTTTTTAGCACAGGAAATCGTTCTTACCTGCAGAGAAAAGAAAAACAGAGATGGAGAATGTTAAGTGTATTTATTTAGCGCAGAGTGTTCATGTCACTTGTCGGCAAGTTGCTTTTGGTTCATTCTCGTCTTCCTCGGGGAGACGGAGAGGGCGACTGGATGTCCATATTTGGCCACGTGGGCGCTCCATTAGACGGTCTCTGTTTAATAACACAGTGCCTGGTTTCAGCTGGTTGGGCTGATGGGCACGATTCCTCTCTCTCCACAGTTAACTCCAATCTCCAACAAGCCCGTGCACACAGACGCCATAGGCCGATGTACAGGATTCACAGGAGTAATGTTCGTGTCAAACACTAGTTATGCTAGTTAGTGTACGAGTATTGCTTGTTGGTACAACTAAAGCTCTTACCATTATTATTCTTTTTCGTTAAAGGCATACTATCGCAGTTCCCCTTCAGCTCTACAGAGTGTTTCAGCATTCTTTAGCACATTATTTGGGTTTTCACTGTCACTGCTTAGAACCTCATTTCCAGCAGCAGGTGGCAAAAGAGCTCTGATAAGTGCACTGTACACTCCTTGCCCTGCGTTAAATGGCAGACAGACACAGTTAGCGACTAGCTGGTGAACATGGTGGAGCATTTAGTAGCTAAAGAGACAGATATTTCCCCAAGAACTTGGTAGAGACCAAAAACAGAGAAAAAAAGAGACTACTGGACTTAAAGGTCCCATGACATGGTGCTCTTTGGATGCTTTTATATAGACCTTAGTGGTCCCCTAATACTGTATCTGAAGTCTCTTTTATATAGACCTTAGTGGTCCCCTAATACTGTATCTGAAATCTCTTTCGCGAAGTTCAGCCTTGGTGCAGAATTACAGCCACTAGAGCCAGTCCCACAATGAGCTTTCCTTAGGATGTGCCATTTCTGTGTCTGTAGCTATTGAGAGGAGAGGAGTGGAGTGGGGGGTGTGGCCTTGACCAACTGCCAGTTTGCTTGTTTGAAAGCCATGATGTCTCTCTCTTTCTCATGGGTGGGCCAAATTCTCTGGGCGGGCAAAGCAGAGAAAGGGGAGGTAACCTTGCTCCTTATGACCTCATAAGGAGAAGATTCCAGATTGGCCCATCTGAGCTTTCATTTTCTCAAAGGCAGAGCAGGATACCCAGGGCTCGGTTTACATCTATCACCATTTCTAGCCACTGGGGGACCATAGGCAGGCTGGGGGAATGCATATTAATGTTAAAAAACCTCATAAAGTGATATTTTCATGCCATGGGACCTTTAAGAATTTCCAGGGGACCAGATCCTGACTTTAAATGAATGCTACTGTTGCTCTGTCTGTTGTCTGTGTAAATAGGCAGCTATTTGCTAACATGTCCATCATACCGGCTTTATAAGGACATACTATGTACTGCAAGGTTATGGTAGTTTTTAATTTTCAATTAGCTTTTATTTTAGTTCAGTTTAGACTTTTCAATTTCATCTTATTTTAATTAGTTTGAGTGTGTTTGCTAGTTTCAGTTTTTCAGAAAGGTAAAGTTATAGTTTTTATTTTTATTTTCAGTTCACAGTACACAGTAGTTTGAGAGTTTACAGTAGTTTTAGTTTGTTTTTGTTATAGGGCCAGGTATAATGTCTCAGACGTATGTAGCTATATATACATATATAATACATAGAACAGTGTATGAAAGGCCATACGTTTAAATCTTTGGATCTGGGAATCTCCTGTTTTTGGTAGCGCTCAAAACTGATCACTGAATTTCAACATTTCAATTTGAAATTGAAATGCAAGTTATTCTTGTATTTAAGTACGCTACGTTTTGTCGCTTTAATGTCTGGTTGTTGCACACTGGTTGTGTTAATTAGGACTACTGCCTTTAAAAACAATAAAAAAATCCTACTGTTAGATATATAAAAAATAAAAATCTGAAAAGTAACAGCATTGTTCCCCTACAGCAGGCGCACAATTCATTAGAGAGACTGAGAGAGGGGCTGGGCTTCCTCTTAATTCCCTGTCTAATTACTCGTCCCCGGCTCACCCCGGGTCAAAGACCCTGCAGGTCCCACTCTAATCCGTCTCCTCGGCCCACTTCAAAGGGCCCTGATTACAGGGAGGAGAAGAATGAAGCGAGAGAGAGAAAGAGAGAGAGAGAGGACAGGACGGAAAGACACAGGGATGAAAGGAAGGACAGAAGAAAGAAGGGAAGGAAGGAAGGTGGACGAAGCCCGAATGGAAACACATCTTGTCGGTCTTTGAGCGGTCTGCTTTGCGAGGTCCGTTTAGCTCCCCGACTGACGCGTCTTTGCTGGCTGAGCTCAGCCCTGGAAGACACGAGCCGTGTGGGACTCGGATCAAATCTGAAGCATTTAATAGTACAAGGCACACACCAGGGTACGCACTCAAAGCTCTTTTTTCATTGTCATTTAAAAACAGCAGACGGATTCTCAGTGCGGCAATAAAAGCAAGTAGACAAATTTAGCAGAATAGCAGTTCTGTTCTGTGAACATGTGTATGTCTACCTTTGAGACTGTTCAAACTCTCCCATATATTACATGATTTGAGGAGCCAAAAGCATTCAGAGGAGAGATGAGGAAAGACGAGTACATCAGTAGGAGGGAGCCAACAGACTCCTATTATTACAAGCCCAAACGACTTAGTCCAGTACAATGTGTTGGTGTCTACCTGGGTTGAGGTCGGATAACTGTCAAATGTACTCAAAATTCTAAATGCAGAAGGACAGGACTTACTGTAAAACCTCCACGTGCTTTGTTGGTACTTTTGTGGTACACCGTATCATGTCTGTTCCTTAGACTGTCTCGGTACCGGCATTTTCTTTCTTCAGGCATGGTGACGATCACTGCTGTGGCTTCCTATTTTATTTACCGCCGTTCCAAACAAACCAGTTGTGCTGCAGCTGAAACCATAAAATGCATCACTTCCAGTGTGCCTGAGGTTTTTTTTTTTTTTTCTTCTGGGAAACATCCTCCCAGGTGTTCATGAACGCAAATGAAATGAGAAACAGCTCTTGTACAAATTGAATCACTGTTGTGTTAGATCCATCAGAAGAAAGACGCCAAATGCATTTGCTGGAAAACGTTGCGGATAATTAGTTAAAAATGACAACTTTTCAAAGCCAAAAGCCAGTGCTGAAAGGATTGAATAGTAAATATACCCACGGGCGCACTAGATTTCACCTCAACAATGCTCTAAGTACTCTAATATATACAATTTTGCGCCCACTTCTGGAGAGTCTGGAGGCTGGAGAACATAGCCTGAGTTATAAAGTATAATTTCAAAGCAGAGAGAAAACAGATGAAGGGAAGTAAGGGAGTGAGAGGAGTAGGAGGATAGACTTTAAAGGCCCGAGGCTGACTGTCTCTCTGTCTGTCTCTCTCTCTCTCTCTCCATGCCGTGGATGATCAGCGGCTGGAATGAGGCTGGCCGCTGGCTAGACTTGTCTGTCCACAGGTTTAAATTTAGGCCGGATCAGACGGCCCTCGCCCTCGCAGCCAGCCGGCGAGTCGCTTGTGGAAGCCATCGCTGACCACATTATCATTTCTCCTCACCTCTCAGCAAGGAGGAAGCGACCACCCAACAATAAACTTGACTTGATGCATTCAAAAGTCTTGGGATTTAAGGGCCTTGATCCTAATGGGTGCAGCAGTGAATTCAAGTGAGAGCATTTCCTCTTATGAAAAGTGATCTTTTGGCTACAAGACTGCCTATATAAATTTATTGAAAAGATTTCTGGTACAGAATATACAATCCTCTATTCCAGACTCTAAAAAAAAATAAAATATATATATATATATATATATATATATATATATATATATATATTTATATATATATATATATATATATATATATATATATATATATATATAAATAAATAAATATTCACATTTTAACATTTTATAAAACACTAATTAATTCATAACTACATTACATAAATTAGTTACATAAGTTACTGACAAGCTTTCTAATTATACATAACACCTTTTGACAGGCAAAATGCATCCAACCTATTCTTAAAGGAATTAATAGAAGGGGAACGCACAACGTCTTCTGGAAGCTCACTCCATATAAGGCTGATAAATATGTGTTTTAGGACATTTGTGATGTTAAACTCTTGGGTCTCGTTTTGAGTAATTGTGGTTTAAAATTGCAAGCATACTTCCCACCTACAAATCTTAACGTATTGTATACATTACACTCTTCAGTTCTAGTAGACCACCGACTACATTTCCATTGTATATATAAACAGAGGGGGTAGTATTCAGAGTTAGTGTTCACTCTGACAACACAGAAAAGTGAGAGAGAAAAACTATAAAGCATTGACAATGGACTGTCTGCAGTGTACAAACAACAAATCAATCCGAGGTAATGATAATAGTGAGATGTCTTATCAGAGCTTCTGATGTAGAAAGTCCGACCAGCATTTCAAATCGGCAAATAACGCATAATTGCAGACGGACTCATTCAGGTCTTTGAGGTACACATCTTTTCCCATCAAATAATACGGGCCGGAGAGTATCTGTTTACAAGCTATTACTCACTTCCCCTTCTAGCTGGCTCTTTATCCACATTACGCTAGCTTTTTCGGTAATTGCGCCTTATTATGTCGGACTGATAAGGGAACGATGAAACGGGGGACACCGCCTCTCATGTAAACATTCGGATGGGATTTTGGTTAGCGCTATCTTAGCTGTTCAGCGTCAGTGTCTAATGTGTGCCTGTGTGTGTCGGGGGGGGGGGAGACGAGCCGCGACCTTCTCAACAACAACTGAGGAGAACAGACAGCGTGGAGTCTCTGCAGCTGTTTCTCCGCGGCCACAGAGGGGAGCTTTTAATTGAACGTGAATGTTTGTTGCAAAGGCTTTTAATTTGGCCTTGGCTGGAGAGAGAGAGAGACACACACACACACACACACACACACACACACACACACACACACACACACACACACACACACACACACACACACACACACACACACACACACACACACACACACACACACACACACACACACACCCACCCACCCACCCACCAGGGGTTGGGTGAGGTTGGGTAGGGGGAGGGGGAAAGCAGTTGAGGGGAAGACAGCCCCTGCCTCATCCCCACCTCACCTTGCACCCTTTTTTTCAGTCTACACATCACACGATTCTAATTACAAGCCATGGGAAAGCCGGGAAAACAACAACATTTTACAACATGCAACAACAACAACAACAACAACAACAACAAGACATTGTGATGGGCAAAGATCAAGCTGCAACATCCGCTGAATTAAATTAGGGATCACGGACCCAAAAAAATGCAGAGGGAAAAAAAAGAAGAAGGAGGAGAAGGCTCAGCTGTATCCTTGCGTAATGAGCAGAGGGACGGACACGTGATGGATCCAGTAAGGCGGGCGGCTGTGGTCAGTGTATGTACTCTACATTACAAGGCATGTCTATCTTTTTAAACAGCTGTAATTGTGTGATAACTGCATCGTCCGGGTGGTGACGTGGAACAACTCGAGGAGGGCCTCCCCCACCCATCTCTCTGCAGCACACGAGCACCTCGGTGGAAAACATCACATGACAAATAGATGGAAATCCAAGCAACGGTTCATTTTTTTTGATTCAGTAACTCACGATGCCTGTGCGTTTGCCATGTGGGTTTCATTTGTGCTCTGGTATAGTTAAGGGAGAAGAAGGACAGAACTAATAGCCTGAGATAACTAAACTTCCATCAGCGACTTTGATTCTGGATTTAATGTCATTGTGGGAAGGGTGCTCGGCTGACTTGCGTGCACTTGTAATAAGTGCAAATGCAAAGCAACAGCCAGTTCTGTTTGCTTTCTTCATGGAACATGGGACTGTTTAATGTCACTGATGAGCCCAGTTTGTTGTTGTAGCATACCCCGCCACACCCCCCCATCCCAACCCTCCCCGCATATATGCGTACACACACACACACACACACACACACACAACCACACAAACACAAGCAGACAGGCAGGGGGGAATGTGAGCCTTGTGTACCCATCCATGAAAAGCACACATACTCCGCGCTCCTCCACACCGCTGGGCCCGGAGACAGAGCACCTTTTCAACGGACAGCACTAACTCACGGGTTTGCAGTTAAACTGCCTCAGGCCGTGGCAGCGGTGCGAGGGCCAAAGGCATGTAAACACCAGACGACAATGAGCAGACTGACCAGAGTGCACGCTTCTGTCGTTTCAAACCCTCTTTACAGCCCTGTTCCCACAAGCCGCAGAGCTGTGCTGGAAAACAATGCGTTCACTTTGCCTCGCTCATATTCTGGCAAGTTGGGCTCACTCAGGCCAAGCTGAGGGGATAGTGAACTGGAGGAAGTTTAAAAAAAAAAAAAAACCTGTGCATGAACTCAGTGGAATGCTGCCCTGCTCAACAAAGACAAGCCTTTGAGGAGGTATTTTTTTTTTTTTTCAGTGTCAGAAAAAGAGAGCGACGTTTCTGTAAAACTTATCTCCAAAAACAAGATTCATCGGCCGGCTGCAGAGAGAAAAATATCATCTTAAAAAGGCCTCGTGAGGCATTTGTTTGGACCTTTTTCAAATTACATCTGGAGATGTTTAAATGTCATTAAAATATGTGCTGGCTGAACAACTTGGGCTCAAATTACAGCCCCCAAAAACGTCTGGAGAAACATGCAAGTCTAGCATCTATCCTCATCGCGCTTTTTGTCATCACTCTCTCCCACCGCGAGCCGTCGCACACAGCTTTATCAGCGAAACCTTTACGCTCCGGCAGTGTGAAAACTGGTTGGGGTGGTGGGGGTGGTGGGGGAAGCAGATAAAAGCTTTGTTTCCTTGTAAATTTATGAAGACGAGAGCAGGGGCGGAGAGAAGGAGCGACGGAGGGGTGGGGAAGAGAGGTAGTGATGGTGGGTGGAAATGGTCGGGAACCTCAGCTCTGTGTGTCTGTGTGCGGCTGTTGCCAAGAAAAACAAGGCCAGAGAGACGCTGGGATCTGATTTCAGCATGGAGGCATGGCAGGAAACTGGTTCCTCTGGGTGGGTGTGTGTGTGTGTGTGTGTGTGTTTTTTTTTTTTTTTTCTATGTTCTCCCAGAGAAGAGAGATTTAGAGCCAGAACAGCCGTCCTCTTTACTCGCCACTCATCCAAATGTGATGGCTGACGTACAGTCACCATTTGTGTCGGCGGTGCGTTTTCAGCCCGAGCGGCGCGTCATCGGCGCTGCTCCTGCCAGTAACACTTTCACAGCGATCACAGAGCCGGGCACGAGTCGATGCAGATCCTTGTGCCATCGAGAGGTCAGCTCAGTTCAGGGCCTTGTATCTGCATCTGGATCACAACTCCCCTGCTGGAGAGCCGGAGGGATACCACTCAGCACGTGTAGAGAATTAGCCGCGCAGCGTTTGGAGGCTTAAAACCCCCTTTGTTACTCAGCCTCCATGTAACGCACTACTCCGTGCGCGTACAACAGTCTTGATCTCATTTGTCACTGTTATTTTTTTTTTTTGTTGCCTTTACTGCTTCTAGGCAGCTCCGTTACGACAGAGACTTCAAGTGTGCGGTAGCAGCAAGCTGCCGGCACTTCTGCTTCTCCGGAGTTCAACTACAAGTGGAAAGGGGGAAAAGAAAATGGAGATGATGGAAAATAAAGGTTTGGTGTCTCAAAAGGGTGTGAGGTATGGCGGGGCTTCTTGAGAAATGAAGAAACTTTTGTGAGAGAAGGCCGTGTCAGTGGCATTTCCCACACAAACAAAGCAAGTCGTCTCTTGATTTTTTTTTGTCATTCTTGCATCATATTTCATCTGAATTTAATTAAAAAAAAACACAACAACAAAGGATGCATTAGGGCTTGGAGCGTTGGAATTCTTTTGATACTAGCGCCGACGACATACCTGAGTTTCATTACCAATACAACATTTGTTTTCATAACTTACACTGAAAAATACTCCGTTGCTCTAGCAAATTCTTTTAGTCTTTTAACACAACAAGCCAAATTTCTCAAAAAGGCTAAATGTTGTCTAAACACAAGCAACCAAATAAGAATTTTGGCTAAACGATGAACAATGCGCCATATGTCTAAAATATTTATGTAAAAAAAGAAAATTATCAGACTTTTAAATATCAATATTGGAATCAATCCCAAAAATCCAAGGTCAGCCTGTGAAGACAAAATAGTCTAAAATGAACAAAATCTGGATTTAAATCAGGAACTATATGATCAAAGAATAAGTGAACTATGAATCTGACCAGGCAATCAATGCCAGCTTTCAGTACTACGGCCCAGCATATTCACAGAGGAGCTACACATTCTCATTTTGACAAATAACTCACTCAAGTGTTAGCATGGAGCACTGAAGCCAACTGTCTACCAAAGAAGGGTTCTAGGACTACGGCTTAACAGGTTTTCCTACAAATCCCTTTTTTCATTTGACAAAAAAAAAAAAAAAACCTCTCAAACATGAAATGCCGTCAAACATAAGCAACCATACAAGAGCACTGCATCAAGAGAGAATAACTCCGTATAACTGGGATTTAGGCAGTAGAGTTGCTACAGTCAGATTCTCATTTCTCTCACTTTAGAAATAAATCACTCAACTTAATAAGCGTTAGCATAGATCACTGGAGGCAAACATAGAGAAAATGTCATATTTTGGTTTTATCTAATACAGCATCTGATATGTACCAAAGACAGAGATACTATTAGCTACTGCATTCTCATGACTTAACAAGTTTAAAAATTGGCAATTTCGAGATTATGGTCTGGCTTTGAAATTCGGGAGAAGCCAGACCCACGTGACGCATTCATCCAATCAGCTGCTGGTTTTCACTTTTTTTGAGCGACAATACGGATTAGCGGCGCCTGCTGTTATGGAGACGGATTAAGTCTCGCGCACGCGCAGAACGTACCGCTCAAGTCGGCGTCGCTTCGGTGTGTTCCGAGGCACTTTTTGGACCGACTCGGGGAGGCCGATCAGTCCGACTGGCTTTTCTGCCGACGGTGGGCCGTGGGGTTGGTGCGTCAGAGCCTTAAAGAAACAAGTGTTGCTTTGAAGACCATTTTCGGGCCTGTGCTGGAAGACCTCGAGGGCACAGAGGGCAAAAACAAACACTGGGGATCGTCCAGCAAACACAAACAGAGCCATGTTGCTTTTAGCTAAAGCCTTACATCAGGTACCACTGCCCCCGAGAGCCCACACCAACCCCGACCTATACCCCTCCCCTCCTCCCCTCCTCCCCCATCCCTCCTCCATGCTGGACAATGCCGAGGTGGAAGTAACGACACCACATGGGACCAATCAGGCTGATAAAGAGCATGGTCTGCTGTGGGCCGACGCACAGCTGTGGGTGCAGCTGTGCGCTGTTGTCAGGCCAGCTTGCTCGCTCAGAGAGAGAGAGAGAGAGAGAGAGAGAGAGAGAGAGAGAGAGAGAGAGAGAGAGAGAGAGAGAGAGAGAGAGAGAGAGAGAGAAACAAAGAGAGATAGGGATGGGGGAGAAACAGACACACTGTCAGAACAATCCACGATCAAAGCTTCATCATCTGCGACAGAGTCATCACTTTCAACCCAATAAAGACTTTGTCGCTGCTTTTTCTTTTTTTCCATTCTCCTATTCCATTCGGTTCTTTGCTCCCCCTCTCTTTCTCTTTCATCCACACTCGTCGGTCTCTCGTCCTCTCCTGTGTCGGGACACATTAGCAAGATATCCTGTTCTGACAGCAGGTTTAGCCCAAATCCAGCCATCGTGAAGAGTTATGCCATCGTAGCAAGCTGTGGATTTGGGAGATATAATATGAATCTAACCTCCAGGGACCCGGGGAAAGAAAGATGAGAAAAAATGCTGTTGTGAAACAACAACAACGAGGGAAAACTGGAGGAGTCGCAAATTCGGAGGCATGGTGTTGAACACCGACTGTTTGCATGCACTGGAATCACTTGATCTTAATCTGATTAAAGACTGAGGCAACATTTCTATGAATAATGCAAAAGTTTGAGGAAAATATGCATGCGATGTGCACTGCGACAATGTCTCTCAGAGTAAAGTTTTTCATGTTCATTTTTCCCATTACTCCCTTGTGCCAATTGCAAAGCCACATAATTCGGGAATTTTCAAGCACCAAGGGAGTTTGACACAAGGGAGTGGAAGTCATAATATTAAGAAATTGTCACTTGACTCAAAGACGTTCTTAAAATAGGTTTGCATTGGGGGAACGTCTACGGGCAGATTTCTTCACTTGTTTTGTGAAACAAAATACGATATTTCAACTCAATACAAGCTGAAATGATGTAAAATTGCTTCTTGAAGTGTGCTCACATCGTTGCTTGCTTTTCCTCCTTTGTTTATTTTCCTATTGCCTCTGTCCATCCATCTCCCCTACTGCTTCCCCTTCCCTGCCTCGGAGTTCAGCCATTTTATGAACAATCTGACCAAATTAAGATATAGCTGCAGCAGGCTGACACAGCAGCATGTTGCCAGACATTTTCGATAAAGTTACGTGATGTTTGGGGGCAGCCATGTTATGTCACGGCTGGTTTGTAAACGGAATCTACGGATGATTCTGTTGACTCCTGAATTCTCTCAACTTTAAGAAGACTTACTTTCCAGCCATGAAAAGTGCTTATTACACAAAAAAGGTGCTCGCCACAGTGTAAGGTTTTCAGTATCCCAGTTTCTACACACACACATTACAGAGTAATTATGTGCTGCTTCTTCAAGGCAATTACAGTGATTGTCATGTCGGTGCTTTAATCAAAGTAAGGTTATCAGTGTAAACACAACCTGATTAAAAGCTCCTCGCTTTCGGCTTCATCTTTGATTTTCCCCGGGCGTGTAAATAATTAGATTTATTCAGATTACCTACCTTTTTTTTGACAACATGGCAAGTGTCGACAGCCAACATCTCTCGTTAAAGTAAATGAAAAGGAGAGATCAATGACAATTTTGGCGAGGGATTTTAAAAATATGGACGACGAGATTTTTTAGCTACTTCAAATCATGTCAACATTTGAAATGAAATATCAGCCTGATCTAATCAATCCCGGTAATGATATGCCTCATGGGCATGTAGATTTAATCAGTTAAGATGCTGGGTTCCTTCTTCTCCTGAGGCTTGGTGGCAGGGCTAAGTGGTAAGACAGGTTTTGAGAGAGAAAAAAAACAAAAAAATACTTTTAGACTGTCCTTAAAAAACAAGCACCACTATGCAGCAAAAAAAAAAAAAAAGCTCATGATTGACTCAGGACTATCAGAATCCAAGCTTAGGGTGGACTAAATGTTGCATACAGAAATTGGATTCTTGTCCGAAAGCGTTTTTTTATTTTTTTTAACATCTCTCCCACAGGAGCTGACACAGCTTCAGACCAATCACACAACAGGAGCTCTGTTGTATGCTTGGCGAGCTTTTGGCCGCCACTGGGCCTCACTAGATGAATGTGGACCTTTAAGAGTAAACCACACACACACACACACACACACACACACACACACACACACACACACACACACACACACACACACACACACACACACACACACACACACACACACACACACACACACACACACACACACACACACACACGGGTAGGAAAACAGTGTGCACATTAAAAAAGGGCAGCTACAACTTTTCATAATTAAAACCCCATGTCACTTGCAGGATGTTTAGATGTGAGCGGCATGCCACTCATGATTATTACATAAACAAACAACGCAAGTCGAACCTGAGCAGCGACGGGAGCGAGGAGCCACACACCGTGTCTTTCACTGTACGACGAACGTGGACAAGAAAAATACTTTTAGACAGGGACCTCTCTCACTTTTAGCCCCGCTGCTCAAAGCCGGCCCCCAAGGTGTAAGGATACAAATGACCTAATCCAGGATAAACATATAGCTGGGCGGTAGAGGAGAAGGTTTATATGTCTGCTCTATGGGGCTAACAGCATGACAGTATAGTAGGAGGCACAACTACCCAGAATACCTCCTGGTTGCGTACCGTGGAAATCGACATCTGAAAGTGTTGGCTATTAATAAAGACTGTTTATGAGCCGTCACACTCTTGGATATATTTTTATATATATATATATATATATATATATATATGTGTTTTTTTTATATGCACTCAGCACTAGTTTATGCAGGTGGTTATCAGCGTAAATCCACATGAAGGCATGTGCAGGCTGGAGATGAAGTTACACGGCTATGTGCTCATCAATGCTATTAGTTTCCACCAACGTCGATTGCTTTGACACTTCATGCCGTCCAACCGTGGCGATAAAACAGATCGGTTTCGCTGATGCCAAATTAAAGGCTGATATACAGCTCCTATTTCGAGGCGAGGTATCGATGCCAGCCTGAGAGCGTGTGAATCAGCAGCAGACTTGTAATTGCAGGATCCGCGGAAGATAACTGACATTTGAAAATGACAAAAACACACCCAGGGACTGATCGAGTGCTCTGCTGTAACATGCAAGACTGACCATGAAGAAGCAGTGTATACCGTGCGAGAAGGGCAGTGGCACCTGTTAGTGGGTGGGTACAAATTGTGAGTTGTCCCGCCAGGGCCTGGACCGAAAACAAAACAGCACCCAGACGTCACGCTACGCTAGCATGATACATAAATGTCATGTTCCTGTCAGGTTTAAAAGCAAGACTACTTTATGTCCTTTTAAAAAGTAATAGAACAACTTCCGATTACAAATAAAAAGTTGAGTTCATTAGTAATGAAACTCACCGTTGTGCAATTGAATGCACTCAGGAGATTTGTTGCTACAGCCCTACTTGGTCTGGTAAGACCAGTGGCTTAATCAAAAGGTAAAAATGGCTCTCTTTAAGAGATTCAGTAAATGCAGTGCTTGATTTGTAGGATAGTTTACAGCCAACTGATGCAGACACCCCCAACACTAAGCTGCACAAATTGATTTGTTTATATTAAAAGGTCCCATGACATGGTGCTCTTGGGCTCTTTTATATAGGCCTTAGTGGCCCCCTAATACTGTATCTGAAGTCTCTTTTATATAGACCTTAGTGGTCCCCTAATACTGTATCTGAAGTCTCTTTTATATAGGCCTTAGTGGTCCCCTAATACTGTATCTGAAGTCTCTTTTATATAGGCCTTAGTGGTCCCCTAATACTGTATCTGAAGTCTCTTTTATATAGACCTTAGTGGTCCCCTAATACTGTATCTGAAGTCTCTTTTATATAGACCTTAGTGGTCCTCTAATACTGTATCTGAAGTCTCTTTCCCGAAATCCAGCCTTGGTGCAGAATTACAGCCACTAGAGGCAGTCCCACAATGAGCTTTCCTTAGGATGTGCCATTTCTGTGTCTGTAGCTATTGAGGAGGAGAGAGGGGGGGGCAAGGTGGAGGTGGGGGTGGTGGGGGTGTGGCCTTGACCAACTGCCACTTTGCTAATTTGAAAGCCATGATGTCTCTCTCTCTCTCATGGGTGGGCCAAATTCTCTGGGCGGTGGAAAGCAGAGAAAGGGGAGGTAACCTTGCTCCTTATGACCTCATAAGGAGAAGATTTCAGATCGGCTCATCTGAGCTTTCATTTTCTTAAAGGCAGAGCAGGATACCCAGGGCTCGGTTTACATCTATCACCATTTCTAGCCACTGGGGGACCATAGGCAGGCTGGGGGAACTCATACTAATGTTAAAAAACCTCATCAAGTGAAATGTTCATGCCATGGGACCTTTAACAATGGGTCAAATGACTATGTGTGATGTGAAAGGCATTGCTTGTGACAAATCCACACAGAATTGTAATCAAACTCTGAAGCTGTGTGGAACTTAATAAGAGCTAGCCTTATTTCACATTTGATGATTGTTTAGTTTTTCCAGTCCAGAAGCTCTCCTCTCATGCTGATAATATGTCAAAGTTGTGTTTACAGCTTGTTCTGCTAAACCTAAAAAAATAAACTAAAAAAAAAAACATATTTGCATTAAGGATTCTTTACTTGATAAAGAAACAAGCAAAACTCAAATTAGATAAAACATAGTTGTAAATTAGTATGAGTTTAACACCCCAAAACTCTGCTTCGTGAGGAATGTGTGGGTGTAGTTTCATCAGATTTAATGGACAGTGGCATCTCCTTGGCAACACAGGCAAACCACCAATCAAGTGTCACCAGATACTAATTCTTATATTGTTCAATCCCGAATGGTACGTGGAAATAGGT